>NC_134357.1:250992549-251330690 GCF_048569485.1 Anomaloglossus baeobatrachus
GATAACTGAAGTGAGCACTAATATATATATATATATATATATATATATATATGAGTGCAAGCCAAAAAATACATACTATATAAAGAATAAGGCTGCACATCAAACTTAGACAATGGTATAA
Source organism: Anomaloglossus baeobatrachus (assembly GCF_048569485.1). Taxonomy (NCBI): domain Eukaryota; kingdom Metazoa; phylum Chordata; class Amphibia; order Anura; family Aromobatidae; genus Anomaloglossus; species Anomaloglossus baeobatrachus. The sequence continues at coordinate 250,992,671 of NC_134357.1, forward strand.
TGCCTCAAGCATATGGAAAAATACTGGAATATACAATGAAAAATGCTACTTGCTAATTTGAACATGTGCATAATGAATTGCATACCTGCCATGAATATTAGGAAAAAGGAGATATTTAGCAATCGCATTGATCAATGTAACTGAGCCCCAAGACCTCGTCAAGGTATATCTCTATATTGGGGTCCCTAGCTCTGTGACCCTAACTGTGTGTCATCTCATTGCAATTAAAAACTGCTATGGGTGGAGAGGGGTAACTAAGGACTTTCTTATATAGGAGATGGAAAAAACATGGCCGAAAGGGGCGGAGCTGTGTTCACATTCAGAAAAAAACTACATATAACTGAATAGGATAACTGAAGTGAGCACTAATATATATATATATATATATATATATATATATATAAATATATATATATATATATATATATATATATATGAGTGCAAGCCAAAAAATACATACTATATAAAGAATAAGGCTGCACATCAAACTTAGACAATGGTATAATGCCGCAAGCATATGGAAAAATACTGGAATATACAATGAAAAATTCTACTTGCTAATTTGAACATGTGAATAATGAATTGCATACCTGCCATGAATATTAGGAAAAAGGAGATATTTAGCAATCACATTGATCAATGTAACTGAGCCCCAAGACCTCATCAAGGTATATCTCTATATTGGGGTCCCTAGCTCTGTGACCCTAACTGTGTGTCATCTCATTGCAATTAAAAACTGCTATGGGTGGAGAGGGGTAACTAAGGACTTTCTTATATAGGAGATGGAAAAAACATGGCCGAAAGGGGCGGAGCTGTGTTCACATTCAGAAAAAAACTACATATAACTGAATAGGATAACTGAAGTGAGCACTAATATATATATATATATATATATATATATATATGAGTGTAAGCCAAAAAATACATACTATATAAAGAATAAGGCTGCACATCAAACTTAGACAATGGTATAATGCCTCAAGCATATGGAAAAATACTGGAATATACAATGAAAATTGCTACTTGCTAATTTGAACATGTGAATAATGAATTGCATACCTGCCATGGATATTAGGAAAAAGGAGATATTTAGCAATCGCATTGATCAATGTAACTGAGCCCCAAGACCTCGTCAAGGTATATCTCTATATTGGGGTCCCTAGCTCTGTGACCCTAACTGTGTGTCATCTCATTGCAATTAAAAACTGCTATGGGTGGAGAGGGGTAACTAAGGGCTTTCTTACATAGGAGATGGAAAAAACATTGCCGAAAGGGGCGGAGCTGTGTTCACATTCAGAAAAAAACTACATATAACAGAATAGGATAACTGAAGTGAGCACTAATATATATATATATATATATATATATATATATATATATATGAGTGCAAGCCAAAAAATACATACTATATAAAGAATAAGGCTGCACATCAAACTTAGACAATGGTATAATGCCTCAAGCATATGGAAAAATACTGGAATATACAATGAAAAATGCTACTTGCTAATTTGAACATGTGAATAATGAATTGCATACCTGCCATGAATATTAGGAAAAAGGAGATATTTAGCAATCGCATTGATCAATGTAACTGAGCCCCAAGACCTCATCAAGGTATATCTCTATATTGGGGTCCCTAGCTCTGTGACCCTAACTGTGTGTCATCTCATTGCAATTAAAAACTGCTATGGGTGGAGAGGGGTAACTAAGGACTTTCTTATATAGGAGATGGAAAAAACATGGCCGAAAGGGGCAGAGCTGTGTTCACATTCAGAAAAAAACTACATATAACTGAATAGGATAACTGAAGTGAGCACTAATATATATATATATATATATATATATATATATATATATGAGTGCAAGCCAAAAAATACATACTATATAAAGAATAAGGCTGCACATCAAACTTAAACAATGGTATAATGCCTCAAGCATATGGAAAAATACTGGAATATACAATGAAAAATGCTACTTGCTTATTTGAACATGTGAATAATGAATTGCATACCTGCCATGAATATTAGGAAAAAGGAGATATTTAGCAATCGCATTGATCAATGTAACTGAGCCCCAAGACCTCGTCAAGGTATATCTCTATATTGGGGTCCCTAGCTCTGTGACCCTAACTGTGTGTCATCTCATTGCAATTAAAAACTGCTATGGGTGGAGAGGGGTAACTAAGGACTTTCTTATATAGGAGATGGAAAAAACATGGCCGAAAGGGGCGGAGCTGTGTTCACATTCAGAAAAAAACTACATATAACTGAATAGGATAACTGAAGTGAGCACTAATATATATATATATATATATATATGAGTGCAAGCCAAAAAATACATACTATATAAAGAATAAGGCTGCACATCAAACTTAGACAATGGTATAATGCCTCAAGCATATGGAAAAATACTGGAATATACAATGAAAAATGCTACTTGCTAATTTGAACATGTGAATAATGAATTGCATACCTGCCATGGATATTAGGAAAAAGGAGATATTTAGCAATCGCATTGATCAATGTAACTGAGCCCCAAGACCTCGTCAAGGTATATCTCTATATTGGGGTCCCTAGCTCTGTGACCCTAACTGTGTGTCATCTCATTGCAATTAAAAACTGCTATGGGTGGAGAGGGGTAACTAAGGGCTTTCTTACATAGGAGATGGAAAAAACATGGCCGAAAGGGGCGGAGCTGTGTTCACATTCAGAAAAAAACTACATATAACTGAATAGGATAACTGAAGTGAGCACTAATATATATATATATATATATATATATATATGAGTGCAAGCCAAAAAATACATACTATATAAAGAATAAGGCTGCACATCAAACTTAGACAATGGTATAATGCCTCAAGCATATCGAAAAATACTGGAATATACAATGAAAAATGCTACTTGCTAATTTGAACATGTGAATAATGAATTGCATACCTGCCATGAATATTAGGAAAAAGGATATATTTAGCAATCGCATTGATCAATGTAACTGAGCCCCAAAACCTCGTCAAGGTATATCTCTATATTGGGGTCCCTAGCTCTGTGACCCTAACTGTGTGTCATCTCATTGCAATTAAAAACTGCTATGGGTGGAGAGGGGTAACTAAGGACTTTCTTATATAGGAGATGGAAAAAACATGGCCGAAAGGGGCGGAGCTGTGTTCACATTCAGAAAAAAACTACATATAACTGAATAGGATAACTGAAGTGAGCACTAATATATATATATATATATATATATATATATAAAAATATATATATATATATATATATATATATATATATGAGTGCAAGCCAAAAAATACATACTATATAAAGAATAAGGCTGCACATCAAACTTAGACAATGGTATAATGCCGCAAGCATATGGAAAAATACTGGAATATACAATGAAAAATTCTACTTGCTAATTTGAACATGTGAATAATGAATTGCATACCTGCCATGAATATTAGGAAAAAGGAGATATTTAGCAATCGCATTGATCAATGTAACTGAGCCCCAAGACCTCATCAAGGTATATCTCTATATTGGGGTTCCTAGCTCTGTGACCATAACTGTGTGTCATCTCATTGCAATTAAAAACAGCTATGGGTGGAGAGGGGTAACTAAGGACTTTCTTATATAGGAGATGGAAAAAACATGGCCGAAAGGGGCGGAGCTGTGTTCACATTCAGAAAAAAACTACATATAACTGAATAGGATAACTGAAGTGAGCACTAATATATATATATATATATATATATATATATATATATATGAGTGCAAGCCAAAAAATACATACTATATAAAGAATAAGGCTGCATATCAAACTTAGACAATGGTATAATGCCTCAAGCATATGGAAAAATACTGGAATATACAATGAAAAATGCTACTTGCTAATTTGAACATGTGAATAATGAATTGCATACCTGCCATGAATATTAGGAAAAAGGAGATATTTAGCAATCGCATTGATCAATGTAACTGAGCCCCAAGACCTCGTCAAGGTATATCTCTATATTGGGGTCCCTAGCTCTGTGACCCTAACTGTGTGTCATCTCATTGCAATTAAAAACTGCTATGGGTGGAGAGGGGTAACTAAGGACTTTCTTATATAGGAGATGGAAAAAACATGGCCGAAAGGGGCGGAGCTGTGTTCACATTCAGAAAAAAACTACATATAACTGAATAGGATAACTGAAGTGAGCACTAATATATATATATATATATATATATATATATATATATATGAGTGCAAGCTAAAAAATACATACTATATAAAGAATAAGGCTGCACATCAAACTTAGACAATGGTATAATGCCTCAAGCATATGGAAAAATACTGGAATATACAATGAAAAATTCTACTTGCTAATTTGAACATGTGAATAATGAATTGCATACCTGCCATGAATATTAGGAAAAAGGAGATATTTAGCAATCGCATTGATCAATGTAACTGAGCCCCAAGACCTCATCAATGTATATCTCTATATTGGGGTCCCTAGCTCTGTGACCCTAACTGTGTGTCATCTCATTGCAATTAAAAACTGCTATGGGTGGAGAGGGGTAACTAAGGACTTTCTTATATAGGAGATGGAAAAAACATGGCCGAAAGGGGCGGAGCTGTGTTCACATTCAGAAAAAAACTACATATAACTGAATAGGATAACTGAAGTGAGCACTAATATATATATATATATATATATATATATGAGTGCAAGCCAAAAAATACATACTATATAAAGAATAAGGCTGCACATCAAACTTAGACAATGGTATAATGCCTCAAGCATATGGAAAAATACTGGAATATACAATGAAAAATGCTACTTGCTAATTTGAACATGTGCATAATGAATTGCATACCTGCCATGAATATTAGGAAAAAGGAGATATTTAGCAATCGCATTGATCAATGTAACTGAGCCCCAAGACCTCGTCAAGGTATATCTCTATATTGGGGTCCCTAGCTCTGTGACCCTAACTGTGTGTCATCTCATTGCAATTAAAAACTGCTATGGGTGGAGAGGGGTAACTAAGGACTTTCTTATATAGGAGATGGAAAAAACATGGCCGAAAGGGGCGGAGCTGTGTTCACATTCAGAAAAAAACTACATATAACTGAATAGGATAACTGAAGTGAGCACTAATATATATATATATATATATATATATATATGAGTGTAAGCCAAAAAATACATACTATATAAAGAATAAGGCTGCACATCAAACTTAGACAATGGTATAATGCCTCAAGCATATGGAAAAATACTGGAATATACAATGAAAATTGCTACTTGCTAATTTGAACATGTGAATAATGAATTGCATACCTGCCATGGATATTAGGAAAAAGGAGATATTTAGCAATCGCATTGATCAATGTAACTGAGCCCCAAGACCTCGTCAAGGTATATCTCTATATTGGGGTCCCTAGCTCTGTGACCCTAACTGTGTGTCATCTCATTGCAATTAAAAACTGCTATGGGTGGAGAGGGGTAACTAAGGGCTTTCTTACATAGGAGATGGAAAAAACATTGCCGAAAGGGGCGGAGCTGTGTTCACATTCAGAAAAAAACTACATATAACAGAATAGGATAACTGAAGTGAGCACTAATATATATATATATATATATATATATATATATATATGAGTGCAAGCCAAAAAATACATACTATATAAAGAATAAGGCTGCACATCAAACTTAGACAATGGTATAATGCCTCAAGCATATGGAAAAATACTGGAATATACAATGAAAAATGCTACTTGCTAATTTGAACATGTGAATAATGAATTGCATACCTGCCATGAATATTAGGAAAAAGGAGATATTTAGCAATCGCATTGATCAATGTAACTGAGCCCCAAGACCTCATCAAGGTATATCTCTATATTGGGGTCCCTAGCTCTGTGACCCTAACTGTGTGTCATCTCATTGCAATTAAAAACTGCTATGGGTGGAGAGGGGTAACTAAGGACTTTCTTATATAGGAGATGGAAAAAACATGGCCGAAAGGGGCAGAGCTGTGTTCACATTCAGAAAAAAACTACATATAACTGAATAGGATAACTGAAGTGAGCACTAATATATATATATATATATATATATATATATATATATATGAGTGCAAGCCAAAAAATACATACTATATAAAGAATAAGGCTGCACATCAAACTTAAACAATGGTATAATGCCTCAAGCATATGGAAAAATACTGGAATATACAATGAAAAATGCTACTTGCTTATTTGAACATGTGAATAATGAATTGCATACCTGCCATGAATATTAGGAAAAAGGAGATATTTAGCAATCGCATTGATCAATGTAACTGAGCCCCAAGACCTCGTCAAGGTATATCTCTATATTGGGGTCCCTAGCTCTGTGACCCTAACTGTGTGTCATCTCATTGCAATTAAAAACTGCTATGGGTGGAGAGGGGTAACTAAGGACTTTCTTATATAGGAGATGGAAAAAACATGGCCGAAAGGGGCGGAGCTGTGTTCACATTCAGAAAAAAACTACATATAACTGAATAGGATAACTGAAGTGAGCACTAATATATATATATATATATATATATGAGTGCAAGCCAAAAAATACATACTATATAAAGAATAAGGCTGCACATCAAACTTAGACAATGGTATAATGCCTCAAGCATATGGAAAAATACTGGAATATACAATGAAAAATGCTACTTGCTAATTTGAACATGTGAATAATGAATTGCATACCTGCCATGGATATTAGGAAAAAGGAGATATTTAGCAATCGCATTGATCAATGTAACTGAGCCCCAAGACCTCGTCAAGGTATATCTCTATATTGGGGTCCCTAGCTCTGTGACCCTAACTGTGTGTCATCTCATTGCAATTAAAAACTGCTATGGGTGGAGAGGGGTAACTAAGGGCTTTCTTACATAGGAGATGGAAAAAACATGGCCGAAAGGGGCGGAGCTGTGTTCACATTCAGAAAAAAACTACATATAACAGAATAGGATAACTGAAGTGAGCACTAATATATATATATATATATATATATATATATATATATATATATATATATGAGTGCAAGCCAAAAAATACATACTATATAAAGAATAAGGCTGCACATCAAACTTAGACAATGGTATAATGCCTCAAGCATATGGAAAAATACTGGAATATACAATGAAAAATGCTACTTGCTAATTTGAACATGTGAATAATGAATTGCATACCTGCCATGAATATTAGGAAAAAGGAGATATTTAGCAATCGCATTGATCAATGTAACTGAGCCCCAAGACCTCGTCAAGGTATATCTCTATATTGGGGTCCCTAGCTCTGTGACCCTAACTGTGTGTCATCTCATTGCAATTAAAAACTGCTATGGGCGGAGAGGGGTAACTAAGGACTTTCTTATATAGGAGATGGAAAAAACATGGCCGAAAGGGGCGGAGCTGTGTTCACATTCAGAAAAAAACTACATATAACTGAATAGGATAACTGAAGTGAGCACTAATATATATATATATATATATATATATATATATATATATATATGAGTGCAAGCTAAAAAATACATACTATATAAAGAATAAGGCTACACATCAAACTTAGACAATGGTATAATGCCTCAAGCATATGGAAAAATACTGAAATATACAATGAAAAATTCTACTTGCTAATTTGAACATGTGAATAATGAATTGCATACCTGCCATGAATATTAGGAAAAAGGAGATATTTAGCAATCGCATTGATCAATGTAACTGAGCCCCAAGACCTCATCAAGGTATAACTCTATATTGGGGTCCCTAGCTCTGTGACCCTAACTGTGTGTCATCTCATTGCAATTAAAAACTGCTATGGGTGGAGAGGGGTAACTAAGGACTTTCTTATATGGGAGATGGAAAAAACATGGCCGAAAGGGGCGGAGCTGTGTTCACATTCAGAAAAAAAATACATATAACTGAATAGGATAACTGAAGTGAGCACTAATATATATATATATATATATATATATATATATATATATATATATGAGTGCAAGCCAAAAAATACATACTATATAAAGAATAAGGCTGCACATCAAACTTAGACAATGGTATAATGCCTCAAGCATATGGAAAAATACGGGAATATACAATGAAAAATGCTACTTGCTAATTTGAACATGTGAATAATGAATTGCATAACTGCCATGAATATTAGGAAAAAGGAGATATTTAGCAATCGCATTGATCAATGTAACTGAGCCCCAAGACCTAATCAAGGTATATCTCTATATTGGGGTCCCTAGCTCTGTGACCCTAACTGTGTGTCATCTCATTGCAATTAAAAACTGCTATGGGTGGAGAGGGGTAACTAAGGACTTTCTTATATAGGAGATGGAAAAAACACGGCCGAAAGGGGCGGAGCTGTGTTCACATTCAGAAAAAAACTACATAGAACTGAATAGGATAACTGAAGTGAGCACTAATATATATATATATATATATATATATATATATATATATATATATATATGAATGCAAGCCAAAAAATACATACTATATAAAGAATAAGGCTGCACATCAAACTTAGACAATGGTATAATGCCTCAAGCATATGGAAAAATACTGGAATATACAATGAAAAATGCTACTTGCTAATTTGAACATGTGAATAATGAATTGCATACCTGCCATGAATATTAGGAAAAAGGAGATATTTAGCAATCGCATTGATCAATGTAACTGAGCCCCAAACCTCGTCAAGGTATATCTCTATATTGGGGTCCCTAGCTCTGTGACCCTAACTGTGTGTCATCTCATTGCAATTAAAAACTGCTATGGGTGGAGAGGGGTAACTAAGGACTTTCTTATATAGGAGATGGAAAAAACATGGCCGAAAGGGGCGGAGCTGTGTTCACATTCAGAAAAAAACTACATATAACTGAATAGGATAACTGAAGTGAGCACTAATATATATATATATATATATATATATGAGTGCAAGCCAAAAAATACATACTATATAAAGAATAAGGCTGCACATCAAACTTAGACAATGGTATAATGCCTCAAGCATATGGAAAAATACTGGAATATGCAATGAAAAATGCTACTTGCTAATTTGAACATGTGAATAATGAATTGCATACCTGCCATGAATATTAGGAAAAAGGAGATATTTAGCAATCGCATTGATCAATGTAACTGAGCCCCAAGACCTCGTCAAGGTATATCTCTATATTGGGGTCCCTAGCTCTGTGACCCTAACTGTGTGTCATCTCATTGCAATTAAAAACTGCTATAAGTGGAGAGGGGTAACTAAGGACTTTCTTATATAGGAGATGGAAAAAACATGGCCGAAAGGGGCGGAGCTGTGTTCACATTCAGAAAAAAACTACATATAACTGAATAGGATAACTGAAGTGAGCACTAATATATATATATATATATATATATATATATGAGTGCAAGCCAAAAAATACATACTATATAAAGAATAAGGCTGCACATCAAACTTAGACAATGGTATAATGCCTCAAGCATATGGAAAAATACTGGAATAAACAATGAAAAATGCTACTTGCTAATTTGAACATGTGAATAATGAATTGCATACCTGCCATGGATATTAGGAAAAAGGAGATATTTAGCAATCGCATTGATCAATGTAACTGAGCCCCAACTCCTCGTCAAGGTATATCTCTATATTGGGGTCCCTAGCTCTGTGACCCTAACTGTGTGTCATCTCATTGCAATTAAAAACTGCTATGGGTGGAGAGGGGTAACTAAGGGCTTTCTTACATAGGAGATGGAAAAAACATGGCCGAAAGGGGCGGAGCTGTGTTCACATTCAGAAAAAAACTACATATAACAGAATAGGATAACTGAAGTGAGCACTAATATATATATATATATATATATATATATATATATATATATATATGAGTGCAAGCCAAAAAATACATACTATATAAAGAATAAGGCTGCACATCAAACTTAGACAATGGTATAATGCCTCAAGCATATGGAAAAATACTGGAATATACAATGAAAAATGCTACTTGCTAATTTGAACATGTGAATAATGAATTGCATACCTGCCATGAATATTAGGAAAAAGGAGATATTTAGCAATCGCATTGATCAATGTAACTGAGCCCCAAGACCTCGTCAAGGTATATCTCTATATTGTGGTCCCTAGCTCTGTGACCCTAACTGTGTGTCATCTCATTGCAATTAAAAACTGCTATGGGTGGAGAGGGGTAACTAAGGACTTTCTTATATAGGAGATGGAAAAAACATGGCCGAAAGGGGAGGAGCTGTGTTCACATTCAGAAAAAAACTACATATAACTGAATAGGATAACTGAAGTGAGCACTAATATATATATATATATATATATATATATATATATATGAGTGCAAGCCAAAAAATACATACTATATAAAGAATAAGGCTGCACATCAAACTTAGACAATGGTATAATTCCTCAAGCATATGGAAAAATACTGGAATATACAATGAAAAATGCTACTTGCTAATTTGAACATGTGAATAATGAATTGCATACCTGCCATGAATATTAGGAAAAAGGAGATATTTAGCAATCGCATTGATCAATGTAACTGAGCCCCAAGACCTCATCAAGGTATATCTCTATATTGGGGTCCCTAGCTCTGTGACCCTAACTGTGTGTCATCTCATTGCAATTAAAAACTGCTATGGGTGGAGAGGGGTAACTAAGGGCTTTCTTACATAGGAGATGGAAAAAACATGGCCGAAAGGGGCGGAGCTGTGTTCACATTCAGAAAAAAACTACATATAACAGAATAGGATAACTGAAGTGAGCACTAATATATATATATATATATATATATATATATATATATGAGTGCAAGCCAAAAAATACATACTATATAAAGAATAAGGCTGCACATCAAACTTAGACAATGGTATAATGCCTCAAGCATATGGAAAAATACTGGAATATACAATGAAAAATGCTACTTGCTAATTTGAACATGTGAATAATGAATTGCATACCTGCCATGAATATTAGGAAAAAGGAGATATTTAGCAATCGCATTGATCAATGTAACTGAGCCCCAAGACCTCGTCAAGGTATATCTCTATATTGTGGTCCCTAGCTCTGTGACCCTAACTGTGTGTCATCTCATTGCAATTAAAAACTGCTATGGGTGGAGAGGGGTAACTAAGGACTTTCTTATATAGGAGATGGAAAAAACATGGCCGAAAGGGGAGGAGCTGTGTTCACATTCAGAAAAAAACTACATATAACTGAATAGGATAACTGAAGTGAGCACTAATATATATATATATATATATATATATATATATATATGAGTGCAAGCCAAAAAATACATACTATATAAAGAATAAGGCTGCACATCAAACTTAGACAATGGTATAATTCCTCAAGCATATGGAAAAATACTGGAATATACAATGAAAAATGCTACTTGCTAATTTGAACATGTGAATAATGAATTGCATACCTGCCATGAATATTAGGAAAAAGGAGATATTTAGCAATCGCATTGATCAATGTAACTGAGCCCCAAGACCTCATCAAGGTATATCTCTATATTGGGGTCCCTAGCTCTGTGACCCTAACTGTGTGTCATCTCATTGCAATTAAAAACTGCTATGGGTGGAGAGGGGTAACTAAGGACTTTCTTATATAGGAGATGGAAAAAACATGGCCGAAAGGGGCGGAGCTGTGTTCACATTCAGAAAAAAACTACATATAACTGAATAGGATAACTGAAGTGAGCACTAATATATATATATATATATATATATATATATATATATATGAGTGCAAGCCAAAAAATACATACTATATAAAGAATAAGGCTGCACATCAAACTTAGACAATGGTATAATGCCTCAAGCATATGGAAAAATACTGGAATATACAATGAAAAATGCTACTTGCTAATTTGAACATGTGAATAATGAATTGCATACCTGCCATGAATATTAGGAAAAAGGAGATATTTAGCAATCGCATTGATCAATGTAACTGAGCCCCAAGACCTCGTCAAGGTATATCTCTATATTGGGGTCCCTAGCTCTGTGACCCTAACTGTGTGTCATCTCATTGCAATTAAAAACTGCTATGGGTGGAGAGGGGTAACTAAGGACTTTCTTATATAGGAGATGGAAAAAACATGGCCGAAAGGGGCAGAGCTGTGTTCACATTCAGAAAAAAACTACATATAACTGAATAGGATAACTGAAGTGAGCACTAATATATATATATATATATATATATATATATATATATATATGAGTGCAAGCCAAAAAATACATACTATATAAAGAATAAGGCTGCACATCAAACTTAGACAATGGTATAATGCCTCAAGCATATGGAAAAATACTGGAATATACAATGAAAAATGCTACTTGCTAATTTGAACATGTGAATAATGAATTGCATACCTGCCATGAATATTAGGAAAAAGGAGATATTTAGCAATCGCATTGATCAATGTAACTGAGCCCCAAGACCTCATCAAGGTATATCTCTATATTGGGGTCCCTAGCTCTGTGACCCTAACTGTGTGTCATCTCATTGCAATTAAAAACTGCTATGGGTGGAGAGGGGTAACTAAGGACTTTCTTATATAGGAGATGGAAAAAACATTGCCGAAAGGGGCGGAGCTGTGTTCACATTCAGAAAAAAACTACATATAACTGAATAGGATAACTGAAGTGAGCACTAATATATATATATATATATATATATATATATATATATATATATATATATATATATGAGTGCAAGCCAAAAAATACATACTATATAAAGAATAAGGCTGCACATCAAACTTAGACAATGGTATAATGCCTCAAGCATATGGAAAAATACTGGAATATACAATGAAAAATGCTACTTGCTAATTTGAACATGTGAATAATGAATTGCATACCTGCCATGAATATTAGGAAAAAGGAGATATTTAGCAATCGCATTGATCAATGTAACTGAGCCCCAAGACCTCATCAAGGTATATCTCTATATTGGGGTCCCTAGCTTTGTGACCCTAACTGTGTGTCATCTCATTGCAATTAAAAACTGCTATGGGTGGAGAGGGGTAACTAAGGACTTTCTTATATAGGAGATGGAAAAAACATGGCCGAAAGGGGCGGAGCTGTGTTCACATTCAGAAAAAAACTACATATAACTGAATAGGATAACTGAAGTGAGCACTAATATATATATATATATATATATATATATATATATATATATGAGTGCAAGCTAAAAAATACATACTATATAAAGAATAAGGCTGCACATCAAACTTAGACAATGGTATAATGCCTCAAGCATATGGAAAAATACTGGAATGTACAATGAAAAATTCTACTTGCTAATTTGAACATGTGAATAATGAATTGCATACCTGCCATGAATATTAGGAAAAAGGAGATATTTAGCAATCGCATTGATCAATGTAACTGAGCCCCAAGACCTCATCAAGGTATATCTCTATATTGGGGTCCCTAGCTCTGTGACCCTAACTGTGTGTCATCTCATTGCAATTAAAAACTGCTATGGGTGGAGAGGGGTAACTAAGGACTTTCTTATATAGGAGATGGAAAAAACATGGCCGAAAGGGGCGGAGCTGTGTTCACATTCAGAAAAAAACTACATATAACTGAATAGGATAACTGAAGTGAGCACTAATATATATATATATATATATATATATATATATATATATATATATATGAGTGCAAGCCAAAAAATACATACTATATAAAGAATAAGGCTGCACATCAAACTTAGACAATGGTATAATGCCTCAAGCATATGGAAAAATACTGGAATATACAATGAAAAATGCTACTTGCTAATTTGAACATGTGAATAATGAATTGCATACCTGCCATGAATATTAGGAAAAAGGAGATATTTAGCAATCGCATTGATCAATGTAACTGAGCCCCAAGACCTCATCAAGGTATATCTCTATATTGGGGTCCCTAGCTCTGTGACCCTAACTGTGTGTCATCTCATTGCAATTAAAAACTGCTATGGGTGGAGAGGGGTAACTAAGGACTTTCTTATATAGGAGATGGAAAAAACATGGCCGAAAGGGGCGGAGCTGTGTTCACATTCAGAAAAAAACTACATATAACTGAATAGGATAACTGAAGTGAGCACTAATATATATATATATATATATATATATATATATGAGTGCAAGCCAAAAAATACATACTATATAAAGAATAAGGCTGCACATCAAACTTAGACAATGGTATAATGCCTCAAGCATATGGAAAAATACTGGAATATACAATGAAAAATGCTACTTGCTAATTTGAACATGTGAATAATGAATTGCATACCTGCCATGAATATTAGGAAAAAGGAGATATTTAGCAATCGCATTGATCAATGTAACTGAGCCCCAAGACCTCGTCAAGGTATATCTCTATATTGGGGTCCCTAGCTCTGTGACCCTAACTGTGTGTCATCTCATTGCAATTAAAAACTGCTATGGGTGGAGAGGGGTAACTAAGGACTTTCTTATATAGGAGATGGAAAAAACATGGCCGAAAGGGGCAGAGCTGTGTTCACATTCAGAAAAAAACTATATATAACTGAATAGGATAACTGAAGTGAGCACTAATATATATATATATATATATATATATATATATATATATATGGGTGCAAGCCAAAAAATACATACTATATAAAGAATAAGGCTGCACATCAAACTTAGACAATGGTATAATGCCTCAAGCATATGGAAAAATACTGGAATATACAATGAAAAATGCTACTTGCTAATTTGAACATGTGAATAATGAATTGCATACCTGCCATGAATATTAGGAAAAAGGAGATATTTAGCAATCGCATTGATCAATGTAACTGAGCCCCAAGACCTCATCAAGGTATATCTCTATATTGGGGTCCCTAGCTCTGTGACCCTAACTGTGTGTCATCTCATTGCAATTAAAAACTGCTATGGGTGGAGAGGGGTAACTAAGGACTTTCTTATATAGGAGATGGAAAAAACATGGCCGAAAGGGGCGGAGCTGTGTTCACATTCAGAAAAAAACTACATATAACTGAATAGGATAACTGAAGTGAGCACTAATATATATATATATATATATATATATATATATATATATATGAGTGCAAGCTAAAAAATACATACTATATAAAGAATAAGGCTGCACATCAAACTTAGGCAATGGTATAATGCCTCAAGCATATGGAAAAATACTGGAATGTACAATGAAAAATTCTACTTGCTAATTTGAACATGTGAATAATGAACTGCATACCTGCCATGAATATTAGGAAAAAGGAGATATTTAGCAATCGCATTGATCAATGTAACTGAACCCCAAGACCTCATCAAGGTATATCTCTATATTGGGGTCCCTAGCTCTGTGACCCTAACTGTGTGTCATCTCATTGCAATTAAAAACTGCTATGGGTGGAGAGGGGTAACTAAGGACTTTCTTATATAGGAGATGGAAAAAACATGGCCGAAAGGGGCGGAGCTGTGTTCACATTCAGAAAAAAACTACATATAACTGAATAGGATAACTGAAGTGAGCACTAATATATATATATATATATATATATATATATATGAGTGCAAGCTAAAAAATACATACTATATAAAGAATAAGGCTGCACATCAAACTTAGACAATGGTATAATGCCTCAAGCATATGGAAAAATACTGGAATATACAATGAAAAATTCTACTTGCTAATTTGAACATGTGAATAATGAATTGCATACCTGCCATGAATATTAGGAAAAAGGAGATATTTAGCAATCGCATTGATCAATGTAACTGAGCCCCAAGACCTCATCAAGGTATATCTCTATATTGGGGTCCCTAGCTCTGTGACCCTAACTGTGTGTCATCTCATTGCAATTAAAAACTGCTATGGGTGGAGAGGGGTAACTAAGGACTTTCTTATATGGGAGATGGAAAAAACATGGCCGAAAGGGGCGGAGCTGTGTTCACATTCAGAAAAAAACTACATATAACTGAATAGGATAACTGAAGTGAGCACTAATATATATATATATATATATATATATATATGAGTGCAAGCCAAAAAATACATACTATATAAAGAATAAGGCTGCACATCAAACTTAGACAATGGTATAATGCCTCAAGCATATGGAAAAATACTGGAATATACAATGAAAAATTCTACTTGCTAATTTGAACATATGAATAATGAATTGCATACCTGCCATGGATATTAGGAAAAAGGAGATATTTAGCAATCGCATTGATCAATGTAACTGAGCCCCAAGACCTCATCAAGGTATATCTCTATATTGGGGTCCCTAGCTCTGTGACCCTAACTGTGTGTCATCTCATTGCAATTAAAAACTGCTATGGGTGGAGAGGGGTAACTAAGGACTTTCTTATATAGGAGATGGAAAAAACACGGCCGAAAGGGGCGGAGCTGTGTTCACATTCAGAAAAAAACTACATAGAACTGAATAGGATAACTGAAGTGAGCACTAATATATATATATATATATATATATATATATATATATATATATATATATATATGAGTGCAAGCCAAAAAATACATACTATATAAAGAATAAGGCTGCACATCAAACTTAGACAATGGTATAATGCCTCAAGCATATGGAAAAATACTGGAATATACAATGAAAAATGCTACTTGCTAATTTGAACATGTGAATAATGAATTGCATACCTGCCATGAATATTAGGAAAAAGGAGATATTTAGCAATCGCATTGATCAATGTAACTGAGCCCCAAGACCTCGTCAAGGTATATCTCTATATTGGGGTCCCTAGCTCTGTGACCCTAACTGTGTGTCATCTCATTGCAATTAAAAACTGCTATGGGTGGAGAGGGGTAACTAAGGACTTTCTTATATAGGAGATGGAAAAAACATGGCCGAAAGGGGCGGAGCTGTGTTCACATTCAGAAAAAAACTACATATAACTGAATAGGATAACTGAAGTGAGCACTAATATATATATATATATATATATATATATATATATATGAGTGCAAGCCAAAGAATACATACTATATAAAGAATAAGGCTGCACATCAAACTTAGACAATGGTATAATGCCTCAAGCATATGGAAAAATACTGGAATATACAATGAAAAATGCTACTTGCTAATTTGAACATGTGAATAATGAATTGCATACCTGCCATGAATATTAGGAAAAAGGAGATATTTAGCAATCGCATTGATCAATGTAACTGAGCCCCAAGACCTCGTCAAGTTATATTTCTATATTGGGGTCCCTAGCTCTGTGACCCTAACTGTGTGTCATCTCATTGCAATTAAAAACTGCTGTGGGTGGAGAGGGGTAACTAAGGACTTTCTTATATAGGAGATGGAAAAAACATGGCCGAAAGGGGCGGAGCTGTGTTCACATTCAGAAAAAAACTACATATAACTGAATAGGATAACTGAAGTGAGCACTAATATATATATATATATATATATATATATATATATATATATATATATATATATGAGTGCAAGCCAAAAAATACATACTATATAAAGAATAAGGCTGCACATCAAACTTAGACAATGGTATAATGCCTCAAGCATATGGAAAAATACTGGAATATACAATGAAAAATGCTACTTGCTAATTTGAACATGTGAATAATGAATTGCATACCTGCCATGAATATTAGGAAAAAGGAGATATTTAGCAATTGCATTGATCAATGTAACTGAGCCCCAAGACCTCGTCAAGGTATATCTCTATATTGGGGTCCCTAGCTCTGTGACCCTAACTGTGTGTCATCTCATTGCAATTAAAAACTGCTATGGGTGGAGAGGGGTAACTAAGGACTTATATAGGAGATGGAAAAAACATGGCTGAAAGGGGCGGAGCTGTGTTCACATTCAGAAAAAAACTACATAGAACTGAATAGGATAACTGAAGTGAGCACTAATATATATATATATATATATATATATATATATATATATATATATATATGAGTGCAAGCCAAAAAATACATACTATATAAAGAATAAGGCTGCACATCAAACTTAGACAATGGTATAATGCCTAAAGCATATGGAAAAATACTGGAATATACAATGAAAAATGCTATTTGCTAATTTGAACATGTGCATAATGAATTGCATACCTGCCATGAATATTAGGAAAAAGGAGATATTTAGCAATCGCATTGATCAATGTAACTGAGCCCCAAGACCTCGTCAAGGTATATCTCTATATTGGGGTCCCTAGCTCTGTGACCCTAACTGTGTGTCATCTCATTGCAATTAAAAACTGCTATGGGTGGAGACGGGTAACTAAGGACTTTCTTATATAGGAGATGGAAAAAACATGGCCGAAAGGGGCGGAGCTGTGTTCACATTCAGAAAAAACTACATATAACTGAATAGGATAACTGAAGTGAGCACTAATATATATATATATATATATGAGTGCAAGCCAAAAAATACATACTATATAAAGAATAAGGCTGCACATCAAACTTAGACAATGGTATAATGCCTCAAGCATATGGAAAAATACTGGAATATACAATGAAAAATGCTACTTGCTAATTTGAACATGTGAATAATGAATTGCATACCTGCCATGAATATTAGTTAAAAGGAGATATTTAGCAATCGCATTGATCAATGTAACTGAGCTCCAAGACCTCGTCAAGGTATATCTCTATATTGGGGTCCCTAGCTCTGTGACTCTAACTGTGTGTCATCTCATTGCAATTAAAAACTGCTATGGGTGGAGAGGGGTAACTAAGGACTTTCTTATATAGGAGATGGAAAAAACATGGCCGAAAGGGGCGGAGCTGTGTTCACATTCAGAAAAAAACTACATATAACTGAATAGGATAACTGAAGTGAGCACTAATATATATATATATATATATATATATGAGTGCAAGCCAAAAAATACATACTATATAAAGAATAAGGCTGCACATCAAACTTAGACAATGGTATAATGCCTAAAGCATATGGAAAAATACTGGAATATACAATGAAAAATGCTACTTGCTAATTTGAACATGTGAATAATGAATTGCATACCTGCCATGAATATTAGGAAAAAGGAGATATTTAGCAATCGCATTGATCAATGTAACTGAGCCCCAAGACCTCGTCAAGGTATATCTCTATATTGGGGTCCCTAGCTCTGTGACCCTAACTGTGTGTCATCTCATTGCAATTAAAAACTGCTATGGGTGGAGAGGGGTAACTAAGGACTTTCTTATATAGGAGATGGAAAAAACATGGCTGAAAGGGACGGAGCTGTGTTCACATTCAGAAAAAAACTACATATAACTGAATAGGATAACTGAAGTGAGCACTAATATATATATATATATATATATATGAGTGCAAGCCAAAAAATACATACTATATAAAGAATAAGGCTGCACATCAAACTTAGACAATGGTATAATGCCTCAAGCATATAGAAAAATACTGGAATATACAATGAAAAAATGCTACTTGCTAATTTGAACATGTGAATAATGAATTGCATACCTGCCATGAATATTAGTTAAAAGGAGATATTTAGCAATCGCATTGATCAATGTAACTGAGCCCCAAGACCTCGTCAAGGTATATCTCTATATTGGGGTCCCTAGCTCTGTGACTCTAACTGTGTGTCATCTCATTGCAATTAAAAACTGCTATGGGTGGAGAGGGGTAACTAAGGACTTTCTTATATAGGAGATGGAAAAAACATGGCCGAAAGGGGCGGAGCTGTGTTCACATTCAGAAAAAAACTACATATAACTGAATAGGATAACTGAAGTGAGCACTAATATATATATATATATATATGAGTGCAAGCCAAAAAATACATACTATATAAAGAATAAGGCTGCACATCAAACTTAGACAATGGTATAATGCCTAAAGCATATGGAAAAATACTGGAATATACAATGAAAAATGCTACTTGCTAATTTGAACATGTGAATAATGAATTGCATACCTGCCATGAATATTAGGAAAAAGGAGATATTTAGCAATCGCATTGATCAATGTAACTGAGCCCCAAGACCTCGTCAAGGTATATCTCTATATTGGGGTCCCTAGCTCTGTGACCCTAACTGTGTGTCATCTCATTGCAATTAAAAACTGCTATGGGTGGAGAGGGGTAACTAAGGACTTTCTTATATAGGAGATGGAAAAAACATGGCCGAAAGGGGTGGAGCTGTGTTCACATTCAGAAAAAAACTACATATAACTGAATAGGATAACTGAAGTGAGCACTAATATATATATATATATATATATATATATATATGAGTGCAAGCCAAAAAATACATACTATATAAAGAATAAGGCTGCACATCAAACTTAGACAATGGTATAATGCCTCAAGCATATGGAAAAATACTGGAATATACAATGAAAAATGCTACTTGCTAATTTGAACATGTGAATAATGAATTGCATACCTGCCATGAATATTAGGAAAAAGGAGATATTTAGCAATCGCATTGATCAATGTAACTGAGCCCCAAGACCTCGTCAAGGTATATCTCTATATTGGGGTCCCTAGCTCTGTGACCCTAACTGTGTGTCATCTCATTGCAATTAAAAACTGCTATGGGTGGAGAGGGGTAACTAAGGACTTTCTTATATAGGAGATGGAAAAAACATGGCCGAAAGGGGCGGAGCTGTGTTCACATTCAGAAAAAAACTACATATAACTGAATAGGATAACTGAAGTGAGCACTAATATATATATATATATATATATATATGAGTGCAAGCCAAAAAATACATACTATATAAAGAATAAGGCTGCACATCAAACTTAGACAATGGTATAATGCCTCAAGCATATGGAAAAATACTGGAATATACATTGAAAAATGCTACTATTATACCATTGTCTAAGTTTGATGTGCAGTCTTATTCTTTATATAGTATGTATTTTTTGGCTTGCTGCACTCATATATGTATATATATATATATATATATATATATATATATTAGTGCTCACTTCAGTTATTCTATTCAGTTATATGTAGTTTTTATCTGAATGTGAACACAGCTCCGCCCCTTTCGGCCATGTTTTTTCCATCTCCTATATAAGAAAGTCCTTAGTTACCCCTCTCCACCCATAGCAGTTTTTAATTGCAATGAGATGACACACAGTTAGGGTCACAGAGCTAGGGACCCCAATATAGAGATATACCTTGACGAGGTCTTGGGGCTCAGTTACATTGATCAATGCGATTGCTAAATATCTCCTT
This sequence comes from Anomaloglossus baeobatrachus, assembly GCF_048569485.1. Classification (NCBI taxonomy): domain Eukaryota; kingdom Metazoa; phylum Chordata; class Amphibia; order Anura; family Aromobatidae; genus Anomaloglossus; species Anomaloglossus baeobatrachus. Next base: position 251,013,970 of record NC_134357.1, read on the forward strand.
TTTCCTAATATTCATGGCAGGTATGCAATTAATTATTCACATGTTCAAATTAGCAAGTAGCATTTTTCATTGTATATTCCAGTATTTTTCCATATGCTTGAGGCATTATACCATTGTCTAAGTTTGATGTGCAGCCTTATTCTTTATATACTATTTTTCAACACGACAATGACACCAAACACACCTCCAGGCTGTGTAAGGTCTATTTGACGAAGGAGAGTGATCGGGTGCTACGCCAGATGACCTGGCCACCACAGTCACCAGACCTAAACCCAATTGAGATGGTTTGGGGTGTGCTGGACCGCAGAGTGAAGGTAAAAGGGCCAACAAGTGCTAAGCATCTCTGGGAACTCCTTCAAGACTGTTGGAAGACCATTTCCGGTAACTACCTCTTGAAGCTCATCAACAGAATGCCAAGAGTGTGCAAAGCAGTAATCAAAGCAAAAGGTGGCTACTTTGAAGAACCTAGAATATAAGACATATTTTCAGTTGTTTCACACTTTTTTGTTAAGTATTTCATTCCATATGTGTTAATTCATAGTTTTGATGCCTTCAATGTGAATCTACAATTTTCAGAGTTCCAGTAATCCAGAAAAAGAAGGCGGCAGCTCACAAGGTAAGTGGCTAAAAAACTTTATTCTGATATCGCAGACAAGCTCAGGAACAGTGGGGGGAGGACGGAGTGCAGGGACGGGGAGCGGACGACAGCCTGTTTTGCGCTGTGAGTAGCGCTTTGACAAGTCCTCCTCAGGACTTGTCAAAGCGCTACTCACAGCGCGAAACAGGCTGTTGTCCACTCGGTCAGGCACCACTCGGTCAGGCACCATCAGCCCAGGAACTTATGACGCCCAGAAAACAGCTGATTGCTCCAGAACTGTGAGTACGGCTCCTCTGCCTGGCAACCTAGGCTGCAGTGCCCGACTTTTCTCTTTGATAATTCTACAATTTTCAGAGTCATGAAAATAAAGAAAACTCTTTGAGTGAGAAGGTGTGTCCAAACTTTTGGTTTATACTGTATGTGTTTCTATAAAGGCATGACAATGTCAATTATATGCAAAGCTGAAAAAATGGAAGCAAAACTTCTCAATTTATTCAGTATCGAGTATGGGTATCATGCAAAGAAAGACATGTACTTACTCATTAAAGATATTAATGGTTGTCTGAGGAATGTTCTGCCACTCTGAATGTACTTGACCACATAAATCATCAAGATCTGCTGATGGCCGCTTCATTTGCAAATGCAAACCAATGACGTCCTAGATGTGCTCGAAGTGAGATAAGTCTGGTGATGCTGCAGGCCATTATAACACATTTAGGAAATAGACTGATAACAGTAGCATGAGCAACATATAGCCTGGTTTTGTCATGTTGAAAAACAGCTGTTGAGACACTTTCATATTTCCATGTGAAGACCTCTTCATGGTGTTCCCCATTGTGGTCTCCAGACCAATCTGTAGCTATCATTGCATCCAATAATTTTTGACTATTTTTAGCGTCTTTTATGTATTGTGGGAATTAGAGATTAAATTTAAAGCAGACCTGTCATCAGAATATTGCAGCATTAACTGATAGCATGTGAGTAAGGTGCCTTTAATCCATATGAAATCCATACCTTGCGTGTAGAATTTTGTCATCTTAGAAAAATCCAGCATGAAGTTTTAGCTGCAGGTAAAGTGGGTGCGAACTGCATTTCCAGCTCTCCTGCCTTTCTTCCATTTCCCCACCATTCACCGATCTCAAGGCTCCGATAAATAGGTCAATCTTATCTGTTACCTGCCTACCCAGCCCAAAACTTTGTTTAGGCGCTGTCTTTGTCCTAAGGATGTCTCCTCAGAGGTGGCAGTGCATGGGCACATCAATAGTCCAACTTTCGCAACATTATCAAAAACGTATTGCTTTTAATACTTTGCGAAAACAACCCCAGGGATATGACATTGTATACGCAAAATACCAGGCTATGGAGGTTACTGAGACAGTGACCTGTCCATCAGAGGCCAGTAGCAGGCGGGGAAAAGGAGAAAAGGGGGAGAAGCTGTAAAATTGAAGTTGAAGCGCCTGCTGCTACACATGCGACTAAAATGTCAACATTGGATTCCTCTAAGATGTCAAAATAAAATTCTACAAGATTGGATGTATGGATTTAACCTTTGTCCGGCTGAATAGGTACAATTGTAACTCTTCTGTTTTAATATTGCAATACTTTTTTTTTTCCAAAAGCCGTAGAGGGCTGAAATTTCGTAAAATCTCTGCAGTTTTGGTCCTGAATATATTGGCCAAATTTCAATAAAATATCTCCACCCCCTTCCGAGATAAGGGGTCGCTGTTAACATTGTAAAATTATGCAGCCTGACGAAGGTTAAGGACTAAAGGCTTCTTGCTCTCATGCCATTAGTTAACACTAGAAGTCCCAGAGAGGGGTCATTTAACAGTTCTACCTTTGGAACCCAGAGACGGGTCGAATGACCTGAAGGATTTTAGCTAACATCCTATAATCACCGTCTTTTGTTCTGTAATTAAGGCCATTACCATCGCACCACAGGAGGTTGTTGTTTCCCATTGAGTTTAGCCATTTAGTTTCTAGTTAGTTCTATTCAGTTTGTACTAAGGGTCATTTGACCCTCCTTCGGGACTTCAGCAGGGAGCTCGAAATTTCTGGGACTTCTAGTGTTAAGGTTTTAAAATCCCGATGACAGGTTTGCTTTAAAGCCTATTCCACTACAGATATAAATTTAACTGACACCTCTAGAAGCTAAAGGGTTAAGGAGAAGTAACATGTGATTGGCTAAACCGATGCTGTATATATATGTTAGAAGTTAGCTCAAGGACAGATATTGCAGAACCTTTGAGGAAACATGTTGGCTTACCTTCTCTGCTTGGCATGCCTCCTGTGTGTCAGAGATATAGGGGCACAGAAAGACACAGGTGAGACAGAAAACCCTTACCTGGCTCTAAGCAATCAAGCTTCATAGTTTTTGTTTCCCTTTTCTTGAGTCACCTTTCATTAATGTTTTTTTTTTCTCTTTTAATTTTATAAAGCTCATATTTCAGTGGAACTCACCATTATGAATGACCTTTATGGAGAGAACTTTAAATATTCCACTATTGTGTCTGTGAAGAAAGGATCCACTCTTCTTGAGGTCATGCAGCAGGCACAAGCACTTGATCCTGAAAACTTCAGGTGAGATATAGCAGAGGTGAAGGTTGATGAAGTGGTCTTTGTGAACTGACCAGATGTGGAGTTCCCAGCGGTTCTAAAATAGAAATGTAGCTGAGCTAAGGGACAGATGGACCTTGGACCCGTTCAGAAAAGCAGCTTGAGAGGGTCTGTGGTGGGCTGAAATCTTATTACATCATTTGTGGTGAAACCAGCACAATGGTTTCTAAAAAGAAGTCTGACTACTGTTTAACCCATGTCTTTCTAGACTGTAAGATACATAGAGCCCCTTATTATTGTCTGATTGAAAATGTAAACCCACAGAGACCATCTCAACCACTAATGTAGATTGCTCTATTAACTGACAAGCATTTTATGAAGGTTATATGTGGCATCAGACTCTAAAAAAATCAAAAACTTTTAAATTTGCCATCATCATGCTTTTAATCACCAGAGTCCCTTGCAACCTTTATAGTGTCATTTTGACAGCTAGTCAGTCATGCTCACCGCTGGGTGATGGTACTTGCTGCGAGCTGAAAGTGGACCCACTGGACTACAGGGGAACCCCGGGTCTACCCAAACGTCGGGTAAAAGACTGGGACTGTGGCAGCTGACCTCCAGGACAGGGGCAGCCACAGAAGCATGCAGAACAGAGTCTCAAGTATAGATGGGGACCACCAGGGTGGCTGAAGGCAGGAAGGACAGGCAGTGTCAAGCACAGCAGGGCAGGACCAACAGGCAGAGTCTAAGTACAGGCAGAATGGGAAGGCCGAGTCTATAGTACAAACAGAGCAGGCATAGTCCAGCTATGGGCAGGACAGGACTGGAACCAGATACCAACAGGCAGGATGCGCTGGTAACCAGGTACGGGCTGGACAGGCTGAACCCAAGTGCCAACAGGCAAGATGGGCTGGAAACCAGGTACGGACAGGACAGGCTGGACCCAGGAGCCAACAGGCTGAACGGGCTGGGAACCAGGTATGGACAGGACTGGCTGGACCCAGGAGCCAACAGGCTGAATGGCCTGGGAACCAGATACGGAATGGGACAAGATGGGACCAGATGGTACAGGACAGGACAGGTGATCTGACAACTGACTAGACAGAGTGAAGTGACTAACAGGAACTATGGTGTTGAGTAGGCCACTCCCCTAGTGGGAGATATACCCAGATATGCCCTAAATACCCAGTGCCTTTCAGCAATAGGCTGGGACACACTTCTTGGGAATGGTGTGATGGCCCTTTAAGAGAAGGACAGCAGAGCGTGAACTCCCTAGGAGCACTCCCAGAGATGCTGTGATGCACGCCCAGACTCTGGGAGGAAGCGGAGGAGAAACCACATGGAGGAGGGACAGAAATGCCAGGCAGCGTGGAGGGACCCCGCCACGGCGGCGGTGAGTAATAGCATGTCCCTGTATGAGAGCAAGGAGCACGGGGACGCAGTGTTACATAGTCACTTTCTATCACTATTTGAGTCTGATTTTTAAGAGTTATTAAACCTTTTTGAGAGAACCAGTTATAGACTGTTAACATCCCAGTCAGAGAATTCATCAATAGGACATGCTTGTTCCTCTCTCTCAACCTTGATCTTTGGCTTGTCTTGGTAAAGACTTGTTCCACAAAGATGTTTTTCATTAAATCTAAGGGGTTTGCTCCAGATACACCATGTGAAGAATTATTGGGCAAGTTGTATTTTAGAGGATTTTTTTAATTATTGATCAACAACTATGTTCTCAATCAACCCAAAAGACTCATAAATATCAAAGCTTAATATTTTTGGAATATCCATTGGACCCCAAAGCAAGTTTTTTTTCAGCATATTTCCAAAGGATTGATAGTAGGTAGCTGTCTAGTTCAATAGTTTTTTAGCTTGGGTACTCCCTTCTCTTTCAGTGCATTGCGGGACGTGGCGTTGATAACACGTGCCATAGCAAAGTGCTTGGGTTCCCATGGACTGGTATTTAGGAGCAGCTAACTGAAGGTTAATAGTACATGAAATATATTTGGATTTTCCCTTCTCAAACACATTTTTACAGATATTGCAGTTATGTTTAATTTAAGGATTTAATGGTCTGTCATCTTTTCGAAAACCTGGACTTGACTAACAACTTGTTGTTGTTAAATATATGTGGATCCTCATTATCTCTAACTTTATAAAAAAAAAACTTGTATAAAGCAACAATGGAAAAAAATAATGTAAAACATCATGTGAAAAGCATTATTTAAAGAGTTGTTCACATTATGTATCTTCAGGAGTAGAATGTTTCCCTGCCTCCCACCTCCCGCTTGCCGAGGAGCAGTGTGCTCCTGATTGATTGATAGTTCAGACACATGACAGCATTGGAGGCGCACAATGACATTGAAGCTGACTGGATACAGCAATCCAGCTAGTTTGAGAGTAGCACTTACAAGCTCTTTAGGAAATAACTTGTAAGCACTCTGCTTCTTGCCTAGGAGAACTTGGTAATCTAAATAAAAAAAACAACTAATACCTTCGTTCTTCAGAACAGAAAGGATTTACAATAAGAAGTAAATTACAAAGTTGCCTGGTTTTACAAGTACATTTATGATGTTGAGAAAACTCCTTTATGCTATCCACTCTTGATACTATAAACCTTACATAATGAATACAAAAGTGTTTAAGGCTGTTTATCCAGCACACTGATTGACCCTGACTTGAGCCACCTAAACTCCATTTCACTTATTGTCTAAGGATAAACAGTATTATAATGATACAAGGCAATGTTCTTATTAGATACAAATATACAGAAAATACATAAATATGTTATATTCAATAGCAAAGCTTTACTATCTTATAGTACTGCTGCAAAAATTGCAAAATTACAAAAATTTGTATTTATGTGGGTAATATCACTTTAAAGTGCAACATTAGATAAAGTGCACAACCACAGGAAAAAAGCCAGGTGTGGTTCCTCTGATTTTGATACACTGCCAAGATAAGTGTATGGCTATAGCTATATGCTTTATCTGAACTGGGTATCACAATATGGGGGGACCCTACGACTATTTATTTATTTTTATACCACGATAGACGCGCAAAGCGTCTGTGATTGGAGCAGTCAGCTGACACGCTTACACTGAGGGTGGGGGTGGCATCTGACTGCAACCAATCACAGACGCCGGTGGGTTGGGGAAATCAGTACATATGCAGTGAAGGTTAATGCGCTGCCCTGGAAGTGAATGAGTGGCCTGGAAGAAGTTACAGCTGCTGCAGAGCCTCGGTAAGTTCAGCGCACTTTCTCTTATCACCCTATCCTTTATACCACCATTTTTAATTGCCAGATTCTGGTCCCCATAGACTTATATGGGGACCAGAATCCGGTTTGCAATCGGATTTTAAAATCCAGATAACAGGACCTGCCGCTCCCAGTTATCTGCGAGTCCGCCCATTGCCACTTGCCATTATTAGGAACACATACGCGAGTACTAGACAGTACTCGTTATGGCAGAGAGAGGGGGGGAGCCAGCACTGCCTGAGAATGGCATACAAAAGAATATTTTTTAGTGTAAATTCACAATTATTCCAACTGTACTATAATGCAAATTGAGATTTTTAGCAAATGATTGATCAATAATTTGAGCCGCCCCTGCCAACGTCAAGGCAAATCTCCATGTGGGGTTCCTACCTATATTTATATTGTCAATGTGTCATACGGCTAACTAATTAGAGATTTGCCTTGACGATGTCAGGGGCGGCTCAAATTGATCAATCATTTGCTAAAAATCTCAATTTGCATTATTGTACAGTTGGAATAATTGTGAATGTCCACAAAAAATGTATTTTTTGCATACCATTCTCAGGCACTGCTGCCCCCCCCCCCTTTGTAGTACTCATTATGTGTATAGCAAGTACGAATAGTTAGGTACTCGCTCAACTCTGATGGTGTTCAGTCAACAATGACTGTCATTATTATCTATATCTACAAGCAGAGTTCGATGGGCGCTGGTACAAATTTGTAACCTGGGCCCCCCCTTTTGTTGGTCAGATGTATGTATATGTAGGTATACATTTAGCATTCTAAATCCTATAAAGACATACGAGTTGTCCCCCACCCTGCTCTAATGTCCCTCATCCTGGGCTCCTTCCTTGTAAATATGGCCCCCATCCTGGTATATAGTATATGCCCCCCATTCTGGTAAGTATGTACCCCATCCTGACATATATGTCACCCATCTTAGTATATATGTTCCCCATTCTTGCCCACATACTTGTGTATATATATATATATATATATATATATATATATATATAACCCCATCCTGGTAAAAATGTCCCCATCCTAGTATATATGTTCCCCATTCTTGCCCACATACTTGTATATATATAACCCCATCCTGGTAAAAATGTCACCATCCTAGTATATATGTTCCCCATTCTTGCCCCCATACTGATGTATATATAACATCATCCTGGTACAGATGTCCCCATCCTGGTATATATGTCCCAATCCTGGGCCCCTCCTGGTATATACTGTCCCCCACCTGGTGTCTACTGTCCCCCTCCTGGTGTCATCCTGGTATATACTGTCCCCCTTTTGGTATCTAATGCCCCACTCCTGGTGTATAATGTCCCACTATTAGGCTCCTCCTGGTATATACTTTACTTCTCCTGGTACGTACTGTCCCCTTCCTGGTATCTACTGTCCCCCTCCTGGTATATCTGTTCCCATCCTGGGAAATATGTCTCCGTCCTGTCTAATGCAAAAAACAACGGCATTGTACTCACCATTCCTGGTTTCTACATCATGCAGCGTTCTCCTATGTAGCCAGCGCACAGTGGTCGGCAATTTTCATCAGTGTCGGTGCTATTGCAACACATGAGTTATTGCCATGTGCCAACCTCACTCACTGGGACACATATGAAAGCTGCTGGCTTCTGTTTGGCTGGCAGCATGTATTGCAGTTCAGGGACCCGACAGATCCCTGCACCATGATGCATTTCAGCTAGATGTGCAACTTCGGATGCACATCCAGCTGAAGCAGGGGCTGGGGCCTGCAAGCCCCCTGCACCCCTGGCCCGGTCGCATGTGCAATCCCTATGACCACGATCATACTGCCCCTGTCTATAAGGCCTGTTTCACACGTCAGTGATTCTGGTACGTTTGTGCTTTTTTTTTAAACGTACCAGAATCACTGACATACGCAGACCCATTATAATGAATGGGTCTGCTCACACATCAGTGATTTTTCACTGCCCGTGTCTCCGTGCGGCGTACCGGCGTGTCCGTGATTGCCGCACGGGGACATTTCCATCTTTTCTGGCATCACTGATGTCCCACGGACCACACAGTGGTGTGATCCGTGAGACACGTGCCAGAAAAAAACGTGCTTTTAAAATAAAAATCATTTTTACTCACCCGGCTCCAGCGATCTCCTCTGCAGTCCGTCCTCCCTGCTGCTTTTGAGCCGGCTCATTACTGTCGCGCATATTCATGATGCACGACACAGCCGACCCGGGAGCAGCTGCTGCGGGGGTCAGCGTCGGCCGGATGCTGCACCGCGGGAGCGATCAGCACCATGGAGAGCGGGAGCGCGCACAGGTGAGTTAATCTCTAAGTGCAATCACGGACCACGGAGAATGGAGCCCGGATTGCACTTAGACAACCCACGTGTGCCGTGATTCATGGCACACGCAGGGACATGTGCGTGTTTTACACGGCAGTGAAAAACGTCAGTGTTTGTCACTGACGTGTGAAACGGGCCTAAGATAGTTTTTTTAGATATACATTAGAGTATTGATATTGTGATTAGTAAATTATTTCTAGGACGCTTGGAGAGCTGGTTTTCTTTCCAATCAGAACAAAATAGTAATACTGTTGGGATTATGGTTTGATATTTAAAACTAAAAATTTTTTACTTCTCCAGTTTTCAGACAGAGACTTATAATTGGGGAGCTTTTGTGATATCAATTAACCATCTTGTAGGAAGCACAAATGACAAGACATACTGGCAGTTTTTCAGTGATGTCACCCCATTAAGTGAAGGTTAGTAATATGAATATGGTTGAATATCTATCTATCTATCTATCTATCTATCTATCTATCTATCTATCTATCTATATCTATCTCACAACTTTTGCTACACCTGAATTTTACTAAGAATCAGGTTTTGTGGCCCCAGCCTGTTGCAAGTGTTACCATGCTGGGCCAATATATTTGTTACAGATAGTGCATTGTATATTGGAACATGGTGTAATTTGGTGTTTTTTTTGCAGGTGTCAGCTCATACAAGCCAAGCGACAAGGAGCACATTCTGGCAATCTTTAGCAAATACTGAATATATTCTTTTCCTATTTACCTCAATTACAATTTATATTTTTCTCAATGCACGCTTGATTTGATTTTGGCTAAAGACAAGAGTGCCCTGCAGAGGACATATAATATCCTAAATGGATGAAGCTTTTAGCAGTATAACCAGTGTATATTCATGTTGTAATAAATATAAGGTTGTAAGTAAAATATATGGACTATTATAAGTGTCTATAATGTTAGTATACAGTTATGGACTGGCCCACTATGGAACAGGTAAATTCCTGGTGGGCTCCTACGGAGGAGTAGGCCCTTTACCACCCAGTATGAGCAGTATTTGTACCAATATAATTTAATTCACTGTGTACAAATGCTGAAAGCAGCATCTCATAATTTATTCAAAACACTACCTAGCTTATTATTATATAGAAGCACAGGTACATTTGGGAAAGATTGTAGTGTAATATTTACATGTATCTGAACAGTGGGCCACCAGAGTCAATGTTATCAAAGGACCCTTGCCAACCCAGTCTGATACTGAGTGGCTATACATATTTATTTGTGAGCTTATTGAGACTGTGTAATAATATATCCTTCGCTCTTACCTATGAGTAATACCTTTGAGTAACACGTGGCAGAATACATATCAGTTCTGCAAGATGGGGTAGAAATATACTTGTAATCTGCACCATAATTATATGATGAAGAGGGAAAAGTTCTGCCCAGCGCAAGAAGGAGAAATACGTCAGTAAATTTCCAGGTGCTTTATTCTGCTTGGTTTCCAATAAAAACGATCATATAAACATATGAACAGTTAAGACATGATCCTCCATGGATATTGACACAACAGCGACGCGTTTCGGCTACTGGAGTGTAGCCTTCGTCAAGTGGCTTTATTATGTGAACTGAGTCCTCTTTATACCCATACATGAAAAAGTCCTCCAAACAAACAGGTGCAGGTTCCTGCTGAAATCCTCAGAGTTAACCCATGATGGATCCACTGGCTCAAGATGTATCACAACACATTGCAGGTACATGGGTTCAAATAAAATATAAGAACAAAAGACAGGCACATTATATGACCGTTCACTCATATCAAAAGACACTGTTTGAATGTTACATTATAATATTCATATAAATAAAAGTTTACATGAAAAATACATAGATGTATAACAATCAGAGTGACGTAAACTATTACCAAAGAGAGTGTGTTACAATATAGATGCATTATCATAATTGCCCTGTTCCTTAGAAATGGCAGAATGACATATGTAGTAAATATTCCATACCCTACGATCAGATGCATAAATACAATTGAATCCAGAGAAAAAAAAAAAAAAGTTTTTTTTATTTTTATAGATGGGTTTACAAACCTTTTCTATGTCCCCAGAGCTAAAACTACTATCGTATATCAGTTCTCCCATATCAACAGACACTGCTTGAATGCTACATTATAATATTCACATGATTAAGATTCCATAGGAAATATACAAATATATAACAATCTGAGTGATGTAAACTATTACCAAAGGGAGTGTGTCACAATATAGATGCATTGTCACAATTCCCTGTTCATAGATATGATAGAATAGCATATATAACAGATGTTCCATACCCAACGATCAATGCACATGTACAATGAAAAAAAAAAAAAAAATTTTTTGAAAAAGTATCTATGTGGTTTCTCTTAAAGTCCCACCAAACCGCAATTCCAATGAGTTCAATTAACAATAGTATTGACAAATCTCCGTTATAGGGGGAGGAGATTTCCCCCTAAAACGGAGATTTGTCAATACTATTGTTAATTGAACTCATTGGAATTGCGGTTTGGTGGGACTTTAAGAGAAACCACATAGATATTTTTTTTTTTTTTTCATTGTACATGTGCATTGATCGTTGGGTATGGAACATCTGTTATATATGCTATTCTATCATATCTATGAACAGGGAATTGTGACAATGCATCTATATTGTGACTAGAGATGAGCGAACCGGTCCCGGTTCGGCTCGAGGTCGGTTCGCCGAACGGAGCTCCCGTTCGAGTTCGGCTCGTCGAACGTTCGACGAACCAAACTCGAACTGCATAGGAAACAATGGCAGGCAATCACAAACACATAAAAACACCTAGAAAACACCCTTAAAGGTGTCCAAAAGGTGACAAACAACTCACAACACAACACAAACACATGGGAAAGTGACAAGGACATATACTCATGCGAAAACAAAACAGCTGGACAAGGAAAAAGAGGAGGACACACAGATATATGAGTATATGCAAGGAAACATCGATTCCATTATTGTGCAACTTGAGCCCTGCTCATTTTAGGCTTCCAATCTTGATAAATTGCCTGAGCTCGCCACGTACGCCTTGGGGATCTTGTCGTGTCCTGCAGCCAGCGTTCTCTCGGAACCTGTCTTCAGTGCTGCTGGGGGTCTGCTGGCAGATAAGCACATGTGTCTGTCCACTGACAATGTGGACATGGCTCTCAGAGGACTTTTCTTCCCCTGGGTCAGCCAGGGGACGGGAAAGGCACGCGTATTTTTGAGAGTGCTTCATGCCAAGCATCTTTTTCTTTTTCAAAAGGGAAGGTCAACTGATGCCAGTCAAGTGGGGTGTGTGTGGCCCAGTTAGTGGAAACGAGGGAGACTGTGGTTGGAGTCCCCTCGCTGTGTTTCTAAAAGAACCAAGATGAACAAGTCATGGCTCTCAGAGGACTTTTCTTCCCCTGGGTCAGCCAGGGGACAGGAAAGGCACGCGTATTTTTGAGAGTGCTTCATGCCAAGCATCTTTTTCTTTTTCAAAAGGGAAGGTCAACTGATGCCAGTCAAGTGGGGTGTGTGTGGCCCAGTTAGTGGCAACGAGGGAGACTGTGGTTGGAGTCCCCTTGCTGTGTTTCTAAAAGAACCAAGATGAACAAGTCATGGCTCTCAGAGGACTTTTCTTCCCCAGGGTCAGCCAGGGGACGGGAAAGGCACGCGTATTTTTGAGAGTGCTTCATGCCAAGCATCTTTTTCTTTTTCAAAAGGGGGGGGCAACTGATGCCAGTCAAGTGGGGTGTGTGTGGCCCAATTAGTGGCAACGAGGGAGACTGTGGTTGGAGTCCCCTCGCTGTGTTTCTTAAAGAACCAAGATGAACAAGTCATGGCTCTCAGAGGACTTTTCTTCCCCTGGTTCAGCCAGGGGACGGGAAAGGCACGCATATTTTTGAGAGTGCTTCATGCCAAGCATCTTTTTCTTTTTCAAAAGGGGGGGTCAACTGATGTCAGTCAAGTGGGGTGTGTGTGGCCCAATTAGTGGCAACGAGGGAGACTGTGGTTGGAGTCCCCTCGCTGTGTTTCTAAAAGAACCAAGATGAACAAGTCATGGCTCTCAGAGGACTTTTCTTCCCCTGGTTCAGCCAGGGGACGGGAAAGGCACGCGTATTTTTGAGAGTGCTTCATGCCAAGCATCTTTTTCTTTTTCAAAAGGGAAGGTCAACTGATGCCAGTCAAGTGGGGTGTGTGTGGCCCAGTTAGTGGAAACGAGGGAGACTGTGGTTGGAGTCCCCTCGCTGTGTTTCTAAAAGAACCAAGATGAACAAGTCATGGCTCTCAGAGGACTTTTCTTCCCCTGGGTCAGCCAGGGGATGGGAAAGGCACGCGTATTTTTGATAGTGCTTCATGCAAAGCATCTTTGTAAGCTTGAAAATGGGGGTCAACTGATGCCAGTCAAGTGGGGTGTGTGTGGCCCAGTTAGTGGCAACGAGGGAGACTGTGGTTGGAGTCCCCTCGCTGTGTTTCTAAAAGAACCAAGATGAACAAGTCATGGCTCTCAGAGGACTTTTCTTCCCCTGGGTCAGCCAGGGGACGGGAAAGGCACGCGTATTTTTGAGAGTGCTTCATGCCAAGCATCTTTTTCTTTTTCAAAAGGGGGGGTCAACTGATGCCAGTCAAGTGGGGTGTGTGTGGCCCAATTTGTGGCAACGAGGGAGACTGTGGTTGGAGTCCCCTTACTGTGTTTTACATGCTTTTAGAAGGGCATGACATGGCTTAGAGGTTGACTTTCAGCATCTGGAAACTGTTGGCTACCAAAATGCTGCCTTTCCAACCTTTTTAACCGAGGATTTTCGAGACCTTATGCCCATCGCAGTGCCCCAAGAGCCGATGCCCAGGCGCCACTCCTTCTCCAACAAAGGCGTGCACGCGCTACACCAGCATGTCGCACTAAACATCACTGATTCCTTGAGAAACTCTGTGTGACAGGGTGCATTTCACCACAGATAATTGGCCCAGTAAGCATGGACAGGGGCGTTACATGTCGCTGACTGGGCAATGGGTTACTGTGGGGAGAGATGGAGAAGGGTCTGCTGTACAAGTCTTGCCGTCCCCACGAGTTGTGTCAATCCTTATTCTGTATGTAGAAGTTAATACACTGCTTCTGCCTCTTCAACCTCGTGTGGGTCCTCCACCTTGGCGCAAACCCTGTGTGGTCAGGCCACCCTTCCTTGTAACTGCGCACAAGGACTACCACACACCTCCTTACTATGCTGGCAGCAGAGCTCAATGCCATCAGGCGGTCAAAGGTTTACTTTGAAATGTATGGGAAATGTGAGTCACACCGCTGAGAAGTTGTGGACGGTTAGCTCTGGAGACCGAGTTTCATCAATGGTTGTCTCCACTCAACCAGCAGCCAGGGAAGGCCGGGTGCGACAATGATGCAAACATGGGTGCGGCCCTTCGCTGTGACAATGTGACACACGTGCCTTGTGTGGTTCACGTGTTGAACCTGGTTGTCCAGCAATTTTTAAAGCACTATCCTGGCCCACATGGCCTTCTGCAGAGAGCACGGTGTAACGCCTTCCTTGATCCACACACTCAGATGGGCTGTAAATGATAGGCTAGAGGGAAGCCACTCACCAAGCAGGACCCCTAGAACCCTGAAACCCTTTAACCCCTATACAGGGATTAGGAATTACAAAGGGCCCAAGGTGATTAATACCTGTGGAAGGCTGCAGTTCCAGAGAATAGTAGTCAGGCAGGGTCAAAACATTAATTGAGGAACAGGAACAGAATGGGACGGCCAGGACTTAATCAGAAAACAAGCAGAGGTGAAATGCGGATCGGCCAACAAGGTACATAAACAGCAAGCAGGAAAAGTAGTCAGGTAACAAGCACACAAAATCATAAAACTGAACTGGGGTAAAATTAACCAGAGGTTCATAGCTATGTCTGGCAGTGGTCTGCAGACAGGATGGGCATAAAAAAGGGTGTGGTGTCTTCCCATTGGTTGTAGCTGAATGATGGTATTTCATCTGTGAGATACCCACCAGCTACATTCAGCCAGAGATTCTGCATCTGTCAAGGTAATGCAGCCCAGTGGGTGAGCATAACCTGCGTCCACCTGCGCCGCTGGCATAGACTCCTCTCCCATCATCAGCACTATGCATGAAAGGAACACGTTGTCACCTGGCGACCGGAGTACAAATTGACGGAGCGTACTCCGTTGGTGACTTAACAGCCGTGTGCGGCAATGATGCAAACCTGGCTGCGGGCCATCGTCAGGGCAATGTGACACACGTGCCTTGTATGGCTCACGTGTTGAACCTAATTCTCCAGCAATTTTTAAAACACCATCCCGGCCTACATGGCCTTGTGCAGCGGGCACGCTCGCTATGTGCTCACTTCCATCGTGCGCACACAGCAGCTCAACAACTTTCATCACTCCGGAAGTCTTAGGGTCTGGCAGTTAAACGCCGGAAATGCGATGTTCCAACACGCAGGAATTGGAATCTGCACATGTTGCAGCGTGTGTGGCAGCACCGCAGAGCCCTGCTGAAATACGGTATGACATATAGCATGGGATAACTTGATCCAGAGGTGGTGCAGATCACGCTGCTGGAGTGGTGTCAGATCAAGGACCTATGCACCCTGCTACACAGTTTACAAATGTCGACGAAGATGTTTAGCACTGGCAATGTCATTCTCAGCGTGACAATTCTGGTCATCTACATGATGGAGCACACTGTAATTATTATTTGGAGTCAGGTGTTGGGACAAGAGGAAGGGGAGGAAGTACAGGAGGAGTCATATGCGGAAGGGATAACAAGATCTACGAGGTCCAGATGGTCAGCGGCACCTATGCAGCAGTCATGGTGAGGGAGAGGGATTAACAAGGGCGCATAGTATCAGCAAAAAGTGTTGAGGAAAGTGCAGGAGCCCATGAAGAAATGGAGGACGAACTGGCGATGGGCATGGAAGACTCAGCAGAAGAGTGAGAGCTTGCTCACATTTCGGTTGTGCGAGGTTGTGGGGAGAGGGCAGAGGAAGGAGGCATGATTCTCACCTCTCTTCCACCAACACACCAAGGACTTGGTCCTCCTGGATGCACAAGACACATGAGCGCCTTCTTGCTGCACTACCTACAACATGACCCTCGGATTGTACGAATTCGAAGTAATCCTGAATACTGGGTTGCCACACTGTTAGATCCCCGGTACAAGACAAAATTTGGCGAAATAATTCCTGCCATAGAAATGGACGCACGTATACAGGAGTATCTGCAGAATGTGGTACGCAATCTTAGATTTGCTTTACCACTAAACACCAGTGCTGCACAGAGTGAATCTCAACGCTTTGTCATGGATAGGAGGAAATGGTCTTTTCCTTGTCCACATCGGAGGGACCGAGGGATGGCTGCTGTGCTGAGATGGCGTTGAGTACGGTGTCCCTGCAGAGTTGCACTTTTGGTCATATACAAAATGAGTTGAAAAAGGACAGATGCTGGTGGAAAGGGGAACAGGTGTGTTGGAAAGGGGAAAAAAGTTTTGGTCCGTGGATTTGGTGGTTAAGCAAAAGTAACATTTGATGAAGAAACACCATCTGTTACAGTGGGACTGGCAGATTTGGATAAGGTGGTATATACTATGTTACCGCTATATAACGAAAATTAATAAGAAAAGAAAGAGAAAGGTATATATCCCCATCAGCAGTCAGTGTCCACCGTGCTCCCAGTTGGAAAAGGAGAGGTTGGCAACTGGAAGGTTTGGTGGAGGATACAGAGCTGTGTGGCTATGAAACTAATAGTAGCCTGAACCGAGTTAGACGCCACTCGGATCTGGAGACTGGGAGCCCTGTTAGCGTCACAGGGTCCACATGCCCACCCAGCCCAGGAACTCCCTGTTAACAACACAGGAGCCATTGAGTACGCTGACCGTGTGCGTAGGGGCCACACCTGTGGACAGCAGGCGCATCAGCAGCAGCAGGCCTGTTAATGCCACTGGGCTGCACAAGCAGGACTGGTAGGACAGGAGCTGGTCTTAACCGTTCTGCGTTACCAACTGTGGTGGTGGCCTGCATCGACACCCTATCCCTGCCTACCTCTGGCCTAAAGCTGCAATGGGTTCAACACATGGAGGTGTGCTCTTTCGGAGCATAATAGAAGAATGCGCACCTCCTTGTTGGCTCCAGCCCCTTTTATAACCTGGGTCCGCCCCAAACCAGGGTGAACCACAATGAACCTCCTGGAGACAAAAGTAGAGTGACACGTCATGAGTGGCATAACTAGCGTCCTATTTGGAACCGCAACTTCAATGATGACCTCATGGCTGCCATGACCCAAACACCTCACCAGTCATCGTCTGACCATCAATAATGCGTTGACAAGTCATAGGGGTGGGCCTCTGCAAGCCATTTGGGAGGACACCTGATGCCCTGTGGTTTATATAGGACCCCCACATCAGGGGCAGGGCCAAAGAGTTCATTACCGGACCTAGTCTCTGATGCAGTAAGTGCCTGAGCATGCTCAGTAGCATGAAATACAGTCTCTGAAAAAAGACTATCAGCTTTAGCATGGTGTCTAGGCACAAAACAGGACTTAGACCCGGCACGGAATGCAAGTACCTGTGCAAAGAGGCTTTTGACACTTAGTGTGGGAGCATGCGCTGTATCCCGAAATGAAGACTTAGCGTCAGGAATGGCACAGTCAGGCTGAGCATACTCACTAGGCGAAACACTGTAGTTAGGCTGCAGCTGGGGTAAATCGGCACACGCATGCGCACTAGCTGCCTCTCCACACTTAGACGTGGAGGAGAAATTGCTCTTCGGGTGTGAACTTGGAGATGCTGTCTATGAACAAAAGGAAAAGCTAAAGGAAGCCTCACTTTCTATCCCTCCGAATTATCAAATGCAGCAATGAATTCCCTGAGTTTGCTATAACATTAGCGTAGTAAAATGTGCATGAGGGTGTCATGTAGAGGTGCTAGAAATAGCTTGGCACCAGTGGGGCACTAATGGAATACAACAGCCAGTTCTATGATGCCACTAAATGGCAGTATTTTTTGCTATCATTATAGCTTATTAAAAACAGAGCAGGAGGGTGTCATGCACAGGTGCTAGAAAAAGCTTGGCACCAGTGGGGAACTAATGGAATACAACAGCCAGTTCTATGATGCCACTAAATGGCAGTATTTTTTACTATCATTATAGCTTATTAAAAACAGAGCAGGAGGGTGTCATGCACAGGTGCTAGAAATATCTTGGCACAAGTGGGGCACTAATGGAATACAACAGCCAGGTCTATGATGCCACTAAATGGCAGTATTTTTTGCTATCATTATAGCTTATTAAAAACAGAGCAGGAGGGTGTCATGCAGAGGTGCTAGAAATAGCTTGGCACCAGTGGGGCACTAATGGAATACAACAGCCAGTTCTATGATGCCACTAAATGGCAGTATTTTTTGCTATCATTATAGCTTATTAAAAACAGAGCAGGAGGGTGTCATGCACAGGTGCTGCACATAGATTTGCACTAGTGTGACTAGACAAAAGTCCAATAGCCACGTTTAGGATGCCACTAGGTTCACTGACTGTTTGCTAGTATAATGGCTTAGTTAAAAAGAGTTGGAGTGTGCAATGCAGGCAGACGTGCTGCAAATATCTTTCCACTAGTTTGACTACACAAAAGTCCAATAGCCACGTTTAGGATGCCACTAGGTACACTGACTGTTTGCTAGTATAATGGCTTAGTTAAAAAGAGTTTGAGTGTGCAATGCAGGCAGACGTGCTGCAAATATCTTTCCACTAGTGTGACTACACAAAAGTACAATAGCCATGTTTAGGATGCCACTAGGTACACTGACTGTTTGCTAGTATAATGGCTTAGTTAAAAAGAGTTGGAGTGTGCAATGCAGGCAGACGTGCTGCAAATATCTTTGCACCAGTGTGACTACACAAAGTCCAATAGCCACGTTTAGGATGCCACTAGGTACACTGACTGTTTGCTAGTATAATGGCTTAGTTAAAAAGAGTTGGAGTGTGCAATGCAGGCAGACGTGCTGCAAATATCTTTCCACTAGTTTGACTACACAAAAGTCCAATAGCCACGTTTAGGATGCCACTAGGTACACTGACTGTTTGCTGGTATAATGGCTTAGTTAAAAAGAGTTTGAGTGTGCAATGCAGGCAGACATGCTGCAAATATCTTTCCACTAGTTTGACTACACAAAAGTACAATAGCCACGTTTAGGATGCCACTAGGTACACTGACTGTTTGCTGGTATAATGGCTTAGTTAAAAAGAGTTTGAGTGTGCAATGCAGGCAGACGTGCTGCAAATATCTTTCCACTAGTGTGACTAGACAAAAGTCCAATAGCCACGTTTAGGATGCCACTAGGTTCACTGACTGTTTGCTAGTATAATGGCTTAGTTAAAAAGAGTTGGAGTGTGCAATGCAGGCAGACGTGCTGCAAATATCTTTCCACTAGTTTGACTACACAAAAGTCCAATAGCCACGTTTAGGATGCCACTAGGTACACTGACTGTTTGCTAGTATAATGGCTTAGTTAAAAAGAGTTTGAGTGTGCAATGCAGGCAGACGTGCTGCAAATATCTTTCCACTAGTGTGACTACACAAAAGTACAATAGCCATGTTTAGGATGCCACTAGGTACACTGACTGTTTGCTAGTATAATGGCTTAGTTAAAAAGAGTTGGAGTGTGCAATGCAGGCAGACGTGCTGCAAATATCTTTGCACCAGTGTGACTACACAAAGTCCAATAGCCACGTTTAGGATGCCACTAGGTACACTGACTGTTTGCTGGTATAATGGCTTAGTTAAAAAGAGTTGGAGTGTGCAATGCAGGCAGACGTGCTGCAAATATCTTTGCACTAGTGTGACTACACAAAAGTACAATAGCCACGTTTAGGATGCCACTAGGTACACTGACTGTTTGCTAGTATAATGGCTTAGTTAAAAAGAGTTGGAGTGTGCAATGCAGGCAGACGTGCTGCAAATATCTTTCCACTAGTTTGACTACACAAAAGTACAATAGCCACGTTTAGGATGCCACTAGGTACACTGACTGTTTGCTAGTATAATGGCTTAGTTAAAAAGAGTTTGAGTGTGCAATGCAGGCAGACGTGCTGCAAATATCTTTCCACTAGTGTGACTACACAAAAGTCCAATAGCCACGTTTAGGATGCCACTAGGTACACTGACTGTTTGCTAGTATAATGGCTTAGTTAAAAAGAGTTGGAGTGTGCAATGCAGGCAGACGTGCTGCAAATATCTTTCCACTAGTTTGACTACACAAAAGTCCAATAGCCACGTTTAGGATGCCACTAGGTACACTGACTGTTTGCTAGTATAATGGCTTAGTTAAAAAGAGTTGGAGTGTGCAATGCAGGCAGACGTGCTGCAAATATCTTTGCCCCAGTGTGACTACACAAAGTCCAATAGTCACGTTTAGGATGCCACTAGGTACACTGACTGTTTGCTAGTATAATGGCTTAGTTAAAAAGAGTTGGAGTGTGCAATGCAGGCAGACGTGCTGCAAATATCTTTGCACTAGTGTGACTACACAAAAGTACAATAGCCACGTTTAGGATGCCACTAGGTACACTGACTGTTTGCTAGTATAATGGCTTAGTTAAAAAGAGTTGGAGTGTGCAATGCAGGCAGACGTGCTGCAAATATCTTTCCACTAGTTTGACTACACAAAAGTACAATAGCCACGTTTAGGATGCCACTAGGTACACTGACTGTTTTCTAGTATAATGGCTTAGTTAAAAAGAGTTTGAGTGTGCAATGCAGGCAGACGTGCTGCAAATATCTTTCCACTAGTGTGACTACACAAAAGTCCAATAGCCACGTTTAGGATGCCACTAGGTACACTGACTGTTTGCTAGTATAATGGCTTAGTTAAAAAGAGTTGGAGTGTGCAATACAGGCAGACGTGCTGCAAATATCTTTGCACTAGTGTGACTACACAAAAGTACAATAGCCACGTTTAGGATGCCACTAGGTACACTGACTGTTTGCTAGTATAATGGCTTAGTTAAAAAGAGTTTGAGTGTGCAATGCAGGCAGACGTGCTGCAAATATTTTTCCACTAGTGTGACTACACAAAAGTCCAATAGCCACGTTTAGGATGCCACTAGGTACACTGAGTGTTTGCTAGTATAATGGCTTAGTTATAATGAGTTGGAGTGTGCAGAGGACAGGAGGGTACAGTGCCAGGATTGTGGGGCTCTGGGTAGAGGAATGGAAGCCTGCCTTTCTATTCCCTCCTAATGAGGAAATGCAGCGACGAAATCCCTGACCTTGGCTACACAGGCTCTGTCTCTGTTTTCAGGACCTGTCACCTATGGCTCTGACCCTGCCGGTTTGAGCCCTTAAAAGGACTGATAGAAAGTGCTCTCCCTAAGCTGTCCAGCGCTGTGGATGGAGCGCATACAGCTGTATCGGCGATAGGACAAAGGACGGAGCTGCGACAGTGATGTCTGACACCAAGGACGCAGAAGAGATAATGGCGTCCGGACGGGCAGATACTCGTTTTTATAATGCAGGGACATGTGACATGGACATCCTATCACACATGCCGTTGCTTCTCTGGCCAAAAGTCCACTTAGCTGTGTGTGTGTCTGGGATTGGCTGACATGCTGGCCCGCCCCACAAGACGCGCGCGCTTAGGGAAGGAAGACAAGGAAAAAAAAAAAAAATGGCGATCGCCATTATACAAACAGCAGTGATCTGAAGGCGCTGTTCCCGCACACTATACACTGAAATGTCATAATAGTGTGATTCACAGAGTGACTCACACTATTACAGCGGAAAGCCAGCTAGGAATTAGCTGTTTTTTTGCTGCTAGAACCGTTCTCGAACGTTTCTAGAACTATCGAGCTTTTGCAAAAAGCTCGAGTTCTAGTTCGATCTAGAACAGGCCCCAAAATCACTCGAGCCTAGAACTGGAGAACCTCGAACCGCGAACCGCGCTCAACTCTAATTGTGACACACTCCCTTTGGTAATAGTTCACATCACTCAGATTGTTATATATTTGTATATTTCCTATGGAATCTTAATCATGTGAATATTATAATGTAGCATTCAAGCAGTGTCTGTTGATATGGGAGAACTGATATACGATAGTAGTTTTAGCTCTGGGGACATAGAAAAGGTTGGTAAACCCATCTATAAAAATAAAAAAACCTTTTTTTTTTTTCTTTCTCTGGATTCAATTGTATTTATGCATCTGATCGTAGGGTATGGAATATTTACTACATATGTCATTCTGCCATTTCTAAGGAACAGGGCAATTATGATAATGCATCTATATTGTAACACACTCTCTTTGGTAATAGTTTACGTCACTCTGATTGTTATACATCTATGTATTTTTCATGTAAACTTTTATTTATATGAATATTATAATGTAACATTCAAGTAGTGTAGTTTTTTTTTATATGAGAGAACGGTTATATAATGTGCCTATCTTTTGTTTTTATATTCTATTTGAACCCTTGCACCTGCAATGTGTTGTGAACTGGGTGCAAAAACCTAACAAAACATCACTATGGGGAGATAAGGTATGCACACCAGTGACTATGTAAGGGGAATACATGAAATAGCAGAAACTGCTGTGTGAATACTGACTTGAAAAATCCAATAGCTATATGTAAGAATGAAAATGGGAAAAATGGAACCTGCATTGCTGCCATGAATATATGAATAAAGAGAAATTTAGCTACTGAATTGATCAATGCAATAGAGCCCCAACACTACGCCAAAGTATTTCTCTACGTTGGGGTCCCTAGCTTGTGTGTGTCCTCTCATGCAGTTAAAAAACTTACCGTGTATAGGAAGCTGAGACCCAGGCTATTTATGCGTATGATATGGATTGGCAATAGGTGTGGTTGGGGAGGGTTCACAAACGAAAAACTACTAACAATAACGAATAACGTTTGGAACACCATTCTAAGTCTGAACTGGGTGCAAAAACCTAAAAAAACATCATTATGGGGAGATAAGGTATGCACACCAGTGACTATGTAAGGGGAATACATGAAATAGCAGAAACTGCTGTGTGAATACTGACTTGAAAAATCCAATAGCTATAAGTAAGAGTGAAAATGTGAAAAATGGAATCTGCATTACTGCCATGAACATATGAATCAAGAGAAATTTAGCTACTGAATTGATCAATGCAATAGAGCCCCAACACTACGCCAAAGTATTTCTCTACGTTGTGGTCCCCAGCTTGTGTGTGTCCTCTCATGCAGTTAAAAAACTTACCGTGTATGGGAAGCTGAGACCCAGGCTATTTATGCGTATGATATGGATTGGCAATAGGTGTGGTTGGGGAGGGTTCACAAACGAAAAAATACTAACAAATAAGGGATAACGTTTGGAACACCATTCTAAGTCTGAACTGGGTGCAAAAACCTAAAAAAAATCACTATGGGAAGATAAGGTATGCACACCAGTGACTATGTAAGGGGAATACATGAAATAGCAGAAACTGCTGTGTGAATACTGACTTGAAAAATCCAATAGCTATAAGTAAGAGTGAAAATGTGAAAAATGGAATCTGCATTACTGCCATGAACATATGAATCAAGAGAAATTTAGCTACTGCATTGATCAATGCAATAGAGCCCCAACACTACGCCAAAGTATTTCTCTACGTTGGGGTCCCCAGCTTGTGTGTGTCCTCTCATGCAGTTAAAAAACTTACCGTGTATGGGAAGCTGAGACCCAGGCTATTTATGCGTATGATATGGATTGGCAATAGGTGTGGTTGGGGAGGGTTCACAAACGAAAAAATACTAACAAATAAGGGATAACATTTGGAACACCATTCTAAGTCTGAACTGGGTGCAAAAACCTAAAAAAAATCACTATGGGAAGATAAGGTATGCACACCAGTGACTATGTAAGGGGAATACATGAAATAGCAGAAACTGCTGTGTGAATACTGACTTGAAAAATCCAATAGCTATATGTAAGAGTGAAAATGTGAAAAATGGAATCTGGGCATATAGGCAGGGTTTATAGCTTTACAGTCCTTGCTGCTGCACCCTAAAACCAAAAGTCTCTTGTCAGGGCTACATCTATTCTACTTCCTATTAATACCACTGTTTGATGCATTCACTGTAGGGATAGCTGTTGGAGGAAGGATAGGTTTGGATTACAGGCATATAGGCAAGGATTATAGTCTTACAGTTCTTGTTGCTGCACCCTAAAACCAAAAGTTCCTTGTCAGGGCTACATCTATTCTATTCCCAATTAATACCACTATTTGTTGCATTCACTGTACGAATAGTTGCTTGCGGAGGGATAGGTTTGGATTACAGGCATATAGGCAGGGATTATAAAAAGTTCTCTGAGGCCCTCATCTACATGTCTTCCAGGGTGTGTTACAGTCCCTCCTTCTAATTTGTAACCGCCCTTCCAAATAGTACATAGGCTTTACTAGTGTAGTAGTCTCTCTTTTTAATAATGGGAAAAAAAATTTGATGACCTCCTCTTTGTGTTTTCAGGGTATAATGGAGTCTCTCCTAATTTGTGTCAGCTCTTGCACATAGTGCATAGACTTTACTATTCTAGGTGTCCCACTCCTTAATAATGGGAGAAAATTGTATTCTAAGGCCTTCCTCTACATGTCCTCCAGGGTGTATTGAAGTTCCTCCTTCTAATTTTTGGCAGCTCTTGCACATAGTGTATAAGCTTGTCTAGTCTAGGACTCCCGCTCCTTATTAATGGGAAAAAAAATGTTTTCTGAGGCCCTCCTCTATGTGTCTTCCAGAGTGTATTGCAGTTCCTCCTTCTAATTTTTGGCAGTCCTTGCTCTAAGTACATAAGCTTTAGGAGTCTAGCAGTCCCACTACCTACCAATGCTAACAGACTGTGTATGAAGCCCTACTTTATGTGTAATACAGGATGTATCAGAGTCCCTCTTCCTTCTGATTTTGGCTGTTCTTGCATTGACAGCCTACAGGCTTTTTGAGGTTCAGAGTCCCTCCTTCATAAATTAAGCAGTATGTGTCAGACCAAATCATGCACACTACATGCCCAGCTAAGACCGTAAAATGTTAAAATTACATTTATTAGTGACTACCGGTGGGTGTAGTTTTATTTCCCTCTCTCCTATATCCGCTACTGTTGTTATAGGCGACAGGGAAATACGAGAGATAGCCTGGCTATTAAGTCTATGTTCACATTTTGCATTTGTACTGCATTTTTGTCAGTGTTTTTTTCATGAGTTTTATGAAAATTAAGAGCTGATTTTACAGTACCAGCAAAAGCTAGGAGATTTCATAAATCTAATGCACATGTGGCGCCCCAGGACATGGTCGCCACAACAGCATTGACCTTCCAAAGGGTTAATGCTGAGCCTGGAGGTAATGGGGAGGTCCATTGGCCAGCAAGTTTAACACCCAACGCAGTTCTCCCTCCGGCCAGCAGGGGGAGCTCTGAACCTGGAATTCCAGGGAGCCTTCCTCAAGTCTGGCCTGGGGGAGGAAGTAGTGGTCAGTCTGTAGAGAGAAGTGGAAGGAAGCAGATGCAGAGTGAGCTGTCCTGTGAAACTGGGGCCTGGAGCTAGAGTAGCTTGGCCCAGAGAAGCAGGAGTAGCTGAGAGGCAGCGGAGAGACTCGGACATCGGAGTCTGTGGCCACCAGGGCTTAAAATACTCCCTGGTAGCCGAATCCGAAGGGCAGGAGAGCTGCAAGCACCTGGCCCATAAACATCCCAAAGGTACAGCTGCAGCATCAGGGCCCGGTGTGGACTCCAGCAGAGAAGCACCAGAGGGGGCCTGCGCAGCCTGCTACAGAGGGAAAGGGACGTACCATCAGTCCCAGCAGCAAAGAGGGCCATTGCTGGATTCAGAGAAGCAGGGTCCTATCATAACAAAGAAAAGCACAGGAGTAGGCCTCATACTCAGCTGGCCAGAAAGATAACCCCAAGTACTTCCAGGCCGACCGGATCCCCATCACCACCTGTAACGGTCTCCCAGGACTGGACTGTTCCCAAAGTAAAAGAGAAAAAGGTAAAGAGACTGTTGTTTGTGCCTGGTTCTTTCATTGCCTGTCGGCCCTGCACCGTGTTAGCCACACAACACCATAGACTTTCACGAGCACTAACAGTGTCCCCGGGGCTCCGCTCCACCTGTGGGGAGCAGTACCACCATTGCTGCTATATAATCACCCCGGAGGCCTCACACAGCAGCGGCGGCTTAATAGCCGTAGACCACAGGTGGCATCACGAACACAACCTTTATTCAGCAAGCCACATATTCTACTGACACCCACCAGGGCCACGGAGCCGGGCCCAGCCACCACTGACTACCACCGGACTAGTCCGGCCCGGCACCGGGTGTCCCATAGCCCTGGGGTGGGCGAGTCACACACAATTGTTTTTTTTTCCTAACTGAAATGGAAAATTGCTGCAATTTTTTTTAAAGAAGTAACATGTTAACTCTATCAGAATTTTTGCTGCTTTTTTCCAGTGATTTTTCAACAATGAAAGAAAGAAAAAAAACTGCAAAATCTAAACGATGTGAATGTGTGGAGGTGTTTTTTCCCCTCTTTTTTATTTTGACTTTTATATAAGTTATTATATAGGAAATAATGCTTCCTAAAAATTCTTTACTGTAAAATCCATTTTACCTTCGTTTTTCTATGTTTTATATTCAGTCTGTAAAAGTGGCGTAATGCTTTGGCAACATTTTTCCCAGCAGTGACCTGGAAGTCAGACATGTATTTAGGCATCTTCCCCAAGCTGTTTCCATTCTATAAAGAGCACTTTCATCAATTTCAGCAATTTTTCTTTTTCTTCCAAAAAATGCTTAAGTTTCCCACTGACTTTGGTTATATTCGCTACTCAACTTAAGTCCATCCCAGCATCCAACCTGCTCGATTCGAGTTTCAAGCACTTGAGCATTTTAGTGCTTGCTCATCACTAATCAGATCAGAGTCCTAGGTCAGGATTCCAGGAAGGTAGTGGATCAAGACAAAGGGGCTAGGCAAAATGGATAGTCAAAGGCAAGGACCAAGGTTGGGCAGCAAAAGATCAGAAAACCAGATCACTAAAAACAAGGCACAAACACCATCCAACTAAGGCGATGACTGGCAATGGTCAGACCACAGTCAGACAGCTAAATAACCAGGTAATCTCTCAGAATGGGAGATACCTAGAAGAAAATCAGCATACCCCTGCCCTGATTGGGTGACTGGAGTGTCATTTACATTACTGACAGTTTAGCATGCCCCAGCCACACATTGGACATCTGAGCTGTTGCTCACAAAACTGACATCTTGACTTGCACCTGAATTTATAGGATGTCTGAGTCCAGGACATGGTGAATGATGATCCATCACCTTTAAGTAGGAACATTTACCATCAGATGACGCTGGTTATAGTAAATCCACACTCTGGTACTTGCCTTTGAGGAGGAAGGTTGCTGCTACTGAAGTCCTTGCTTTGGTGTAGTCCTGCTGGTTTCAGCGGTCCTGACTGCAGCCCTGTTGTCTGGCTGCAGTTGTGAGTTTGGTGTTGTATCCGTTTATTGATTCCCCTGTCTGTCTTCCTTTCGTTATGTTGTATTAGTGCAGTGGTGGTACTAGTGTCTCTCGCCAGCCATCTCAATAGTGAAGGGGAGTGCAGGGCTAGGAAGGGATTAGGTATCTTGCTCGGTGACGGGGTGATAGAACCCATATAGAGCTGCTAGGGAGCTCAGGAAACAGCTCCAGGTGAGGTCAGGAGGTGTCCCTTCAACCCCCCCCCCCCCTAGCAGCAGGGCCCACCATTGTGATAATGTCCACCGGGATGTACCCTTGTTTATGGTGATGCACATCCGGGGTTCCCTGGTGTCTGTAGGAACCCCAACTCACAGCATGACACTTAGCTTATGGCTTTTCTTAGTGCAAAGTCCCCTATAAGATCTTGTGCTTACTTTGATACTGATTATGAGGCAGATTCCTTTTAACAAAAAGGTTTGTTTTGTTTTTTTACTATCCTAATCATAATATCATTAATATTCTGTTACAAAGCAGCCATACAATGTGGGTAAGAAAGAACCATTATCCATTCACTCACAATTATTTTTTTTATGCACCAGTCAAAATTATTATGGCTGAAGGTTATGCCATTAGTGAGTGATTTTTTTCCCCACATTTGGTCTAGAGATTGAAGTAATGCCAATATGGATTGAACATTACACATATTTATGATTTGAAAAATTTAAAAATCGATAAATATATATTCTTAAATACATCAATAAATATTTCATTTTATTTTATGTATGGGTGAATTAAAATATATGGCATACATGAATTACTGTGAAGTCATATTTTTATCACTAATTGAATTTTCCTATCCTTTCTGCTTTCTAGGCCCTAACAGTTGCAAAACCTTTCTATGCTCCAGAACGCTGGAACTGTTCCCAAACTTTAAACAAAATGATAGAACTGATACCAGAAAATACATTCTCCTTGCCTATTGCCGCTGCTCAGCTTATACCCTTGTTATGGGGTAAAAGTTATGTTTCTGCCAAAAAAATTGTGTGCCCCTGCAGTGAAGGTGAGTGAATTTCTTACAAAAATGTATTAAGGACAACTTCAAGTGGTCACAGACATATCATAGAGTATAGATTATGGCCACAACAATACCTCATCTTCACCCTACTTCCAAATTTAGAATATTATAAAGAACACTATGGGGATTTATGCTTAAGGCCTCTTTAAACGCTACGACATCGCTCAAGCGATCTCGTTGGGGTCACGGAATTTGTGACGCACATCCGGCCGCTTTAGCGATGTCGTTGCGTGTGACACCTATGAGCGATTTTATATCGTCGCAAAATCGCTAATCGGTGACATGCCCCCCTATTCCCAATTATCGTTGCTGCTGCTTGTACGATGTTGTTCGTCGTTCCTGCAGCAGCACACATTGCTATGTGTGACGCCGCAGGAATGACGAACATCTCCTTACCTGCCTCCACCGGCATGCGGAAGGAGGTGGGCGGGATGTTACGTCCCGCTCATCTCCGCCCCTCCGCTTCTATTGGGCGGTCGCTTAGTGACGCCGTTGTGATGTTGAACAAACCGCCCCCTTAGAAAGGAGGCGGTCCCCGGTCACAGCAACGTCGCTAGGCAGGTGAGTAGTTTGACGGGTCCGAGCAATTTTGTGCGCAACGGGTAGCGATTTGCCCGTGTTGCACAACCGATGGGGTAGGGTACGCACGCTATCGATATTGGTAACGATATTGCAGCATGTAAAGCAGCCTTTAGTCTGAAGAATAATGGACTCTCTATGGGCTGCAGCCATAATAATGCCATATGTAGTAATATTTAATTACGTCCTGGTAAAATATAGAGTATATACATCCAATGAGAACCAGCATTGATTATAGAAGGGAATTATAGAGAAGTACAATACTTAAAGGGAACCAATCACCAGGATTTTCGTATATAACCTAAAGCCAGTTAGGCTGATAGTGCCAGTATAGCACTGGCTTTAGGTTATACACGAAAATCTTGGTGATTGGTTCCCTTTAATCCTGTTCTCACCCAATAGGTTGTGTTCTTGTTACTTCATATAGAGCTATCAGTTGAATCAGATTACTCTGCCCTATACTTCTAAAATATAATTAAATGGGTTCTGAAGCTTTGTGTGACCAGTATACTTCAACCTTAGTATATTACAAGATATGGGATTTGGTGGCAAGCTTCATCTCTCGGGCCATATATCAGTGAGGTGTACTGCCAGCTTCCCAGTGCAACATTCAGTGGTAACACATTTCGCAGCATTATTACAACTCAAGGTTATGCAAAAGGAAATGTATGAGCTAATCTAGGAAGGTCCCTTGCTGTACACAAGAGGACTACACAATGTGCACCTTGGAATCCATCCAAATAAACTGTTTTTGGCTATGCCTATTGCTTACTTAATGGAAAGGATAAGACTAGATATAAGAGGACATGGTGATGGAGGACATTAACCCCTTCGATTACATCAAAGTATCATATGCATCATAGCAGCACTACATTTTTGGCCATTGATACATATATTATGTCATGATGATTTTTCCTTTTTTATGACCCTAAAATTAGGCTACCAATTTGATTTAGTCAGTGTACATAGGTTATTCCAACTCTTAAATTATACTAAACTAAAAACAACATACCATAGCTGATTAATTATTCCATGACTGGTTAACACCACCATACCGTGACTGGATAAAATCACCACACCTTAACTGGATAACACCAATACACCATGAATGGATAAAACAAATATACTGCGAGAAGATATCACCGCCGTTCTGTGAGTGGATAAAACTACATTCTGTGAGTACATAAAACCACCATGCCATGACTGGATAACACCACCATAGCATGAGTAGACAGCGCCATCATACTGTGACTGGAAAACTTAACCATAGCATGAGAAGATAAAACAACCGTACTATGAGTGAATAGCACCACCATAACGTAAGTGGAAAAAAACACCACACCGTGGGTGGCTAACACCACCATTCAATGACTGGATAACACCACCACATTGCGAATGGATAACATCTCCATACGGTGACTGGAAAACTTCATCATACCGTGATTGGATAATGGAAACAAAAACGTTGCCAGAGTCCAAAATGGAATAAAATCTATGATGTTTATTTAAATCTTCGTAAAATAGCAGTAAGCCATATGAAACATGGAGGACAAAAAGAACCATTCAATTACTATAACCAGATAACACCATCATACTTTGACTGGGTAACATCGCCATAGTGTCAATGGATAACACTGCCATACCATGACTGGATAACACCAACATACCGTGACTGAATAAAATTCCCACAGACTGAATGGATAACATGACCATACTCTTACAAAATAACATCACCGTACCACGAGTGGATAACACCACCATAAGATGACTGGATAATACGACCATGCCATGACTGGCTAACACCATCATAATATGACTGGATACATAACCTGACTGGATAATACGACCATGCCATGACTGGCTAACACCATCATAATATGACTAGATAACATGCACATGCCATGACTGGATAATACGACCATGCCATGACTGGCTAACACCATCATAATATGACTAGATAACATGCACATGCCATGACTGGATAACATCAACATACCATGACTGGATTACCCCTTCTTCTCCATCCAGCCAAATCACCATGATGACTTCTTCCAGCTATGACTAACCCTGCATCATTTATAGAATTCACCTTATATAGGTGAATTAATTCATTTATATAATTTTCAATAATAAAGCTCTAACACATGGACCTCCATTGCCTAGTGGCAAATATAGCTAGGGTGGAATCCATGTTTTGAACTTTTTGGTACAATTTTAGTGTTTAAAAGCCGATTTTGTGGTGATGTGTTGTATATATGCTACACAAACACTGAATGGCCAAAAAGTAAGGGACACTTCTATTTATAGAGGTCAGTGTTTCATTTGCACCAATTATTGAAGAAAGTCAAGCAAGCATCTATGCAGTCTTTCTTGACGTACTATAATAGTAGGTTTCATATTGAAAAGCTCAGTGTCAGTTTGTGACATGACTCATCTGCTATGGCTGACTGTAAGGCAGATTGTCTACTGCTTAACATTGAATGTGCATAACTAAGAAGGAAAAATCATGGCATTATGAAAATCACAGTTTTGATAGACATGTCTTTTCTGACACACTTAGGGGCCCTTTGCACACTATGACATCGCAAGCCGATGCTGTGATGCTGAGCGAGATAGTCCCCACCCCGTCGCAGCTGCGATATCTTGTGATAGCTGCCGTAGTGAACATTATCGCTACGGCAGCTTCACATGCACTCACCTGCCCTGCGACATCGCTCTGGCCGGCGACCCGCTTCCTTCCTAAGGGGGCGGATCGTGTGGCGTCACAGCGACGTCACACGGCAGGCGGCCAAAAGAAGCGGATGGGTGGAG
The DNA here is from genome assembly GCF_048569485.1 of Anomaloglossus baeobatrachus. NCBI lineage: Eukaryota > Metazoa > Chordata > Amphibia > Anura > Aromobatidae > Anomaloglossus > Anomaloglossus baeobatrachus. The sequence continues at coordinate 251,045,630 of NC_134357.1, forward strand.
ATGAGCGGGACGTAAACATCCCGCCCACCTCTTTCCTTCCGCATTGAAGACGGGACGCAGGTAGGAGATGTTCCTCGCTCCTGCGACTTCATAAACAGTGATGTGTGCTGCCGCAGGAACGAGGAACAACATCGTACCGTTGCAGCAGCCAAAATAATGAAAATGACCGACTCTACACCGATCATACGATACCGACGCTTTTGCGCTCGGTAATCGTAGTTAAAACGATTTACACACTACGATGTCGAGAGCGATGCCGGAAGTGCATCACTTTCAATTTCACCCCACCGACATCGCACCTGCGATGTCGTAGTGTGCAAAGGGCCCCTTACTCTGTACTTAAGAAGAACGAGTTGACAGACAGCTAAACTCTTTCCCATCGATGCATTGACTTGGACGATGGGGCTCCTTTACAACTTTTATTGATAGGATCAGTGTAAAACTACAAGAAACAAATAAAAGTATACTCAGTACAACATTCAGCATATCTGAGATACATAACATTCTATTTGATACAGGACATGCTGGCTGTTCTGTCTTCTATTCATTAAATAGGATAAGGGTAATATCGTTTGTTGCCCACAAGAGGTCACTGTTGGCTTTCTTATGTTTTCCTCATACATCTCTACAGTATTTCTGTGGTTTGGAGCCTGTTGCTTTAAGGAAAAGATACTTCCTTGGACTGCCCCTTTTCCATTCCCTTACTGAGTTGGAGACGCAGATGTCTTGGTGTCTCCATAGGATTCAGAGGTGCTATGGCCGGCTCCAGTTCCTTTTCTTCAATCGTTCCTCATGACTAATGGATCCCGGTAGGAATCATTGTACTAGACTACATATTTGTGTTGGAATATGTGTACAGTTGTTATGTAGGCACTGTGAAGTGGTAGTGGCTCTACTCAGATTGCATAGGCTGTGATACATGCAGAGCAGGTGTAGTGCGGCATCAGCAGTGTAAATGTTGTATTCAGTCATATGCATTGCTCTCTGTGTTATGCAGATTCTGTAAATACCAGTACTACTATGTATGTCATTCTGTTATTTGTGATATGCCTGTACTGATATGGATTTGTATCTTTTGTTATAGTTTTTACCAATCAATCATCCATTTCTTATGATCATCCACCTATCCATCATCATTTAATAATAAAGACTTAAAGGCAACACAGTCTGTTCATTGAAACAGTGGATGAAGGTTAGCTGTATGCCGGAGTCCACACAGCTCACACGTGGACGAAGGCAGAACAGTAAAAACGGGCTGCTGGTCGCAGGCAGCGATTGTACGAACTGTACGGGACAGCTAACACCCACGCTACACGGCACACGGGTATTACAGCAGCCGCCATACAGCTACATAGAACAAGAGCGCAGTCCAGCTCCAGTAAAGATAGCCGGTCGCAGGCTGTAGTACGGGACCGCTAACATCCACGCTGTACCGCATATGGATGTCGCAGCAGCCACCATACAGCCGCAGTGACTAGACCGCAGTATGCCAGAAACCACCATTCCACTCTCCACCACGCGGAAGGCCGTCCGCAAATAGACTCTGTTTCCCGCTAAAATAGTCTGCAGCCAAGTGCACAATGTCTGTCAGCCGAGCGTCTTCCCTGAAGACAAGGTCACGGGCAAGCTCTACTAAATCCTCAATTAGGGAGCTTGCTGCCGTCGCCCGCGCTGAGGCTGAAGCAGCTAAAGTGAGGTCCTCCTTCGCTGAACAGGAAATGCAACTCAAACTAAAACAGACAGAGAGTGCACGTCTGCAATCAGAACAAGAAGCAGAGAGTGCACGTCTGCAACTGACTCTAGAAAGACTTGCCGTAGAAAAGGAGACAGCGGCCGCAATAGCCAAGGCAGAGTTCTTGGAAGCGACAGAGCACCCCGAAGAAAGACGCAGCGATGTTCTTAGGCCGGACCTAGACCAGTAGGATCCAGCACAGCGCGTCGCAGAATACGTCTACCAATACTCCAGGATAGATGACAGCTCAGATGTGCTTCACCGAACAGACTACGCAGACGGCCAGCCATCCAACCTCGAATTACACCGCTTCAAGCAAGAGAGTGTACAGCACGAGGAGGTTCACCAAAACTACTATCCCACAGAGCGGAAGGTACAACCACCATCTTACCACAAAGAGACACCTTCCTCTCCGGGGAGGTACTATGCTGACTTTCCGAAGGCGGAAACACCCTACAGGTATGGTGATACACCACACAATAGACACGACCACACACCGGCTCGCATCAGCACTGACCAAGCCACCATGGACTTTGCAAAGTTCTTTGCTCGTCGAGAACTGGTCACAAAAGGACTTGTAAAGTTCAATGATCGCGCCGAGAATTATAGGTCGTGGCGAGCCTTGTTCCAGAACACCATCAGAGGTTTGGACCTTTCTTGTAGTGAGGAGTTAGATCTCCTAGTAAAATGGCTTGGTAGTGAATCGGTAGAACACGCCAAAAGATTAAGAGACATTAACATTAAAAACCCACCCAAAGGTCTACACTTGGCGTGGAAGAGACTTGATGAATGCTATGGGTCCATAGAAGTTATTGAAAATGCTTTGTTTAAAAGAATTGATGACTTCCCTAAGATAGGACCCAAAGGCTTTCAAAGGCTAAGAGAGCTAAGTGATCTGTTAGTAGAGTTACGGGTTGCCCAAGAGGAAGGAGATTTGCCCGGATTGGCATTCTTGGATACCGCTAGGGGTGTCAATCTGTCACGCTCCCCGGGTCCTCGGCTCCCCTCCCCGGGTCCTCAGCCCCGCTCCCCGGCTCACCTGCCACGCTCCCCGCTCTCCAGCCTCCGGTGCCCGTCCTTCCCAGGTCCCCTGGTCTCCGATCCAGGCGCCCGACGGCTTCCCAGGCCCTGGCCGGCTCCCCTGCGTCCTCCTCTCAGCTTCCTTCCCTGGCTTCTGGCACCCGGGCCGCGCGCATGCGCATTAGGGCGCGCGCGCGGTCACTGACCCTTTCTTAAAGGGCCAGCGTCCATTAACAGGAAATGAGGCTAAACAGGTACAGGGTATAAAGGGGTTTATTGTCCAAGGGGGCGGGGCCTGATCTTCGTGTTTCCTAAGCTAGGAGTCAGGTCTCCTGGTGTCGCTGTGCATATACTCACCTATCTCTCTTGTAGAGCCGTGCCTGCCTCGCCATCCAGTCCTGCCGTATCCTGAACCCCGAACGCTGTCCATCTGCCATCCTGACAGTCCGCACCATCTCGGATCCCTGCGGTGACCCGTCATCTCGCTCCAAAGGTTCCGGACCCCGCCTGACATCATCTCGGCTTCCGAACCTGAGCTGCGTCACCCGGACTACCACCCGTGACTCCGTGGTCCCAGGGACTTCTCCGCTATACTCGTGTGCACGGACTGTTCTGCTGTTTATAGTGTTCCAGCTACCGGACTCTTTACTACCATCTTGGAGTTCGGCCCAGTGGATCCACCTCCTGGGTCTGCCCGTCCACCTGGCCGTGACACAATCCGATAGTGCAAAAACTTCCTTACAATCTACAAGAAAAGTGGGTCTCACACGGTTCACGGTATAAGCAAACACATAACGTGCCATTCCCTCCTTTTGTTGTATTTGTAGATTTTGTAGCTCAGCAAGCTAAAATCAGAAATGACCCTAGTTTTGATTTTACTCTGTCGTGTACCACTGCCCCCGATGTCAAACCCAGTAGGATACCCGTGGCAGTCCACAAAACTAACATTGTCTCCTCAGGTCCTGCTCACAAAGAGAGTAAGCATCCTCCAGAAGAGAACAAACCCCAGGATATCAGTAAACAGTGTCCTCTACACCGGAAACCACATCCTCTACTAAAATGCAGAGCCTTCAGGGAGAAGTCTCTAGAGGATCGCAAAGGCTTCCTCAAGGAACACAACATCTGCTTCAAATGCTGTGCTGCAACATCGCACATGGCCAGGAACTGCGAAGCTAGTGTGAAGTGTGCAGAATCTACCCAGCAGGCCGTAGGGACAAAGCAATTAAGGTCTATGCGATCTTGGACGACCAGAGCAACAGATCTCTTGCCAAGTACATCTTCTTCAGCAGTTTCAACATTGCGGGACCCGTTTCTCCCTACTCCTTGAAGACATGTTCAGGTACCGTTGAGACGGCGGGGAGGAAGGCAAGCGGATACAAGGTGGAATCCATAGATGGCCAGACCTGCCTATCATTACCCACCATACTGGAGTGCAACCAGATTCCTGACAACAGGTCCGAGATACCTTCGTCAGAGGTAGCAGCTCATCACCCCCATCTGAAGCGTATAGCTCACCTGATTCCAGAACTGGACTCAGAAGCTCCAATAGCCTTACTCCTTGGAAGAGACATGCTACGTGTGCATAAGGCTAGAGAGTCCATTAACGGCTCCCAGAACACTCCATATGCGCAGAGACTTGACCTAGGATGGGTCGTAATAGGAGATGTCTGTCTAGGAGGAGCACACAAGCCAGCCTCAGTCAACAGTATGCTCACCAACACACTAGAAAATGGACGTCCGTCTTTCTTCCGACCATGTCACAACAGTCTGTTGGTAAAGGAATTACCAAGCAGTACTCCTCTGCCATGTCCTTTCGCAGTTCCTTCCAACGAACACCACGCTTGTGAGGGCGAACAAGACCACATAGGCTGTACAGTCTTCCACAGGACCAAAGAGGACAACAAAACAGCAATGTCCATAGAAGACAGGATGTTCTTGGATATCATGGACCAAGAAATAACCAAAGACAAGTCGAACAGCTGGGTGGCACCCTTACCATTCCGACCACGGAGACAACGCCTACCCAACAACAGGAAACAGGTCTACAGTCGATTTGTCTCCCTCAGACACAAGCTCAAGAAGTCTCCCGAGATGAGAGAACATTTCTTTACCTTCATGGAGAAGATATTCCGAAATAACCATGCAGAGATCGCACCTACACTACGGGACTCTGAGGAACGCTGGTATTTACCCATCTTCGGAGTGTACCATCCTAAAAAGCCAGGCCAAATAAGAGTGGTGTTCGACTCAAGTGCCAAGTGCGAAGACGTCTCGTTGAATGATGTCCTACTATCTGGCCCAGACCTCAACAACAGACTCTTAGAAGTTCTACTCTGTTTCCGCAGAGATACGGTGGCATTTATGGCTGACATCCAACAGATGTTCCACTGCTTTCTCGTCAAAAAGGAACACAGAAACTACCTGAGGTTCTTCTGGTACCGTGACAACGACCCAGATAAAGACATCATAGAGTACCGGATGAGGGTACATATCTTCGGGAACAGTCCTTCCCCCACCGTGGCTATCTACGGTCTCAGGAATTCCACCAAAGAAGGTGAAGAGAAGTACGGGTCGGATGTTAGATCCTTTGTGGAAAAGGATTTCTACGTAGACGACTGCTTAAAATCCACACCCACAAACGAGGCAGCAGTCTTCTAAAAAGAGCTCAAGAAATGCTCGCTCAGTCCAACTTAAGTTTGCATAAGATTGCATCCAATAGCCGAGAACTGATGGAAGCCTTTCCCTCTCAAGACTATTCCAGTGATCTGAAGGGCATAGACCTGAGCATCGACTCTCTTCCCATGCAACGGAGCCTAGGACTACTTTGGGACTTGAAGACAGATGCCTTCACCTTTCAGATCAACAAAGAAGAAAAGTCCTTCACACGTAGAGGTGTCCTTTCCTTTGTGAATAGTTTGTACGATCCTCTGGGATTCGTAGCTCCAGTTACCGTCCAAGGTAAAATGATGCTAAGAGACTTCACCCAAGAGACATCTGATTGGGATGATCCACTTCCGGCAGAAAAAGCAGACCTGTGGGCAGAGTGGAGGAAGTCTCTCGAGGCCTTGACCGATCTTCATGTGAACCGACCATACGCTCCTGTGCCATCCACCGAAGTCAAATCTCAAAGACTTTGTATCTTCTGCGATGCATCAGTCAAAGCAATCGCAGCGGTAGTATACCTTAAAACCACTGATGTGAATGAACAGATCCATATTGGGTTCGTCATGAGTCGGACAAAACTGGCGCCACTCCGTGAACACACGATACCTAGACTGGAACTCTGTGCTGCCGTCCTTGCAGTAGAGCTGGCTGAACTTATCTCAGATGGAATGAATCAGGAGATCAAAGATGCAGAGTTCTACACTGACAGCAAGGTGGTACTAGGATACATCTGCAACGAAACACAACGCTTCTATGTCTACGTCAGCAACTGGGTGTTGAGAATAAGAAGATCAACTCGCCCTGATCAGTGGCATTACGTATCTACTCATCACAATCCCGCCGACCATGCGACTAGATCCGTTGCACCAAGTCACCTTAAGGACACTACATGGTTCACAGGCCCTGCCTTCCTGTACCGAACAACATCCTACATCAGCAGGCCCGATACATTCGAACTGGTGGATCCAGATGTCGATGAAGACCTTCGTCCTCAAGTATCAGCTCTTCATACAGTGGTTTCAGGACGTCACCTCGGAGCTCATCGGTTCAGTAGATTCTCAACCTGGAACTCACTTGTTAGAGCCATCGCTTTTTTACTACACGTGACTCAGTTTTACAAGTCCGAACTACCAACAAATCAGAGATGCAGTAAAGGTTGGCATCACTGCAAGCATGCGTTTACTGCTCCCAACCTAGAGAAAGCCAAGATTACAATACTCCATGTTGTACAAAATGAAGCCTACAACAAGGAGATAGACAATCTCGACAAAGGACTACCCATTCCTAGAGACAGTGCGTTGAGGAAACTCGACCCGTTCATTGACAAAGATGGGCTGCTGAGCATAGGTGGCCGCATTCAAGAAGCTAAGGTAGAAGTCTCAGAGAAACACCCGGTAATAATTCCCGGACGTCATCACGTCACAACCTTGCTCATTCAACATCATCCCATCTTGGTGAGACATCAAGGTCGTTTGTTTACCGAAGGGAGTCTACGAGCGGCTGGACTTTGGATAGTCAGAGCGAAGAGAAGCGCGAGTAAACTCATCTTCAACTGCGTTACGTGTCGCAAACTTCGTGGCATGTTTCAAAACCAGAAGATGGCCAATCTTCCACCTGACAGGCTCAGTACTGAACCCCCCTTCACCAACGTTGGACTGGATGTGTTCGGCCCCTGGTCCGTAGCTACAAGACGCACTAGGAAGGTCCATGCCGAAGCAAAGTGTTGGGCAGTTCTATTCACCTGTTTGTCTGTCAGAGCTGTTCATATCGAAGTAATAGAATCTATGGACACTTCAAGTTTCATAAATGCACTTCGACGCTTCATTGCTATCAGAGGCCCTGTGAAGCACATTCGTTCTGATAGAGGCACGAACTTTATTGGAGCAGCAAGAGAACTCCAAATCCCTTCCAATCTAGACATTACAAATGTAGAGAGGTACCTAGGTGAGCAAGGATGCACCTGGACCTTCAACCCGCCACACTCTTCGCACATGGGAGGCACCTGGGAAAGAATGATAGGAATTGCACGCAAGATTCTAGATTCTATCCTCTTGCAATCATACACCAGACTTACCCACGAAAGCTTGACTACGTTCTTGGCCGAAGTTACAGCTATCATGAATGCTAGGCCATTGACAGCTCTTTCTGGAGATTTTGGAGACTCAACAGTTCTTACTCCTGCCATGTTACTTACACAGAAAACCTGTGTCCCAGGAGCTCCACCTGGAGAATTCACCGAGAAAGACCTCTACAGAAGACAATGGAGGCAAGTACAAAACGTGTCCAATGCCTTTTGGGACAGATGGAGGAAACAATATCTCTCCACTCTGCAAACCAGAACAAAATGGCAGAAAGACCATCCAAACATCAGACTTGGCGATGTGGTACTTGTAAAGGACAGTCAATCACACCGAAATGAGTGGCCATTCGGCCTAGTCACCAAACCCTTTCCCAGCAAGGATGGGAGAGTACGCAAGGTAGAGGTCAGAGTGAGCAAGCTCGGAGAGAACAAACTGTTCACCAGACCAGTCACTGAACTTGTGTTGTTGTTATCCCCTCAGGAGTCCAATAGTGGCATTGGTTAACGCCAAGCGGGGAGTGTTCTGTCTTCTATTCATTAAGTAGGATAAGGGTAATATCGTTTGTTGCCCACAAGAGGTCACTGTTGGCTTTCTTATGTTTTCCTCATACATCTCTACAGTATTTCTGTGGTTTGGAGCCAGTTGCTTTAAGGAAAAGATACTTCCTTGGACTGCCCCTTTTCCCTTCCCTTACTGAGTTGGAGATGCAGATGTCTTGGTGTCTCCATAGGATTCAGAGGTGCTATGGCCGGCTCCAGTTCCTTTTCTTCAATCGTTCCTCATGACTAATGGATCCCGGTAGGAATCATTGTACTAGACTACATATTTGTGTTGGAATATGTGTACAGTTGTTATGTAGGCACTGTGAAGTGGCAGTGGCTCTACTCAGATTGCATAGGCTGTGATACATGCAGAGCAGGTGTAGGGCGGCATCAGCAGTGTAAATGTTGTATTCAGTCATATGCATTGCTCTCTGTGTTATGCAGATTCTGTAAATACCAGTACTACTATGTATGTCATTCTGTTATTTGTGATATGCCTGTACTGATTTGGATTTGTATCTTTTGTTATAGTTTTTACCAATCAATCATCCATTTCTTATGATCATCCACCTATCCATCATCATTTAATAATAAAGACTTAAAGGCAACACAGTCTGTTTATTGAAACATTGGATGAAGGTTAGCTGTATGCCGGAGTCCACACAGCTCACACGTGGACGAAGGCAGAACACTGGCTAAATGCACTACATGGCGAATACACAATAGCTATAATGACAGAATACTACTTGATATTAACATGCAGATCAGAGCAGCTACATTAGACAATTTGATGAGCTCTAGCAAGGGGATCATAACAACTCACTGACTGTGCTATGTAAAGGTAAACAAAACAAGAGCTGAAATCTAGGGAGAGAGAGATCAGCTTGAAAGATGTCAGCGTCCATGAGGCTATAATTGCTGCTGCTAAAGAAGAGGCCAGGTTAGAGCAAAGGCTGATGAGAAACTACATAAACCTTGGTGGGGCAATTTACATTGCACAGTAACAAATGAAACAAGAGGTAAACAAGTTACAGTGAGATAAAATTGTCAACAGATGGCGTTGTTGGATAAGTTATCAATGGACAGTAACCTAATGTTGTCAATAACTAAACTCAACTTTATCACAAGACAAAGTAAACTATTTATACAGTACAGACCAAAAGTTTGGATACACCTTCTCATTCAAACAGTTTTGTTTATTTCCATGACTCTGAAAATTGTAGATTCACATTGAAGGCATCAAAACTATGAATTAACACATGTGGAATGAAATACTTAACAAAAAAGTGTGAAACAACTGAAAATATGTCTTATATTCTAGGTTCTGCAAAGTAGCCACCTTTTCCTTTGATTACTACTTTGCACACTCTTGGCATTGTCTTGATGAGCTTCAAGAGGTAGTCACCAGAAATGGTTTTCACTTCACAGGTGTGCCCTGTCAGGTTTAACAAGTGGGATTTCTTGCCTTATAAATGGGGTTGGGACCATCAGTTGTGTTGTGCAGATGTCTGGTGGATACACAGCTGATAGTCCTACTGAATAGACTGTTAGCTGCTTTTTTCTTGCCATAATACAAATTCTAAGTAAAGAAACATGAGTGGCCATCATTACTTGAAGAAATGAAGTTTAGTCAGTCCGAAAAATTGGGAAAACTTTAAAAGTGTCTTCAAGTGCAGTGGCAAAAACCATAAAACGCTACAAAGAAACTGGCTCACATGAGGACCGCCCCAGGAAAGGAAGACTAAGGGCGGCTTTGCACGTTGCGATATTGCACGTGCGATGTCGATGGGGTCAAATCGAAAATGACGCACATCCGGCGTCGCAGTCGATATCGCAACGTGTAAAACCTTTTTGATACGATGAACGAGCGCAAAAGCGTCGTTATCGTATCATCGCTGCAGCCTCCGACATTTCCATAATGCCGGTGCAGCGACAGGTACGATGTTGTTCCTTGCTCCTGCGGCAGCACACATCGCTGTGTGTGAAGCCGCAGGAGCGAGGAACTTCAACTTACCTGCCGCCGGCTGCAATGAGAAGGACGGAGGTGGGCGGGATGTTTACATCCTGCTCATCTCCGCCCCTCCGCTTCAATTGGCCGCCTGCCGTGTGACGTCACTGTGACGCCGCACGACCCGCCCCCTAAGGAAGGAGGCGGGTCGCAGGCCAGAGGGACGTCGCACGGCAGGTATGTGCATGTAAAGCTGCCGTAGCGATAATAATCGCTACGGCAGCTTTCACTAGATATCGAACGTGCGACGGGGGCGGGACTATCGCTGCAGCATCGGTAACACATTATTACCGATGTTGCAACGTGCAAAGCCCGCCTAAGAGTCACCTCTGCTGTGGAGGATAAGTTTATCCGAGTCACCAGCCTCAGAAATTGCAGGTTAACAGCAGCTCAGATTAGAGACCAGGTCAATGCCACACAGAGTTCTAGCAGCAGACACATCTCTAGAACAACTGTTAAGAGGAGACATTGTGCAGCAAGCCTTCATGGTAAAATAGCTGCTAGGAAACCACTGCTAAGGACAGGCAATAAGCAGAAGAGATTTGTTTGGACTAAAGAACACAAAGAATGGACATTAGACCAGTGGAAATCTGTGCTTTGGTATGATAAGTCCAAATTTGAGATCTTTGGATCCAACACCATGTCTTTGTGCGACGCAGGAAAGGTGAACGGATGGACTCTACATGCCTGGTTCCCACCGTGAAGCATGGAGGAGGAGGTGTGATGGTGTAAGGGTGCTTTGCTGGTGACACTGTTGGTGATTTATTAAAAATTGAAGGCATACTGAACCAGCATGGCTACCACAGCATCTTGCAGTGGCATGCTATTCCATCCGGTTTGCGTTTAGTTTGGTCAATCATCTATTTTTCAACAGATAACTGAATAGGATAACTGAAGTGAGCACTAATATATATATATATATATATATATATATGAGTGCAAGCCAAAAAATACATACTATATAAAGAATAAGGCTGCACATCAAACTAAGACAATGGTATAATGCCTCAAGCATATGGAAAAATACAGGAATATACAATGAAAAATGCTACTTTCTAATTTGAACATGTGAATAATGAATTGCATACCTGCCATGAATATTAGGAAAAAGGAGATATTTAGCAATCGCATTGATCAATGTAACTGAGCCCCAAGACCTCATCAAGGTATATCTCTATATTGGGGTCCCTAGCTCTGTGACCCTAACTGTGTGTCATCTCATTGCAATTAAAAACTGCTATGGGTGGAGAGGGGTAACTAAGGACTTTCTTATATAGGAGATGGAAAAAACATGGCCGAAAGGGGCGGAGCTGTGTTCACATTCAGAAAAAAACTACATATAACTGAATAGGATAACTGAAGTGAGCACTAATATATATATATATATATGAGTGCAAGCCAAAAAATACATACTATATAAAGAATAAGGCTGCACATCAAACTTAGACAATGGTATAATGCCTCAAGCATATGGAAAAATACTGGAATATACAATGAAAAATGCTACTTGCTAATTTGAACATGTGAATAATGAATTGCATACCTGCCATGGATATTAGGAAAAAGGAGATATTTAGCAATCGCATTGATCAATGTAACTGAGCCCCAAGACCTCGTCAAGGTATATCTCTATATTGGGGTCCCTAGGTCTGTGACCCTAACTGTGTGTCATCTCATTGCAATTAAAAACTACTGTGGGTGGAGAGGGGTAACTAAGGACTTTCTTATATAGGAGATGGAAAAAACATGGCCGAAAGGGGCGGAGCTATGTTCACATTCAGAAAAAAACTACATATAACTGAATAGGATAACTGAAGTGAGCACTAATATATATATATATATATATATATATATATATATATATATATATATATATGAGTGCAAGCCAAAAAATACATACTATATAAAGAATAAGGCTGCACATCAAACTTCGACAATGGTATAATGCCTCAAGCATATGGAAAAATACTGGAATATACAATGAAAAATGCTACTTGCTAATTTGAACATGTGAATAATGAATTGCATACCTGCCATGAATATTAGGAAAAAGGAGATATTTAGCAATCGCATTGATCAATGTAACTGAGCCCCAAGACCTCGTCAAGGTATATCTCTATATTGGGGTCCCTAGCTCTGTGACCCTAACTGTGTGTCATCTCATTGCAATTAAAAACTGCTATGGGTGGAGAGGGGTAACTAAGGACTTTCTTATATAGGAGATGGAAAAAACATGGCCGAAAGGGGCGGAGCTGTGTTCACATTCAGAAAAAAACTACATATAACTGAATAGGATAACTTAAGTGAGCACTAATATATATATATATATATATATATGAGTGCAAGCCAAAAAATACATACTGTATAAAGAATAAGGCTGCACATCAAACTTAGACAATGGTAAAATGCCTCAAGCATATGGAAAAATACTGGAATATACAATGAAAAATGCTACTTGCTAATTTGAACATGTGAATAATGAATTGCATACCTGCCATGAATATTAGGAAAAAGGAGATATTTAGCAATCGCATTGATCAATGTAACTGAGCCCCAAGACCTCGTCAAGGTATATCTCTATATTGGGGTCCCTAGCTCTGTGACCCTAACTGTGTGTCATCTCATTGCAATTAAAAACTGCTATGGGTGGAGAGGGGTAACTAAGGACTTTCTTATATAGGAGATGGAAAAAACATGGCCGAAAGGGGCGGAGCTGTGTTCACATTCAGAAAAAAACTACATATAACTGAATAGGATAACTGAAGTGAGCACTAATATATATATATATATATATATATATATATATATATATATATGAGTGCAAGCCAAAAAATACATACTATATAAAGAATAAGGCTGCACATCAAACTTAGACAATGGTATAATGCCTCAAGCATATGGAAAAATACTGGAATATACAATGAAAAATGCTACTTGCTAATTTGAACATGTGAATAATGAATTGCATACCTGCCATGAATATTAGGAAAAAGGAGATATTTACCAATCGCACTGATCAATGTAACTGAGCCCCAAGACCTCTTCAAGGTATATCTCTATATTGGGGTCCCTAGCTCTGTGACCCTAACTGTGTGTCATCTCATTGCAATTAAAAACTGCTATGTGTGGAGAGGGGTAACTAAGGACTTTCTTATATAGGAGATGGAAAAAACATGGCCGAAAGGGGCGGAGCTGTGTTCACATTCAGAAAAAAACTACATATAACTGAATAGGATAACTTAAGTGAGCACTAATATATATATATATATATATATATATGAGTGCAAGCCAAAAAATACATACTATATAAAGAATAAGGCTGCACATCAAACTAAGACAATGGTATAATGCCTCAAGCATATGGAAAAATACAGGAATATACAATGAAAAATGCTACTTTCTAATTTGAACATGTGAATAATGAATTGCATACCTGCCATGAATATTAGGAAAAAGGAGATATTTAGCAATCGCATTGATCAATGTAACTGAGCCCCAAGACCTCATCAAGGTATATCTCTATATTGGGGTCCCTAGCTCTGTGACCCTAACTGTGTGTCATCTCATTGCAATTAAAAACTGCTATGGGTGGAGAGGGGTAACTAAGGACTTTCTTATATAGGAGATGGAAAAAACATGGCCGAAAGGGGTGGAGCTGTGTTCACATTCAGAAAAAAACTACATATAACTGAATAGGATAACTGAAGTGAGCACTAATATATATATATATATATGAGTGCAAGCCAAAAAATACATACTATATAAAGAATAAGGCTGCACATCAAACTTAGACAATGGTATAATGCCTCAAGCATATGGAAAAATACTGGAATATACAATGAAAAATGCTACTTGCTAATTTGAACATGTGAATAATGAATTGCATACCTGCCATGGATATTAGGAAAAAGGAGATATTTAGCAATCGCATTGATCAATGTAACTGAGCCCCAAGACCTCGTCAAGGTATATCTCTATATTGGGGTCCCTAGGTCTGTGACCCTAACTGTGTGTCATCTCATTGCAATTAAAAACTACTGTGGGTGGAGAGGGGTAACTAAGGACTTTCTTATATAGGAGATGGAAAAAACATGGCCGAAAGGGGCGGAGCTATGTTCACATTCAGAAAAAAACTACATATAACTGAATAGGATAACTGAAGTGAGCACTAATATATATATATATATATATATATATATATATATATATATATATGAGTGCAAGCCAAAAAATACATACTATATAAAGAATAAGGCTGCACATCAAACTTCGACAATGGTATAATGCCTCAAGCATATGGAAAAATACTGGAATATACAATGAAAAATGCTACTTGCTAATTTGAACATGTGAATAATGAATTGCATACCTGCCATGAATATTAGGAAAAAGGAGATATTTAGCAATCGCATTGATCAATGTAACTGAGCCCCAAGACCTCGTCAAGGTATATCTCTATATTGGGGTCCCTAGCTCTGTGACCCTAACTGTGTGTCATCTCATTGCAATTAAAAACTGCTATGGGTGGAGAGGGGTAACTAAGGACTTTCTTATATAGGAGATGGAAAAAACATGGCCGAAAGGGGCGGAGCTGTGTTCACATTCAGAAAAAAACTACATATAACTGAATAGGATAACTTAAGTGAGCACTAATATATATATATATATATATATATATGAGTGCAAGCCAAAAAATACATACTGTATAAAGAATAAGGCTGCACATCAAACTTAGACAATGGTAAAATGCCTCAAGCATATGGAAAAATACTGGAATATACAATGAAAAATGCTACTTGCTAATTTGAACATGTGAATAATGAATTGCATACCTGCCATGAATATTAGGAAAAAGGAGATATTTAGCAATCGCATTGATCAATGTAACTGAGCCCCAAGACCTCGTCAAGGTATATCTCTATATTGGGGTCCCTAGCTCTGTGACCCTAACTGTGTGTCATCTCATTGCAATTAAAAACTGCTATGGGTGGAGAGGGGTAACTAAGGACTTTCTTATATAGGAGATGGAAAAAACATGGCCGAAAGGGGCGGAGCTGTGTTCACATTCAGAAAAAAACTACATATAACTGAATAGGATAACTGAAGTGAGCACTAATATATATATATATATATATATATATATATATATATATATATATGAGTGCAAGCCAAAAAATACATACTATATAAAGAATAAGGCTGCACATCAAACTTAGACAATGGTATAATGCCTCAAGCATATGGAAAAATACTGTAATATACAATGAAAAATGCTACTTGCTAATTTGAACATGTGAATAATGAATTGCATACCTGCCATGAATATTAGGAAAAAGGAGATATTTACCAATCGCACTGATCAATGTAACTGAGCCCCAAGACCTCTTCAAGGTATATCTCTATATTGGGGTCCCTAGCTCTGTGACCCTAACTGTGTGTCATCTCATTGCAGTTAAAAACTGCTATGTGTGGAGAGGGGTAACTAAGGACTTTCTTATATAGGAGATGGAAAAAACATGGCCGAAAGGGGCGGAGCTGTGTTCACATTCAGAAAAAAACTACATATAACTGAATAGGATAACTTAAGTGAGCACTAATATATATATATATATATATATATATGAGTGCAAGCCAAAAAATACATACTATATAAAGAATAAGGCTGCACATCAAACTTAGACAATGGTATAATGCCTCAACCATATGGAAAAATACTGGAGTATACAATGAAAAATGCTACTTGCTAATTTGAACATGTGAATAATGAATTGCATACCTGCCATGAATATTAGGAAAAAGGAGATATTTACCAATCGCACTGATCAATGTAACTGAGCCCCAAGACCTCTTCAAGGTATATCTCTATATTGGGGTCCCTAGCTCTGTGACCCTAACTGTGTGTCATCTCATTGCAATTAAAAACTGCTATGTGTGGAGAGGGGTAACTAAGGACTTTCTTATATAGCAGATGGAAAAAACATGGCCGAAAGGGGCGGAGCTGTGTTCACATTCAGAAAAAAACTACATATAACTGAATAGGATAACTTAAGTGAGCACTAATATATATATATATATATATATATATATATATATATATATGAGTGCAAGCAAAAAAATACATACTATATAAAGAATAAGGCTGCACATCAAACTTAGACAATGGTATAATGCCTCAACCATATGGAAAAATACTGCAGTATACAATGAAAAATGCTACTTGCTAATTTGAACATGTGAATAATGAATTGCATACCTGCCATGAATATTAGGAAAAAGGAGATATTTACCAATCGCACTGATCAATGTAACTGAGCCCCAAGACCTCTTCAAGGTATATCTCTATATTGGGGTCCCTAGCTCTGTGACCCTAACTGTGTGTCATCTCATTGCAATTAAAAACTGCTATGTGTGGAGAGGGGTAACTAAGGACTTTCTTATATAGGAGATGGAAAAAACATGGCCGAAAGGGGCGGAGCTGTGTTCACATTCAGAAAAAAACTACATATAACTGAATAGGATAACTGAAGTGAGCACTAATATATATATATATATATATATATATATATATATATATATATATATGAGTGCAAGCCAAAAAATACATACTATATAAAGAATAAGGCTGCACATCAAACTTAGACAATGGTATAATGCCTCAAGCATATGGAAAAATACTGGAATATACAATGAAAAATGCTACTTGCTAATTTGAACATGTGAATAATGAATTGCATACCTGCCATGAATATTAGGAAAAAGGAGATATTTAGCAATCGCATTGATCAATGTAACTGAGCCCCAAGACCTCATCAAGGTATATCTCTATATTGGGGTCCCTAGCTCTGTGACCCTAACTGTGTGTCATCTCATTGCAATTAAAAACTGCTATGGGTGGAGAGGGGTAACTAAGGACTTTCTTAGATAGGAGATGGAAAAAACATGGCCGAAAGGGGCGGAGCTGTGTTTACATTCAGAAAAAAACTATATATAACTGAATAGGATAACTGAAGTGAGCACTAATATATATATATATATATATATATATATATATGAGTGCAAGCCAAAAAATACATACTATATAAAGAATAAGGCTGCACATCAAACTTAGACAATGGTATAATG
The DNA here is from genome assembly GCF_048569485.1 of Anomaloglossus baeobatrachus. Classification (NCBI taxonomy): domain Eukaryota; kingdom Metazoa; phylum Chordata; class Amphibia; order Anura; family Aromobatidae; genus Anomaloglossus; species Anomaloglossus baeobatrachus. The sequence continues at coordinate 251,062,799 of NC_134357.1, forward strand.
CCTCAAGCATATGGAAAAATACTGGAATATACAATGAAAAATGCTACTTGCTAATCTGAACATGTGAATAATGAATTGCATACCTGCCATGGATATTAGGAAAAAGGAGATATTTAGCAATCGCATTGATCAATGTAACTGAGCCCCAAGACCTCGTCAAGGTATATCTCTATATTGGGGTCCCTAGCTCTGTGACCCTAACTGTGTGTCATCTCATTGCAATTAAAAACTGCTATGGGTGGAGAGGGGTAACTAAGGACTTTCTTATATAGGAAATGGAAAAAACATGGCCGAAAGAGGCGGAGCTGTGTTCACATTCAGAAAAAAACTACATATAACTGAATAGGATAACTGAAGTGAGCACTAATATATATATATATATATATATATATATATATATATATATATATATGAGTGCAAGCCAAAAAATACATACTATATAAAGAATAAGGCTGCACATCAAACTTAGACAATGGTATAATGCCTCAAGCATATGGAAAAATACAGGAATATACAATGAAAAATGCTACTTGCTAATTTGAACATGTGAATAATGAATTGCATACCTGCCATGAATATTAGGAAAAAGGAGATATTTTGCAATCGCATTGATCAATGTAACTGAGCCCCAAGACCTCATCAAGGTATATCTCTATATTGGTGTCCCTAGCTCTGTGACCCTAACTGTGTGTCATCTCATTGCAATTAAAAACTGCTATGGGTGGAGAGGGGTAACTAAGGACTTTCTTATATAGGAGATGGAAAAAACATGGCCGAAAGGGGCAGAGCTGTGTTCACATTCAGAAAAAAACTACATATAACTGAATAGGATAACTGAAGTGAGCACTAATATATATATATATGAGTGCAAGCCAAAAAATACATACTATATAAAGAATAAGGCTGCACATCAAACTTAGACAATGGTATAATGCCATAAGCATATGGAAAAATACTGGAATATACAATGAAAAATGCTACTTGCTAAGCTGAACATGTGAATAATGAATTGCATACCTGCCATGGATATTAGGAAAAAGGAGATATTTAGCAAGCGCATTGATCAATGTAACTGAGCCCCAAGACCTCGTCAAGGTATATCTCTATATTGGGGTCCCTAGCTCTGTGACCCTAACTGTGTGTCATCTCATTGCAATTAAAAACTGCTATGTGTGGAGAGGGGTAACTAAGGACTTTCTTATACAGGAGATGGAAAAAACATGGCCGAAAGGGGCGGAGCTGTGTTCACATTCAGAAAAAAACTACATATAACTGAATAGGATAACTTAAGTGAGCACTAATATATATATATATATATATATATATATATATATATATATATATATATATATAAAAGTGCAAGCCAAAAAATACATACTATATAAAGAATAAGGCTGCACATCAAACTTAGACAATGGTATAATGCCTCAAGCATATGGAAAAATACTGGAGTATACAATGAAAAATGCTACTTGCTAATTTGAACATGTGAATAATGAATTGCATACCTGCCATGAATATTAGGAAAAAAGAGATATTTAGCAATCGCATTGATCAATGTAACTGAGCCCCAAGACCTCGTCAAGGTATATCTCTATATTGGGGTCCCTAGGTCTGTGACCCTAACTGTGTGTCATCTCATTGCAATTAAAAACTACTGTGGGTGGAGAGGGGTAACTAAGGACTTTCTTATATAGGAGATGGAAAAAACATGGCCGAAAGGGGCGGAGCTATGTTCACATTCAGAAAAAAACTACATATAACTGAATAGGATAACTGAAGTGAGCACTAATATATATATATATATATATATATATATATATATATATATATGAGTGCAAGCCAAAAAATACATACTATATAAAGAATAAGGCTGCACATCAAACTTCGACAATGGTATAATGCCTCAAGCATATGGAAAAATACTGGAATATACAATGAAAAATGCTACTTGCTAATTTGAACATGTGAATAATGAATTGCATACCTGCCATGAATATTAGGAAAAAGGAGATATTTAGCAATCGCATTGATCAATGTAACTGAGCCCCAAGACCTCGTCAAGGTATATCTCTATATTGGGGTCCCTAGCTCTGTGACCCTAACTGTGTGTCATCTCATTGCAATTAAAAACTGCTATGGGTGGAGAGGGGTAACTAAGGACTTTCTTATATAGGAGATGGAAAAAACATGGCCGAAAGGGGCGGAGCTGTGTTCACATTCAGAAAAAAACTACATATAACTGAATAGGATAACTTAAGTGAGCACTAATATATATATATATATATATATATGAGTGCAAGCCAAAAAATACATACTGTATAAAGAATAAGGCTGCACATCAAACTTAGACAATGGTAAAATGCCTCAAGCATATGGAAAAATACTGGAATATACAATGAAAAATGCTACTTGCTAATTTGAACATGTGAATAATGAATTGCATACCTGCCATGAATATTAGGAAAAAGGAGATATTTAGCAATCGCATTGATCAATGTAACTGAGCCCCAAGACCTCGTCAAGGTATATCTCTATATTGGGGTCCCTAGCCCTGTGACCCTAACTGTGTGTCATCTCATTGCAATTAAAAACTGCTATGGGTGGAGAGGGGTAACTAAGGACTTTCTTATATAGGAGATGGAAAAAACATGGCCGAAAGGGGCGGAGCTGTGTTCACATTCAGAAAAAAACTACATATAACTGAATAGGATAACTGAAGTGAGCACTAATATATATATATATATATATATATATATATATATATATATATATGAGTGCAAGCCAAAAAATACATACTATATAAAGAATAAGGCTGCACATCAAACTTAGACAATGGTATAATGCCTCAAGCATATGGAAAAATACTGTAATATACAATGAAAAATGCTACTTGCTAATTTGAACATGTGAATAATGAATTGCATACCTGCCATGAATATTAGGAAAAAGGAGATATTTACCAATCGCACTGATCAATGTAACTGAGCCCCAAGACCTCTTCAAGGTATATCTCTATATTGGGGTCCCTAGCTCTGTGACCCTAACTGTGTGTCATCTCATTGCAGTTAAAAACTGCTATGTGTGGAGAGGGGTAACTAAGGACTTTCTTATATAGGAGATGGAAAAAACATGGCCGAAAGGGGCGGAGCTGTGTTCACATTCAGAAAAAAACTACATATAACTGAATAGGATAACTTAAGTGAGCACTAATATATATATATATATATATATATATGAGTGCAAGCCAAAAAATACATACTATATAAAGAATAAGGCTGCACATCAAACTTAGACAATGGTATAATGCCTCAACCATATGGAAAAATACTGGAGTATACAATGAAAAATGCTACTTGCTAATTTGAACATGTGAATAATGAATTGCATACCTGCCATGAATATTAGGAAAAAGGAGATATTTACCAATCGCACTGATCAATGTAACTGAGCCCCAAGACCTCTTCAAGGTATATCTCTATATTGGGGTCCCTAGCTCTGTGACCCTAACTGTGTGTCATCTCATTGCAATTAAAAACTGCTATGTGTGGAGAGGGGTAACTAAGGACTTTCTTATATAGCAGATGGAAAAAACATGGCCGAAAGGGGCGGAGCTGTGTTCACATTCAGAAAAAAACTACATATAACTGAATAGGATAACTTAAGTGAGCACTAATATATATATATATATATATATATATATATATATATATGAGTGCAAGCCAAAAAATACATACTATATAAAGAATAAGGCTGCACATCAAACTTAGACAATGGTATAATGCCTCAAGCATATGGAAAAATACTGGAATATACAATGAAAAATGCTACTTGCTAATTTGAACATGTGAATAATGAATTGCATACCTGCCATGAATATTAGGAAAAAGGAGATATTTAGCAATCGCATTGATCAATGTAACTGAGCCCCAAGACCTCATCAAGGTATATCTCTATATTGGGGTCCCTAGCTCTGTGACCCTAACTGTGTGTCATCTCATTGCAATTAAAAACTGCTATGGGTGGAGAGGGGTAACTAAGGACTTTCTTAGATAGGAGATGGAAAAAACATGGCCGAAAGGGGCGGAGCTGTGTTTACATTCAGAAAAAAACTATATATAACTGAATAGGATAACTGAAGTGAGCACTAATATATATATATATATATATATATATATATGAGTGCAAGCCAAAAAATACATACTATATAAAGAATAAGGCTGCACATCAAACTTAGACAATGGTATAATGCCTCAAGCATATGGAAAAATACTGGAATATACAATGAAAAATGCTACTTGCTAATCTGAACATGTGAATAATGAATTGCATACCTGCCATGGATATTAGGAAAAAGGAGATATTTAGCAATCGCATTGATCAATGTAACTGAGCCCCAAGACCTCGTCAAGGTATATCTCTATATTGGGGTCCCTAGCTCTGTGACCCTAACTGTGTGTCATCTCATTGCAATTAAAAACTGCTATGGGTGGAGAGGGGTAACTAAGGACTTTCTTATATAGGAAATGGAAAAAACATGGCCGAAAGAGGCGGAGCTGTGTTCACATTCAGAAAAAAACTACATATAACTGAATAGGATAACTGAAGTGAGCACTAATATATATATATATATATATATATATATATATATATATATATATATGAGTGCAAGCCAAAAAATACATACTATATAAAGAATAAGGCTGCACATCAAACTTAGACAATGGTATAATGCCTCAAGCATATGGAAAAATACAGGAATATACAATGAAAAATGCTACTTGCTAATTTGAACATGTGAATAATGAATTGCATACCTGCCATGAATATTAGGAAAAAGGAGATATTTTGCAATCGCATTGATCAATGTAACTGAGCCCCAAGACCTCATCAAGGTATATCTCTATATTGGTGTCCCTAGCTCTGTGACCCTAACTGTGTGTCATCTCATTGCAATTAAAAACTGCTATGGGTGGAGAGGGGTAACTAAGGACTTTCTTATATAGGAGATGGAAAAAACATGGCCGAAAGGGGCAGAGCTGTGTTCACATTCAGAAAAAAACTACATATAACTGAATAGGATAACTGAAGTGAGCACTAATATATATATATATGAGTGCAAGCCAAAAAATACATACTATATAAAGAATAAGGCTGCACATCAAACTTAGACAATGGTATAATGCCATAAGCATATGGAAAAATACTGGAATATACAATGAAAAATGCTACTTGCTAAGCTGAACATGTGAATAATGAATTGCATACCTGCCATGGATATTAGGAAAAAGGAGATATTTAGCAAGCGCATTGATCAATGTAACTGAGCCCCAAGACCTCGTCAAGGTATATCTCTATATTGGGGTCCCTAGCTCTGTGACCCTAACTGTGTGTCATCTCATTGCAATTAAAAACTGCTATGTGTGGAGAGGGGTAACTAAGGACTTTCTTATACAGGAGATGGAAAAAACATGGCCGAAAGGGGCGGAGCTGTGTTCACATTCAGAAAAAAACTACATATAACTGAATAGGATAACTTAAGTGAGCACTAATATATATATATATATATATATATATATATATATATATATATATATATATATAAAAGTGCAAGCCAAAAAATACATACTATATAAAGAATAAGGCTGCACATCAAACTTAGACAATGGTATAATGCCTCAAGCATATGGAAAAATACTGGAGTATACAATGAAAAATGCTACTTGCTAATTTGAACATGTGAATAATGAATTGCATACCTGCCATGAATATTAGGAAAAAAGAGATATTTAGCAATCGCATTGATCAATGTAACTGAGCCCCAAGACCTCGTCAAGGTATATCTCTATATTGGGGTCCCTAGGTCTGTGACCCTAACTGTGTGTCATCTCATTGCAATTAAAAACTACTGTGGGTGGAGAGGGGTAACTAAGGACTTTCTTATATAGGAGATGGAAAAAACATGGCCGAAAGGGGCGGAGCTATGTTCACATTCAGAAAAAAACTACATATAACTGAATAGGATAACTGAAGTGAGCACTAATATATATATATATATATATATATATATATATATATATGAGTGCAAGCCAAAAAATACATACTATATAAAGAATAAGGCTGCACATCAAACTTCGACAATGGTATAATGCCTCAAGCATATGGAAAAATACTGGAATATACAATGAAAAATGCTACTTGCTAATTTGAACATGTGAATAATGAATTGCATACCTGCCATGAATATTAGGAAAAAGGAGATATTTAGCAATCGCATTGATCAATGTAACTGAGCCCCAAGACCTCGTCAAGGTATATCTCTATATTGGGGTCCCTAGCTCTGTGACCCTAACTGTGTGTCATCTCATTGCAATTAAAAACTGCTATGGGTGGAGAGGGGTAACTAAGGACTTTCTTATATAGGAGATGGAAAAAACATGGCCGAAAGGGGCGGAGCTGTGTTCACATTCAGAAAAAAACTACATATAACTGAATAGGATAACTTAAGTGAGCACTAATATATATATATATATATATATATGAGTGCAAGCCAAAAAATACATACTGTATAAAGAATAAGGCTGCACATCAAACTTAGACAATGGTAAAATGCCTCAAGCATATGGAAAAATACTGGAATATACAATGAAAAATGCTACTTGCTAATTTGAACATGTGAATAATGAATTGCATACCTGCCATGAATATTAGGAAAAAGGAGATATTTAGCAATCGCATTGATCAATGTAACTGAGCCCCAAGACCTCGTCAAGGTATATCTCTATATTGGGGTCCCTAGCTCTGTGACCCTAACTGTGTGTCATCTCATTGCAATTAAAAACTGCTATGGGTGGAGAGGGGTAACTAAGGACTTTCTTATATAGGAGATGGAAAAAACATGGCCGAAAGGGGCGGAGCTGTGTTCACATTCAGAAAAAAACTACATATAACTGAATAGGATAACTGAAGTGAGCACTAATATATATATATATATATATATATATATATATATATATGAGTGCAAGCCAAAAAATACATACTATATAAAGAATAAGGCTGCACATCAAACTTAGACAATGGTATAATGCCTCAAGCATATGGAAAAATACTGTAATATACAATGAAAAATGCTACTTGCTAATTTGAACATGTGAATAATGAATTGCATACCTGCCATGAATATTAGGAAAAAGGAGATATTTACCAATCGCACTGATCAATGTAACTGAGCCCCAAGACCTCTTCAAGGTATATCTCTATATTGGGGTCCCTAGCTCTGTGACCCTAACTGTGTGTCATCTCATTGCAGTTAAAAACTGCTATGTGTGGAGAGGGGTAACTAAGGACTTTCTTATATAGGAGATGGAAAAAACATGGCCGAAAGGGGCGGAGCTGTGTTCACATTCAGAAAAAAACTACATATAACTGAATAGGATAACTTAAGTGAGCACTAATATATATATATATATATATATATGAGTGCAAGCCAAAAAAATACATACTATATAAAGAATAAGGCTGCACATCAAACTTAGACAATGGTATAATGCCTCAACCATATGGAAAAATACTGCAGTATACAATGAAAAATGCTACTTGCTAATTTGAACATGTGAATAATGAATTGCATACCTGCCATGAATATTAGGAAAAAGGAGATATTTACCAATCGCACTGATCAATGTAACTGAGCCCCAAGACCTCTTCAAGGTATATCTCTATATTGGGGTCCCTAGCTCTGTGACCCTAACTGTGTGTCATCTCATTGCAATTAAAAACTGCTATGTGTGGAGAGGGGTAACTAAGGACTTTCTTATATAGGAGATGGAAAAAACATGGCCGAAAGGGGCGGAGCTGTGTTCACATTCAGAAAAAAACTACATATAACTGAATAGGATAACTGAAGTGAGCACTAATATATATATATATATATATATATATATATATATATATATATGAGTGCAAGCCAAAAAATACATACTATATAAAGAATAAGGCTGCACATCAAACTTAGACAATGGTATAATGCCTCAAGCATATGGAAAAATACTGGAATATACAATGAAAAATGCTACTTGCTAATTTGAACATGTGAATAATGAATTGCATACCTGCCATGAATATTAGGAAAAAGGAGATATTTAGCAATCGCATTGATCAATGTAACTGAGCCCCAAGACCTCATCAAGGTATATCTCTATATTGGGGTCCCTAGCTCTGTGACCCTAACTGTGTGTCATCTCATTGCAATTAAAAACTGCTATGGGTGGAGAGGGGTAACTAAGGACTTTCTTAGATAGGAGATGGAAAAAACATGGCCGAAAGGGGCGGAGCTGTGTTTACATTCAGAAAAAAACTATATATAACTGAATAGGATAACTGAAGTGAGCACTAATATATATATATATATATATATATATATATATATATGAGTGCAAGCCAAAAAATACATACTATATAAAGAATAAGGCTGCACATCAAACTTAGACAATGGTATAATGCCTCAAGCATATGGAAAAATACTGGAATATACAATGAAAAATGCTACTTGCTAATCTGAACATGTGAATAATGAATTGCATACCTGCCATGGATATTAGGAAAAAGGAGATATTTAGCAATCGCATTGATCAATGTAACTGAGCCCCAAGACCTCGTCAAGGTATATCTCTATATTGGGGTCCCTAGCTCTGTGACCCTAACTGTGTGTCATCTCATTGCAATTAAAAACTGCTATGGGTGGAGAGGGGTAACTAAGGACTTTCTTATATAGGAAATGGAAAAAACATGGCCGAAAGAGGCGGAGCTGTGTTCACATTCAGAAAAAAACTACATATAACTGAATAGGATAACTGAAGTGAGCACTAATATATATATATATATATATATATATATATATATATATATATATGAGTGCAAGCCAAAAAATACATACTATATAAAGAATAAGGCTGCACATCAAACTTAGACAATGGTATAATGCCTCAAGCATATGGAAAAATACAGGAATATACAATGAAAAATGCTACTTGCTAATTTGAACATGTGAATAATGAATTGCATACCTGCCATGAATATTAGGAAAAAGGAGATATTTTGCAATCGCATTGATCAATGTAACTGAGCCCCAAGACCTCATCAAGGTATATCTCTATATTGGTGTCCCTAGCTCTGTGACCCTAACTGTGTGTCATCTCATTGCAATTAAAAACTGCTATGGGTGGAGAGGGGTAACTAAGGACTTTCTTATATAGGAGATGGAAAAAACATGGCCGAAAGGGGCAGAGCTGTGTTCACATTCAGAAAAAAACTACATATAACTGAATAGGATAACTGAAGTGAGCACTAATATATATATATATGAGTGCAAGCCAAAAAATACATACTATATAAAGAATAAGGCTGCACATCAAACTTAGACAATGGTATAATGCCATAAGCATATGGAAAAATACTGGAATATACAATGAAAAATGCTACTTGCTAAGCTGAACATGTGAATAATGAATTGCATACCTGCCATGGATATTAGGAAAAAGGAGATATTTAGCAAGCGCATTGATCAATGTAACTGAGCCCCAAGACCTCGTCAAGGTATATCTCTATATTGGGGTCCCTAGCTCTGTGACCCTAACTGTGTGTCATCTCATTGCAATTAAAAACTGCTATGTGTGGAGAGGGGTAACTAAGGACTTTCTTATACAGGAGATGGAAAAAACATGGCCGAAAGGGGCGGAGCTGTGTTCACATTCAGAAAAAAACTACATATAACTGAATAGGATAACTTAAGTGAGCACTAATATATATATATATATATATATATATATATATATATATATATATATAAAAGTGCAAGCCAAAAAATACATACTATATAAAGAATAAGGCTGCACATCAAACTTAGACAATGGTATAATGCCTCAAGCATATGGAAAAATACTGGAGTATACAATGAAAAATGCTACTTGCTAATTTGAACATGTGAATAATGAATTGCATACCTGCCATGAATATTAGGAAAAAAGAGATATTTAGCAATCGCATTGATCAATGTAACTGAGCCCCAAGACCTCGTCAAGGTATATCTCTATATTGTGGTCCCTAGCTCTGTGACCCTAACTGTGTGTCATCTCATTGCAATTAAAAACTGCTATGGGTGGAGAGGGGTAACTAAGGACTTTCTTGTATAGGAGATGGAAAAAACATGGCCGAAAGGGGCGGAGCTGTGTTCACATTCAGAAAAAAACTACATATAACTGAATAGGATAACTGAAGTGAGCACTAATATATATATATATATATATATATATATGAGTGCAAGCCAAAAAATACATACTATATAAAGAATAAGGCTGCACATCAAACTTAGACAATGGTATAATGCCATAAGCATATGGAAAAATACTGGAATATACAATGAAAAATGCTACTTGCTAATCTGAACATGTGAATAATGAATTGCATACCTGCCATGGATATTAGGAAAAAGGAGATATTTAGCAATCGCATTGATCAATGTAACTGAGCCCCAAGACCTCATCAAGGTATATCTCTATATTGGGGTCCCTAGCTCTGTGACCCTAACTGTGTGTCATCTCATTGCAATTAAAAACTGCTATGGGTGGAGAGGGGTAACTAAGGACTTTCTTAGATAGGAGATGGAAAAAACATGGCCGAAAGGGGCGGAGCTGTGTTTACATTCAGAAAAAAACTATATATAACTGAATAGGATAACTGAAGTGAGCACTAATATATATATATATATATATATATATATATATATATATATATATATATATGAGTGCAAGCCAAAAAATACATACTATATAAAGAATAAGGCTGCACATCAAACTTAGACAATGGTATAATGCCATAAGCATATGGAAAAATACTGGAATATACAATGAAAAATGCTACTTGCTAATCTGAACATGTGAATAATGAATTGCATACCTGCCATGAATATTAGGAAAAAGGAGATATTTAGCAATCGCATTGATCAATGTAACTGAGCCCCAAGACCTCATCAAGGTATATCTCTATATTGGGGTCCCTAGCTCTGTGACCCTAACTGTGTGTCATCTCATTGCAATTAAAAACTACTGTGGGTGGAGAGGGGTAACTAAGGACTTTCTTATATAGGAGATGGAAAAAACATGGCCGAAAGGGGCGGAGCTATGTTCACATTCAGAAAAAAACTACATATAACTGAATAGGATAACTGAAGTGAGCACTAATATATATATATATATATATATATATATATATATATATATATATATGAGTGCAAGCCAAAAAATACATACTATATAAAGAATAAGGCTGCACATCAAACTTCGACAATGGTATAATGCCTCAAGCATATGGAAAAATACTGGAATATACAATGAAAAATGCTACTTGCTAATTTGAACATGTGAATAATGAATTGCATACCTGCCATGAATATTAGGAAAAAGGAGATATTTAGCAATCGCATTGATCAATGTAACTGAGCCCCAAGACCTCGTCAAGGTATATCTCTATATTGGGGTCCCTAGCTCTGTGACCCTAACTGTGTGTCATCTCATTGCAATTAAAAACTGCTATGGGTGGAGAGGGGTAACTAAGGACTTTCTTATATAGGAGATGGAAAAAACATGGCCGAAAGGGGCGGAGCTGTGTTCACATTCAGAAAAAAACTACATATAACTGAATAGGATAACTTAAGTGAGCACTAATATATATATATATATATATATGAGTGCAAGCCAAAAAATACATACTGTATAAAGAATAAGGCTGCACATCAAACTTAGACAATGGTAAAATGCCTCAAGCATATGGAAAAATACTGGAATATACAATGAAAAATGCTACTTGCTAATTTGAACATGTGAATAATGAATTGCATACCTGCCATGAACATTAGGAAAAAGGAGATATTTAGCAATCGCATTGATCAATGTAACTGAGCCCCAAGACCTCGTCAAGGTATATCTCTATATTGGGGTCCCTAGCTCTGTGACCCTAACTGTGTGTCATCTCATTGCAATTAAAAACTGCTATGGGTGGAGAGGGGTAACTAAGGACTTTCTTATATAGGAGATGGAAAAAACATGGCCGAAAGGGGCGGAGCTGTGTTCACATTCAGAAAAAAACTACATATAACTGAATAGGATAACTGAAGTGAGCACTAATATATATATATATATATATATATATATATATATATATATGAGTGCAAGCCAAAAAATACATACTATATAAAGAATAAGGCTGCACATCAAACTTAGACAATGGTATAATGCCTCAAGCATATGGAAAAATACTGTAATATACAATGAAAAATGCTACTTGCTAATTTGAACATGTGAATAATGAATTGCATACCTGCCATGAATATTAGGAAAAAGGAGATATTTACCAATCGCACTGATCAATGTAACTGAGCCCCAAGACCTCTTCAAGGTATATCTCTATATTGGGGTCCCTAGCTCTGTGACCCTAACTGTGTGTCATCTCATTGCAGTTAAAAACTGCTATGTGTGGAGAGGGGTAACTAAGGACTTTCTTATATAGGAGATGGAAAAAACATGGCCGAAAGGGGCGGAGCTGTGTTCACATTCAGAAAAAAACTACATATAACTGAATAGGATAACTTAAGTGAGCACTAATATATATATATATATATATATATATGAGTGCAAGCCAAAAAATACATACTATATAAAGAATAAGGCTGCACATCAAACTTAGACAATGGTATAATGCCTCAACCATATGGAAAAATACTGGAGTATACAATGAAAAATGCTACTTGCTAATTTGAACATGTGAATAATGAATTGCATACCTGCCATGAATATTAGGAAAAAGGAGATATTTACCAATCGCACTGATCAATGTAACTGAGCCCCAAGACCTCTTCAAGGTATATCTCTATATTGGGGTCCCTAGCTCTGTGACCCTAACTGTGTGTCATCTCATTGCAATTAAAAACTGCTATGTGTGGAGAGGGGTAACTAAGGACTTTCTTATATAGCAGATGGAAAAAACATGGCCGAAAGGGGCGGAGCTGTGTTCACATTCAGAAAAAAACTACATATAACTGAATAGGATAACTTAAGTGAGCACTAATATATATATATATATATATATATATATATATATATATATATATATATGAGTGCAAGCAAAAAAATACATACTATATAAAGAATAAGGCTGCACATCAAACTTAGACAATGGTATAATGCCTCAACCATATGGAAAAATACTGCAGTATACAATGAAAAATGCTACTTGCTAATTTGAACATGTGAATAATGAATTGCATACCTGCCATGAATATTAGGAAAAAGGAGATATTTACCAATCGCACTGATCAATGTAACTGAGCCCCAAGACCTCTTCAAGGTATATCTCTATATTGGGGTCCCTAGCTCTGTGACCCTAACTGTGTGTCATCTCATTGCAATTAAAAACTGCTATGTGTGGAGAGGGGTAACTAAGGACTTTCTTATATAGGAGATGGAAAAAACATGGCCGAAAGGGGCGGAGCTGTGTTCACATTCAGAAAAAAACTACATATAACTGAATAGGATAACTGAAGTGAGCACTAATATATATATATATATATATATATATATATATATATATATATATATATGAGTGCAAGCCAAAAAATACATACTATATAAAGAATAAGGCTGCACATCAAACTTAGACAATGGTATAATGCCTCAAGCATATGGAAAAATACTGGAATATACAATGAAAAATGCTACTTGCTAATTTGAACATGTGAATAATGAATTGCATACCTGCCATGAATATTAGGAAAAAGGAGATATTTAGCAATCGCATTGATCAATGTAACTGAGCCCCAAGACCTCATCAAGGTATATCTCTATATTGGGGTCCCTAGCTCTGTGACCCTAACTGTGTGTCATCTCATTGCAATTAAAAACTGCTATGGGTGGAGAGGGGTAACTAAGGACTTTCTTAGATAGGAGATGGAAAAAACATGGCCGAAAGGGGCGGAGCTGTGTTTACATTCAGAAAAAAACTATATATAACTGAATAGGATAACTGAAGTGAGCACTAATATATATATATATATATATATATATATATATATATATATATATATGAGTGCAAGCCAAAAAATACATACTATATAAAGAATAAGGCTGCACATCAAACTTAGACAATGGTATAATGCCTCAAGCATATGGAAAAATACTGGAATATACAATGAAAAATGCTACTTGCTAATCTGAACATGTGAATAATGAATTGCATACCTGCCATGGATATTAGGAAAAAGGAGATATTTAGCAATCGCATTGATCAATGTAACTGAGCCCCAAGACCTCGTCAAGGTATATCTCTATATTGGGGTCCCTAGCTCTGTGACCCTAACTGTGTGTCATCTCATTGCAATTAAAAACTGCTATGGGTGGAGAGGGGTAACTAAGGACTTTCTTATATAGGAAATGGAAAAAACATGGCCGAAAGAGGCGGAGCTGTGTTCACATTCAGAAAAAAACTACATATAACTGAATAGGATAACTGAAGTGAGCACTAATATATATATATATATATATATATATATATATATATATGAGTGCAAGCCAAAAAATACATACTATATAAAGAATAAGGCTGCACATCAAACTTAGACAATGGTATAATGCCTCAAGCATATGGAAAAATACAGGAATATACAATGAAAAATGCTACTTGCTAATTTGAACATGTGAATAATGAATTGCATACCTGCCATGAATATTAGGAAAAAGGAGATATTTTGCAATCGCATTGATCAATGTAACTGAGCCCCAAGACCTCATCAAGGTATATCTCTATATTGGTGTCCCTAGCTCTGTGACCCTAACTGTGTGTCATCTCATTGCAATTAAAAACTGCTATGGGTGGAGAGGGGTAACTAAGGACTTTCTTATATAGGAGATGGAAAAAACATGGCCGAAAGGGGCAGAGCTGTGTTCACATTCAGAAAAAAACTACATATAACTGAATAGGATAACTGAAGTGAGCACTAATATATATATATATGAGTGCAAGCCAAAAAATACATACTATATAAAGAATAAGGCTGCACATCAAACTTAGACAATGGTATAATGCCATAAGCATATGGAAAAATACTGGAATATACAATGAAAAATGCTACTTGCTAAGCTGAACATGTGAATAATGAATTGCATACCTGCCATGGATATTAGGAAAAAGGAGATATTTAGCAAGCGCATTGATCAATGTAACTGAGCCCCAAGACCTCGTCAAGGTATATCTCTATATTGGGGTCCCTAGCTCTGTGACCCTAACTGTGTGTCATCTCATTGCAATTAAAAACTGCTATGTGTGGAGAGGGGTAACTAAGGACTTTCTTATACAGGAGATGGAAAAAACATGGCCGAAAGGGGCGGAGCTGTGTTCACATTCAGAAAAAAACTACATATAACTGAATAGGATAACTTAAGTGAGCACTAATATATATATATATATATATATATATATATATATATATATATATATATATATATATATATATAAAAGTGCAAGCCAAAAAATACATACTATATAAAGAATAAGGCTGCACATCAAACTTAGACAATGGTATAATGCCTCAAGCATATGGAAAAATACTGGAGTATACAATGAAAAATGCTACTTGCTAATTTGAACATGTGAATAATGAATTGCATACCTGCCATGAATATTAGGAAAAAAGAGATATTTAGCAATCGCATTGATCAATGTAACTGAGCCCCAAGACCTCGTCAAGGTATATCTCTATATTGTGGTCCCTAGCTCTGTGACCCTAACTGTGTGTCATCTCATTGCAATTAAAAACTGCTATGGGTGGAGAGGGGTAACTAAGGACTTTCTTGTATAGGAGATGGAAAAAACATGGCCGAAAGGGGCGGAGCTGTGTTCACATTCAGAAAAAAACTACATATAACTGAATAGGATAACTGAAGTGAGCACTAATATATATATATATATATATATATATATATGAGTGCAAGCCAAAAAATACATACTATATAAAGAATAAGGCTGCACATCAAACTTAGACAATGGTATAATGCCATAAGCATATGGAAAAATACTGGAATATACAATGAAAAATGCTACTTGCTAATCTGAACATGTGAATAATGAATTGCATACCTGCCATGGATATTAGGAAAAAGGAGATATTTAGCAATCGCATTGATCAATGTAACTGAGCCCCAAGACCTCATCAAGGTATATCTCTATATTGGGGTCCCTAGCTCTGTGACCCTAACTGTGTGTCATCTCATTGCAATTAAAAACTGCTATGGGTGGAGAGGGGTAACTAAGGACTTTCTTAGATAGGAGATGGAAAAAACATGGCCGAAAGGGGCGGAGCTGTGTTTACATTCAGAAAAAAACTATATATAACTGAATAGGATAACTGAAGTGAGCACTAATATATATATATATATATATATATATATATATATATATATATATATGAGTGCAAGCCAAAAAATACATACTATATAAAGAATAAGGCTGCACATCAAACTTAGACAATGGTATAATGCCATAAGCATATGGAAAAATACTGGAATATACAATGAAAAATGCTACTTGCTAATCTGAACATGTGAATAATGAATTGCATACCTGCCATGAATATTAGGAAAAAGGAGATATTTAGCAATCGCATTGATCAATGTAACTGAGCCCCAAGACCTCATCAAGGTATATCTCTATATTGGGGTCCCTAGCTCTGTGACCCTAACTGTGTGTCATCTCATTGCAATTAAAAACTGCTATGGGTGGAGAGGGGTAACTAAGGACTTTCTTATATAGGAGATGGAAAAAACATGGCCGAAAGGGGCAGAGCTGTGTTCACATTCAGAAAAAAACTACATATAACTGAATAGGATAACTGAAGTGAGCACTAATATATATATTATGAGTGCAAGCCAAAAATTACATACTATATAAAGAATAAGGCTGCACATCAAACTTAGACAATGGTATAATGCCTCAAGCATATGGAAAAATACAGGAATATACAATGAAAAATGCTACTTGCTAATTTGAACATGTGAATAATGAATTGCATACCTGCCATGAATATTAGGAAAAAGGAGATATTTTGCAATCGCATTGATCAATGTAACTGAGCCCCAAGACCTCATCAAGGTATATCTCTATATTGGTGTCCCTAGCTCTGTGACCCTAACTGTGTGTCATCTCATTGCAATTAAAAACTGCTATGGGTGGAGAGGGGTAACTAAGGACTTTCTTATATAGGAGATGGAAAAAACATGGCCGAAAGGGGCGGAGCTGTGTTCACATTCAGAAAAAAACTACATATAACTGAATAGGATAACTGAAGTGAGCACTAATATATATATATATATATATATATATATATATATATATATATATATATATGAGTGCAAGCCAAAAAATACATACTATATAAAGAATAAGGCTGCACATCAAACTTAGACAATGGTATAATGCCTCAAGCATATGGAAAAATACTGGAATATACAATGAAAAATGCTACTTGCTAATTTGAACATGTGAATAATGAATTGCATACCTGCCATGAATATTAGGAAAAAGGAGATATTTAGCAATCGCATTGATCAATGTAACTGAGCCCCAAGACCTCGTCAAGGTATATCTCTATATTGGGGTCCCTAGCTCTGTGACCCTAACTGTGTGTCATCTCATTGCAATTAAAAACTGCTATGGGTGGTGAGGGGTAACTAAGGACTTTCTTATATAGGAGATGGAAAAAACATGGCCGAAAGGGGCGGAGCTGTGTTCACATTCAGAAAAAAACTACATATAACTGAGTAGGATAACTGAAGTGAGCACTATATATATATATATATATATATATATATATATATATATATATATATATATATATATATATGCGTGCAAGCAAAAAAATACATACTATATAAAGAATAAGGCTGCACATCAAACTTAGACAATGGTATAATGCATCAAGCATATGGAAAAATACTGGAATATACAATGAAAAATGCTACTTGCTAATTTGAACATGTGAATAATGAATTGCATACCTGCCATGAATATTAGGAAAAAGGAGATATTTACCAATCGCATTGATCAATGTAACTGAGCCACAAGACCTCTTCAAGGTATATCTCTATATTGGGGTCCCTAGCTCTGTGACCCTAACTGTGTGTCATCTCATTGCAATTAAAAAATGCTATGTGTGGAGAGGGGTAACTAAGGACTTTCTTATATAGGAAATGGAAAAAACATGGCCGAAAGGGGCGGAGCTGTGTTCACATTCAGAAAAAAACTACATATAACTGAATAGGATAACTTAAGTGAGCACTAATATATATATATATATATATATATATATATATATATATATATGAGTGCAAGCCAAAAAATACATACTATATAAAGAATAAGGCTGCACATCAAACTTAGACAATGGTATAATGCCTCAAGCATATGGAAAAATACTGGAATATACAATGAAAAATGCTACTTGCTAATTTGAACATGTGAATAATGAATTGCATACCTGCCATGAATATTAGGAAAAAGGAGATATTTAGCAATCGCATTGATCAATGTAACTGAGCCCCAAGACCTCGTCAAGGTATATCTCTATATTGGGGTCCCTAGCTCTGTGACCCTAACTGTGTGTCATCTCATTGCAATTAAAAACTGCTATGGGTGGAGAGGGGTAACTAAGGACTTTCTTATATAGGAGATGGAAAAAACATGGCCGAAAGGGGCGGAGCTGTGTTCACATTCAGAAAAAAACTACATATAACTGAATAGAATAACTGAAGTGAGCACTAATATATATATATATATATATATATATATATATATGAATGCAAGCCAAAAAATACATACTATATAAAGAATAAGGCTGCACATCAAACTTCGACAATGGTATAATGCCTCAAGCATATGGAAAAATACTGGAATATACAATGAAAAATGCTACTTGCTAATTTGAACATGTGAATAATGAATTGCATACCTGCCATGAATATTAGGAAAAAGGAGATATTTAGCAATCGCATTGATCAATGTAACTGAGCCCCAAGACCTCGTCAAGGTATATCTCTATATTGGGGTCCCTAGCTCTGTGACCCTAACTGTGTGTCATCTCATTGCAATTAAAAACTGCTATGGGTGGTGAGGGGTAACTAAGGACTTTCTTATATAGGAGATGGAAAAAACATGGCCGAAAGGGGCGGAGCTGTGTTCACATTCAGAAAAAAACTACATATAACTGAGTAGGATAACTGAAGTGAGCACTAATATATATATATATATATATATATATATGTATATATATATGCGTGCAAGCCAAAAAATACATACTATATAAAGAATAAGGCTGCACATCAAACTTAGACAATGGTATAATGCATCAAGCATATGGAAAAATACTGGAATATACAATGAAAAATGCTACTTGCTAATTTGAACATGTGAATAATGAATTGCATACCTGCCATGAATATTAGGAAAAAGGAGATATTTAGCAATCGCATTGATCAATGTAACTGAGCCCCAAGACCTCGTCAAGGTATATCTCTATATTGGGGTCCCTAGCTCTGTGACCCTAACTGTGTGTCATCTCATTGCAATTAAAAACTGCTATGGGTGGTGAGGGGTAACTAAGGACTTTCTTATATAGGAGATGGAAAAAACATGGCCGAAAGGGGCGGAGCTGTGTTCACATTCAGAAAAAAACTACATATAACTGAGTAGGATAACTGAAGTGAGCACTAATATATATATATATATATATATATGCGTGCAAGCCAAAAAATACATACTATATAAAGAATAAGGCTGCACATCAAACTTAGACAATGGTATAATGCATCAAGCATATGGAAAAATACTGGAATATACAATGAAAAATGCTACTTGCTAATTTGAACATGTGAATAATGAATTGCATACCTGCCATGAATATTAGGAAAAAGGAGATATTTACCAATCGCATTGATCAATGTAACTGAGCCACAAGACCTCTTCAAGGTATATCTCTATATTGGGGTCCCTAGCTCTGTGACCCTAACTGTGTGTCATCGCATTGCAATTAAAAAATGCTATGTGTGGAGAGGGGTAACTAAGGACTTTCTTATATAGGAGATGGAAAAAACATGGCCGAAAGGGGCGGAGCTGTGTTCACATTCAGAAAAAAACTACATATAACTGAATAGGATAACTTAAGTGAGCACTAATATATATATATATATATATATATATATATATATATATGAGTGCAAGCCAAAAAATACATACTATATAAAGAATAAGGCTGCACATCAAACTTAGACAATGGTATAATGCCTCAAGCATATGGAAAAATACTGGAATATACAATGAAAAATGCTACTTGCTAATTTGAACATGTGAATAATGAATTGCATACCTGCCATGAATATTAGGAAAAAGGAGATATTTAGCAATCGCATTGATCAATGTAACTGAGCCCCAAGACCTCGTCAAGGTATATCTCTATATTGGGGTCCCTAGCTCTGTGACCCTAACTGTGTGTCATCTCATTGCAATTAAAAACTGCTATGGGTGGAGAGGGGTAACTAAGGACTTTCTTATATAGGAGATGGAAAAAACATGGCCGAAAGGGGCGGAGCTGTGTTCACATTCAGACAAAAACTACATATAACTGAATAGAATAACTGAAGTGAGCACTAATATATATATATATATATATATATATATATGAATGCAAGCCAAAAAATACATACTATATAAAGAATAAGGCTGCACATCAAACTTAGACAATGGTATAATGACTCAAGCATATGGAAAAATACTGGAATATACAATGAAAAATGCTACTTGCTAATTTGAACATGTGAATAAAGAATTGCATACCTGCCATGAATATTAGGAAAAAGGAGATATTTAGCAATCGCATTGATCAATGTAACTGAGCCCCAAGACCTCATCAAGGTATATCTCTATATTGGGGTCCCTAGCTCTGTGACCCCAACTGTGTGTCATCTCATTGCAATTAAAAACTGCTATGGGTGGAGAGGGGTAACTAAGGACTTTCTTATATAGGAGATTGAAAAAACATGGCCGAAAGGGGTGGAGCTGTGTTTACATTCAGAAAAAAACTACATATAACTGAATAGGATAACTGAAGTGAGCACTAATATATATATATATATATATATATATATATATATATATGAATGCAAGCCAAAAAATACATACTATATAAAGAATAAGGCTGCACATCAAACTTAGACAATGGTATAATGCCTCAAGCATATGGAAAAATACTGGAATATACAATGAAAAATGCTACTTGCTAATTTGAACATGTGAATAATGAATTGCATACCTGCCATGAATATTAGGAAAAAGGAGATATTTAGCAATCGCATTGATCAATGTAACTGAGCCCCAAGACCTCGTCAAGGTATATCTCTATATTAGGGTCCCTAGCTCTGTGACCCTAACTGTGTGCCATCTCATTGCAATTAAAACCTGCTATGGGTGGAGAGGGGTAACTAAGGACTTTCTTATATAGGAGATGGAAAAAAACATGGCCGAAAGGGGCGGAGCTGTGTTCACATTCAGAAAAAAACTACATATAACTGAATAGGATAACTGAAGTGAGCACTAATATATATATATATATATATATATATATATGAGTGCAAGCCAAAAAATACATACTATATAAAGAATAAGACTGCACATAAAACTTAGACAATGGTATAATAGTAGCATTTTTCATTGTATATTCCAGTATTTTTCCATATGCTTGAGGCATTATACCATTGTCTAAGTTTGATGTGCAGCCTTATTCTTTATATAGTATGTATTTTTTGGCTTGCACTCATATATATATATATATATATATATATATATATATATATTAGTGCTCACTTCAGTTATCCTATTCAGTTATATGTAGTTTTTTTCTGAATGTGAACACAGCTCCGCCCCTTTCGGCCATGTTTTTTCCATCTCCTATATAAGAAAGTCCTTAGTTACCCCTCTCCACCCATAGCAGTTTTTAATTGCAATGAGATGACACACAGTTAGGGTCACAGAGCTAGGGACCCCAATATAGAGATATACCTTGATGAGGTCTTGGAGCTCAGTTACATTGATCAATGCGATTGCTAAATATCTCCTTTTTCCTAATATTCATGGCAGGTATGCAATTCATTATTCACATGTTCAAATTAGCAAGTAGCATTTTTCATTGTATATTCCAGTATTTTTCCATATGCTTGAGGCATTATACCATTGTCTAAGTTTGATGTGCAGCCTTATTCTTTATATAGTATGTATTTTTTGGCTTGCACATATATATATATATATATATATATATATATATATATATTAGTGCTCACTTCAGTTATCCTATTCAGTTATATGTAGTTTTTTTCTGAATGTGAACACAGCTCCGCCCCTTTCGGCCATGTTTTTTCCATCTCCTATATAAGGAAGTCCTTAGTTACCCCTCTCCACCCATAGCAGTTTTTAATTGCAATGAGATGACACACAGTTAGGGTCACAGAGCTAGGGACCCCAATATAGAGATATACCTTGACGAGGTCTTGGGGCTCAGTTACATTGATCAATGCGATTGGTAAATATCTCCTTTTTCCTAATATTCATGGCAGGTATGCAATTCATTATTCATATGTTCAAATTAGCAAGTAGCATTTTTCATTGTATATTCCAGTATTTTTCCATATGCTTGAGGCATTATACCATTGTCTAAGTTTGATGTGCAGCCTTATTCTTTATATAGTATGTATTTTTTGGCTTGCACTCATATATATATATATATTAGTGCTCACTTCAGTTATCCTATTCAGTTATATGTAGTTTTTTTCTGAATGTGAACACAGCTCCGCCCCTTTCGGCCATGTTTTTTCCATCTCCTATATAAGAAAGTCCTTAGTTACCCCTCTCCACCCATAGCAGTTTTTAATTGCAATGAGATGACACACAGTTAGGGTCACAGAGCTAGGGACCCCAATATAGAGATATACCTTGACGAGGTCTTGGGGCTCAGTTACATTGATCAATGCGATTGGTAAATATCTCCTTTTTCCTAATATTCATGGCAGGTATGCAATTCATTATTCACATGTTCAAATTAGCAAGTAGCATTTTTCATTGTATATTCCAGTATTTTTCCATATGCTTGAGGCATTATACCATTGTCTAAGTTTGATGTGCAGCCTTATTCTTTATATAGTATGTATTTTTTGGCTTGCACTCATATATATATATATATATATTAGTGCTCACTTCAGTTATCCTATTCAGTTATATGTAGTTTTTTTCTGAATGTGAACACAGCTCCGCCCCTTTCGGCCATGTTTTTTCCATCTCCTATATAAGAAAGTCCTTAGTTACCCCTCTCCACCCATAGCAGTTTTTAATTGCAATGAGATGACACACAGTTAGGGTCACAGAGCTAGGGACCCCAATATAGAGATATACCTTGACGAGGTCTTGGGGCTCAGTTACATTGATCAATGCGATTGGTAAATATCTCCTTTTTCCTAATATTCATGGCAGGTATGCAATTCATTATTCACATGTTCAAATTAGCAAGTAGCATTTTTCATTGTATATTCCAGTATTTTTCCATATGCTTGAGGCATTATACCATTGTCTAAGTTTGATGTGCAGCCTTATTCTTTATATAGTATGTATTTTTTTGCTTGCACTCATATATATATATATATATATATATATATATATATATATTAGTGCTCACTTCAGTTATCCTATTCAGTTTTTTGTAGTTTTTTTCTGAATGTGAACACAGCTCCCCCCTTTCCGCCATGTTTTTTCCATCTCCTATATAAGAAAGTCCTTAGTTACCCCTCTCCACCCATAGCAGTTTTTAATTGCAATGAGATGACACACAGTTAGGGTCACAGAGCTAGGGACCCCAATATAGAGATATACCTTGACGAGGTCTTGGGGCTCAGTTACATTGATCAATGCGATTGCTAAATATCTCCTTTTTCCTAATATTCATGGCAGGTATGCAATTCATTATTCACATGTTCAAATTAGCAAGTAGCATTTTTCATTGTATATTCCAGTATTTTTCCATATGCTTGAGGCATTATACCATTGTCTAAGTTTGATGTGCAGCCTTATTCTTTATATAGTATGTATTTTTTGGCTTGCACTCATATATATATATATATATATATATATATATATATATATATATATATATTAGTGCTCACTTCAGTTATCCTATTCAGTTATATGTAGTTTTTTTCTGAATGTGAACACAGCTCCGCCCCTTTCGGCCATGTTTTTTCCATCTCCTATATAAGAAAGTCCTTAGTTACCCCTCTCCACCCATAGCAGTTTTTAATTGCAATGAGATGACACACAGTTAGGGTCACAGAGCTAGGGACCCCAATATAGAGATATACCTTGACGAGGTCTTGGGGCTCAGTTACATTGATCAATGCGATTGGTAAATATCTCCTTTTTCCTAATATTCATGGCAGGTATGCAATTCATTATTCACATGTTCAAATTAGCAAGTAGCATTTTTCATTGTATATTCCAGTATTTTTCCATATGCTTGAGGCATTATACCATTGTCTAAGTTTGATGTGCAGCCTTATTCTTTATATAGTATGTATTTTTTTGCTTGCACTCATATATATATATATATATATATATATATATATATATATTAGTGCTCACTTCAGTTATCCTATTCAGTTTTTTGTAGTTTTTTTCTGAATGTGAACACAGCTCCCCCCTTTCCGCCATGTTTTTTCCATCTCCTATATAAGAAAGTCCTTAGTTACCCCTCTCCACCCATAGCAGTTTTTAATTGCAATGAGATGACACACAGTTAGGGTCACAGAGCTAGGGACCCCAATATAGAGATATACCTTGACGAGGTCTTGGGGCTCAGTTACATTGATCAATGCGATTGCTAAATATCTCCTTTTTCCTAATATTCATGGCAGGTATGCAATTCATTATTCACATGTTCAAATTAGCAAGTAGCATTTTTCATTGTATATTCCAGTATTTTTCCATATGCTTGAGGCATTATACCATTGTCTAAGTTTGATGTGCAGCCTTATTCTTTATATAGTATGTATTTTTTGGCTTGCACTCATATATATATATATATATATATATATATATATATATATATATATATATATATATATATATATTAGTGCTCACTTCAGTTATCCTATTCAGTTATATGTAGTTTTTTTCTGAATGTGAACACAGCTCCGCCCCTTTCGGCCATGTTTTTTCCATCTCCTATATAAGAAAGTCCTTAGTTACCCCTCTCCACCCATAGCAGTTTTTAATTGCAATGAGATGACACACAGTTAGGGTCACAGAGCTAGGGACCCCAATATAGAGATATACCTTGACGAGGTCTTGGGGCTCAGTTACATTGATCAATGCGATTGGTAAATATCTCCTTTTTCCTAATATTCATGGCCGGTATGCAATTCATTATTCACATGTTCAAATTAGCAAGTAGCATTTTTCATTGTATATTCCAGTATTTTTCCATATGCTTGAGGCATTATACCATTGTCTAAGTTTGATGTGCAGCCTTATTCTTTATATAGTATGTATTTTTTGGCTTTCACTCATATATATATATATATATTAGTGCTCACTTCAGTTATCCTATTCAGTTATATGTAGTTTTTTTCTGAATGTGAACACAGCTCCGCCCCTTTCGGCCATGTTTTTTCCATCTCCTATATAAGGAAGTCCTTAGTTACCCCTCTCCACCCATAGCAGTTTTTAATTGCAATGAGATGACACACAGTTAGGGTCACAGAGCTAGGGACCCCAATATAGAGATATACCTTGATGAGGTCTTGGGGCTCAGTTACATTGATCAATGCGATTGGTAAATATCTCCTTTTTCCTAATATTCATGGCAGGTATGCTATTCATTATTCACAAGTTCAAATTAGCAAGTAGCATTTTTCATTGTATATTACAGTATTTTTCCAGATGCTTGAGGCATTATACCATTGTCTAAGTTTGATGTGCAGCCTTATTCTTTATATAGTATGTATTTTTTGGCTTGCACTCATATATATATATATATATATATATATTAGTGCTCACTTCAGTTATCCTATTCAGTTATATGTAATTTTTTTCTGAATGTGAACACAGCTCCCCCCTTTCGGCCATGTTTTTTCCATCTCCTATATAAGAAAGTCCTTAGTTACCCCTCTCTACTCATAGCAGTTTTTAATTGCAATGAGATGACACACAGTTAGGGTCACAGAGCTAGGGACCCCAATATAGAGATATACCTTGACGAGGTCTTGGGGCTCAGTTACATTGATCAATGCGATTGCTAAATATCTCCTTTTTCCTAATATTCATGGCAGGTATGCAATTCATTATTCACATGTTCAAATTAGCAAGTAGCATTTTTCATTGTATATTCCAGTATTTTTCCATATGCTTGAGGCATTATACCATTGTCTAAGTTTGATGTGCAACCTTATTCTTTATATAGTATGTATTTTTTGGCTTGCACTCATATATATATATATATATATATATATATATATATTAGTGCTCACTTCAGTTATCCTATTCAGTTATATGTAGTTTTTTTCTGAATGTGAACACAGCTCCGCCCCTTTCGGCCATGTTTTTTTCATCTCCTATATAAGAAATTCCTTAGTTACCCCTCTCCACCCATAGCAGTTTTTAATTGCAATGAGATGACACACAGTTAGGGTCACAGAGCTAGGGACCCCAATATAGAGATATACTATGACGAGGTCTTGGGGCTCAGTTACATTGATCAATGCGATTGCTAAATATCTCCTTTTTCCTAATATTCATGGCAGGTATGCAATTCATTATTCACATGTTCAAATTAGCAAGTAGCATTTTTCATTGTATATTCCAGTATTTTTCCATATGCTTGAGGCATTACACCATTGTCTAAGTTTGATGTGCAGCCTTATTCTTTATATAGTATGTATTTTTTGAATTGCACGCATATATATATATATATATATATATATATATATATATTAGTGCTCACTTCAGTTATGCTATTCAGTTATATGTAGTTTTTTTCTGAATGTGAACACAGCTCCGCCCCTTTCGGCCATGTTTTTTCCATCTCCTTTATAAGAAAGTCCTTAGTTACCCCTCTCCACCCATAGCAGTTTTTAATTGCAATGAGATGACACACAGTTAGGGTCACAGAGCTAGGGACCCCAATATAGAGATATACCTTGACGAGGTCTTGGGGCTCAGTTACATTGATCAATGCGATTGGTAAATATCTCCTTTTTCCTAATATTCATGGCAGGTATGCAATTCATTATTCACATGTTCAAATTAGCAAGTAGCATTTTTCATTGTATATTCCAGTATTTTTCCATATGCTTGAGGCATTATACCATTGTCTAAGTTTGATGTGTAGCCTTATTCTTTATATAGTATGTATTTTTTGGCTTGCACTCATATATATATATATATATATATTAGTGCTCACTTCAGTTATCCTATTCAGTTATATGTAGTTTTTTCTGAATGTGAACACAGCTCCGCCCCTTTCGGCCATGTTTTTTCCATCTCCTATATAAGGAAGTCCTTAGTTACCCCTCTCCACCCATAGCAGTTTTTAATTGCAATGAGATGACACACAGTTAGGGTCACAGAGCTAGGGACCCCAATATAGAGATATACCTTGACGAGGTCTTGGGGCTCAGTTACATTGATCAATGCGATTAGTAAATATCTCCTTTTTCCTAATATTCATGGCAGTTATGCAATTCATTATTCACATGTTCAAATTAGCAAGTAGCATTTTTCATTGTATATTCCAGTATTTTTCCATATGCTTGAGGCATTATACCATTGTCTAAGTTTGATGTGCAGCCTTATTCTTTATATAGTATGTATTTTTTGGCTTGCACTCATATATATATATATATATATATATATATATATATATATTAGTGCTCACTTCAGTTATCCTATTCAGTTAAATGTAGTTTTTTTCTGAATGTGAACACAGCTCCCCCCTATCGGCCATGTTTTTTCCATCTCCTATATAAGAAAGTCCTTAGTTACCCCTCTCCACCCATAGCAGTTTTTAATTGCAATGAGATGACACACAGTTAGGGTCACAGAGCTAGGGACCCCAATATAGAGATATACCTTGACGAGGTCTTGGGGCTCAGTTACATTGATCAATGCGATTGCTAAATATCTCCTTTTTCCTAATATTCATGGCAGGTATGCAATTCATTATTCACATGTTCAAATTAGCAAGTATCATTTTTCATTGTATATTCCAGTATTTTTCCATATGCTTGAGGCATTATACCATTGTCTAAGTTTGATGTGCAGCCTTATTCTTTATATAGTATGTATTTTTTGGCTTGCACTCATATATATATATATATATATTAGTGCTCACTTCAGTTATCCTATTCAGTTATATGTAGTTTTTTTCTGAATGTGAACACAGCTCCGCCCCTTTCGGCCATGTTTTTTCCATCTCCTATATAAGGAAGTCCTTAGTTACCCCTCTCCACCCATAGCAGTTTTTAATTGCAATGAGATGACACACAGTTAGGGTCACAGAGCTAGGGACCCCAATATAGAGATATACCTTGATGAGGTCTTGGGGCTCAGTTACATTGATCAATGCGATTGGTAAATATCTCCTTTTTCCTAATATTCATGGCAGGTATGCTATTCATTATTCACAAGTTCAAATTAGCAAGTAGCATTTTTCATTGTATATTACAGTATTTTTCCAGATGCTTGAGGCATTATACCATTGTCTAAGTTTGATGTGCAGCCTTATTCTTTATATAGTATGTATTTTTTGGCTTGCACTCATATATATATATATATATATATATTAGTGCTCACTTCAGTTATCCTATTCAGTTATATGTAATTTTTTTCTGAATGTGAACACAGCTCCCCCCTTTCGGCCATGTTTTTTCCATCTCCTATATAAGAAAGTCCTTAGTTACCCCTCTCTACTCATAGCAGTTTTTAATTGCAATGAGATGACACACAGTTAGGGTCACAGAGCTAGGGACCCCAATATAGAGATATACCTTGACGAGGTCTTGGGGCTCAGTTACATTGATCAATGCGATTGCTAAATATCTCCTTTTTCCTAATATTCATGGCAGGTATGCAATTCATTATTCACATGTTCAAATTAGCAAGTAGCATTTTTCATTGTATATTCCAGTATTTTTCCATATGCTTGAGGCATTATACCATTGTCTAAGTTTGATGTGCAACCTTATTCTTTATATAGTATGTATTTTTTGGCTTGCACTCATATATATATATATATATATATTAGTGCTCACTTCAGTTATCCTATTCAGTTATATGTAGTTTTTTTCTGAATGTGAACACAGCTCCGCCCC
Organism: Anomaloglossus baeobatrachus; assembly: GCF_048569485.1. Lineage (NCBI taxonomy): Eukaryota > Metazoa > Chordata > Amphibia > Anura > Aromobatidae > Anomaloglossus > Anomaloglossus baeobatrachus. The sequence goes on from NC_134357.1 coordinate 251,092,297, forward strand.
TTTCGGCCATGTTTTTTTCATCTCCTATATAAGAAATTCCTTAGTTACCCCTCTCCACCCATAGCAGTTTTTAATTGCAATGAGATGACACACAGTTAGGGTCACAGAGCTAGGGACCCCAATATAGAGATATACCTTGACGAGGTCTTGGGGCTCAGTTACATTGATCAATGCGATTGCTAAATATCTCCTTTTTCCTAATATTCATGGCAGGTATGCAATTCATTATTCACATGTTCAAATTAGCAAGTAGCATTTTTCATTGTATATTCCAGTATTTTTCCATATGCTTGAGGCATTACACCATTGTCTAAGTTTGATGTGCAGCCTTATTCTTTATATAGTATGTATTTTTTGAATTGCACGCATATATATATATATATATATATATATATATATATATTAGTGCTCACTTCAGTTATGCTATTCAGTTATATGTAGTTTTTTTCTGAATGTGAACACAGCTCCGCCCCTTTCGGCCATGTTTTTTCCATCTCCTTTATAAGAAAGTCCTTAGTTACCCCTCTCCACCCATAGCAGTTTTTAATTGCAATGAGATGACACACAGTTAGGGTCACAGAGCTAGGGACCCCAATATAGAGATATACCTTGACGAGGTCTTGGGGCTCAGTTACATTGATCAATGCGATTGGTAAATATCTCCTTTTTCCTAATATTCATGGCAGGTATGCAATTCATTATTCACATGTTCAAATTAGCAAGTAGCATTTTTCATTGTATATTCCAGTATTTTTCCATATGCTTGAGGCATTATACCATTGTCTAAGTTTGATGTGTAGCCTTATTCTTTATATAGTATGTATTTTTTGGCTTGCACTCATATATATATATATATATATATATATTAGTGCTCACTTCAGTTATCCTATTCAGTTATATGTAGTTTTTTCTGAATGTGAACACAGCTCCGCCCCTTTCGGCCATGTTTTTTCCATCTCCTATATAAGGAAGTCCTTAGTTACCCCTCTCCACCCATAGCAGTTTTTAATTGCAATGAGATGACACACAGTTAGGGTCACAGAGCTAGGGACCCCAATATAGAGATATACCTTGACGAGGTCTTGGGGCTCAGTTACATTGATCAATGCGATTAGTAAATATCTCCTTTTTCCTAATATTCATGGCAGTTATGCAATTCATTATTCACATGTTCAAATTAGCAAGTAGCATTTTTCATTGTATATTCCAGTATTTTTCCATATGCTTGAGGCATTATACCATTGTCTAAGTTTGATGTGCAGCCTTATTCTTTATATAGTATGTATTTTTTGGCTTGCACTCATATATATATATATATATATATATATATATATATATATTAGTGCTCACTTCAGTTATCCTATTCAGTTATATGTAGTTTTTTTCTGAATGTGAACACAGCTCCCCCCTATCGGCCATGTTTTTTCCATCTCCTATATAAGAAAGTCCTTAGTTACCCCTCTCCACCCATAGCAGTTTTTAATTGCAATGAGATGACACACAGTTAGGGTCACAGAGCTAGGGACCCCAATATAGAGATATACCTTGACGAGGTCTTGGGGCTCAGTTACATTGATCAATGCGATTGCTAAATATCTCCTTTTTCCTAATATTCATGGCAGGTATGCAATTCATTATTCACATGTTCAAATTAGCAAGTATCATTTTTCATTGTATATTCCAGTATTTTTCCATATGCTTGAGGCATTATACCATTGTCTAAGTTTGATGTGCAGCCTTATTCTTTATATAGTATGTATTTTTTGGCTTGCACTCATATATATATATATATATATTAGTGCTCACTTCAGTTATCCTATTCAGTTATATGTAGTTTTTTTCTGAATGTGAACACAGCTCCGCCCCTTTCGGCCATGTTTTTTCCATCTCCTATATAAGAAAGTCCTTGGTTACCCCTCTCCACCCATAGCAGTTTTTAATTGCAATGAGATGACACACAGTTAGGGTCACAGAGCTAGGGACACCAATATAGAGATATACCTTGACGAGGTCTTGGGGCTCAGTTACATTGATCAATGCGATTGCTAAATATCTCCTTTTTCCTAATATTCATGGCAGGTATGCAATTCATTATTCACATGTTCAAATTAGCAAGTAGCATTTTTCATTGTATATTCCAGTATTTTTCCATATGCTTGAGGCATTATACCATTGTCTAAGTTTGATGTGCAGCCTTATTCTTTATATAGCATGTATTTTTTGGCTTGCACTCATATATATATATATATATTAGTGCTCACTTCAGTTATCCTATTCAGTTATATGTAGTTTTTTTCTGAATGTGAACACAGCTCCCCCCTTTCGGCCATGTTTTGTCCATCTCCTATATAAGAAAGTCCTTAGTTACCCCTCTCCACCCATAGCAGTTTTTAATTGCAATGAGATGACACACAGTTAGGGTCACAGAGCTAGGGACCCCAATATAGAGATATACCTTGACGAGGTCTTGGGGCTCAGTTACATTGATCAATGCGATTGCTAAATATCTCCTTTTTCCTAATATTCATGGCAGGTATGCAATTCATTATTCACATGTTCAAATTAGCAAGTAGCATTTTTCATTGTATATTCCAGTATTTTTCCATATGCTTGAGGCATTATACCATTGTCTAAGTTTGATATGCAGCCTTATTCTTTATATAGTATGTATTTTTTGGCTTGCACTCATATATATATATATATATATATATATATATATATATATATATATATTAGTGCTCACTTCAGTTATCCTATTCAGTTATATGTAGTTTTTTTCTGAATGTGAACACAGCTCCGCCCCTTTTGGCCATGTTTTTTCCATCTCCTATATAAGAAAGTCCTTGGCTACTCCTCTCCACCCATAGCAGTTTTTAATTGCAATGAGATGACACACAGTTAGGGTCACAGAGCTAGGGACCCCAATATAGAGATATACCTTGACGAGGTCTTGGGGCTCAGTTACATTGATCAATGCGATTGCTAAATATCTCCTTTTTCCTAATATTCATGGTAGGTATGCAATTCATTATTCACATGTTCAAATTAGCAAGTAGCATTTTTCATTGTATATTCCAGTATTTTTCCATATGCTTGAGGCATTATACCATTGTCTAAGTTTGATGTGCAGCCTTATTCTTTATATAGTATGTATTTTTTGGCTTGCACTCATATATATATATATATATATATATATATATATATATATATATATATATTAGTGCTCACTTCAGTTATCCTATTCAGTTATATGTAGTTTTTTTCTGAATGTGAACACAGCTCCGCCCCTTTCGGCCATGTTTTTTCCATCTCCTTTATAAGAAAGTCCTTAGTTACCCCTCTCCACCCATAGCAGTTTTTAATTGCAATGAGATGACACACAGTTAGGGTCACAGAGCTAGGGACCCCAATATAGAGATATACCTTGACGAGGTCTTGGGGCTCAGTTACATTGATCAATGCGATTGGTAAATATCTCCTTTTTCCTAATATTCATGGCAGGTATGCAATTCATTATTCACATGTTCAAATTAGCAAGTAGCATTTTTCATTGTATATTCCAGTATTTTTCCATATGCTTGAGGCATTATACCATTGTCTAAGTTTGATGTGTAGCCTTATTCTTTATATAGTATGTATTTTTTGGCTTGCACTCATATATATATATATATATATATATATTAGTGCTCACTTCAGTTATCCTATTCAGTTATATGTAGTTTTTTCTGAATGTGAACACAGCTCCGCCCCTTTCGGCCATGTTTTTTCCATCTCCTATATAAGGAAGTCCTTAGTTACCCCTCTCCACCCATAGCAGTTTTTAATTGCAATGAGATGACACACAGTTAGGGTCACAGAGCTAGGGACCCCAATATAGAGATATACCTTGACGAGGTCTTGGGGCTCAGTTACATTGATCAATGCGATTAGTAAATATCTCCTTTTTCCTAATATTCATGGCAGTTATGCAATTCATTATTCACATGTTCAAATTAGCAAGTAGCATTTTTCATTGTATATTCCAGTATTTTTCCATATGCTTGAGGCATTATACCATTGTCTAAGTTTGATGTGCAGCCTTATTCTTTATATAGTATGTATTTTTTGGCTTGCACTCATATATATATATATATATATATATATATATATATATATTAGTGCTCACTTCAGTTATCCTATTCAGTTATATGTAGTTTTTTTCTGAATGTGAACACAGCTCCCCCCTATCGGCCATGTTTTTTCCATCTCCTATATAAGAAAGTCCTTAGTTACCCCTCTCCACCCATAGCAGTTTTTAATTGCAATGAGATGACACACAGTTAGGGTCACAGAGCTAGGGACCCCAATATAGAGATATACCTTGACGAGGTCTTGGGGCTCAGTTACATTGATCAATGCGATTGCTAAATATCTCCTTTTTCCTAATATTCATGGCAGGTATGCAATTCATTATTCACATGTTCAAATTAGCAAGTATCATTTTTCATTGTATATTCCAGTATTTTTCCATATGCTTGAGGCATTATACCATTGTCTAAGTTTGATGTGCAGCCTTATTCTTTATATAGTATGTATTTTTTGGCTTGCACTCATATATATATATATATATATTAGTGCTCACTTCAGTTATCCTATTCAGTTATATGTAGTTTTTTTCTGAATGTGAACACAGCTCCGCCCCTTTCGGCCATGTTTTTTCCATCTCCTATATAAGAAAGTCCTTGGTTACCCCTCTCCACCCATAGCAGTTTTTAATTGCAATGAGATGACACACAGTTAGGGTCACAGAGCTAGGGACACCAATATAGAGATATACCTTGACGAGGTCTTGGGGCTCAGTTACATTGATCAATGCGATTGCTAAATATCTCCTTTTTCCTAATATTCATGGCAGGTATGCAATTCATTATTCACATGTTCAAATTAGCAAGTAGCATTTTTCATTGTATATTCCAGTATTTTTCCATATGCTTGAGGCATTATACCATTGTCTAAGTTTGATGTGCAGCCTTATTCTTTATATAGCATGTATTTTTTGGCTTGCACTCATATATATATATATATATTAGTGCTCACTTCAGTTATCCTATTCAGTTATATGTAGTTTTTTTCTGAATGTGAACACAGCTCCCCCCTTTCGGCCATGTTTTGTCCATCTCCTATATAAGAAAGTCCTTAGTTACCCCTCTCCACCCATAGCAGTTTTTAATTGCAATGAGATGACACACAGTTAGGGTCACAGAGCTAGGGACCCCAATATAGAGATATACCTTGACGAGGTCTTGGGGCTCAGTTACATTGATCAATGCGATTGCTAAATATCTCCTTTTTCCTAATATTCATGGCAGGTATGCAATTCATTATTCACATGTTCAAATTAGCAAGTAGCATTTTTCATTGTATATTCCAGTATTTTTCCATATGCTTGAGGCATTATACCATTGTCTAAGTTTGATATGCAGCCTTATTCTTTATATAGTATGTATTTTTTGGCTTGCACTCATATATATATATATATATATATATATATATATATATATATATATATTAGTGCTCACTTCAGTTATCCTATTCAGTTATATGTAGTTTTTTTCTGAATGTGAACACAGCTCCGCCCCTTTTGGCCATGTTTTTTCCATCTCCTATATAAGAAAGTCCTTGGCTACTCCTCTCCACCCATAGCAGTTTTTAATTGCAATGAGATGACACACAGTTAGGGTCACAGAGCTAGGGACCCCAATATAGAGATATACCTTGACGAGGTCTTGGGGCTCAGTTACATTGATCAATGCGATTGCTAAATATCTCCTTTTTCCTAATATTCATGGTAGGTATGCAATTCATTATTCACATGTTCAAATTAGCAAGTAGCATTTTTCATTGTATATTCCAGTATTTTTCCATATGCTTGAGGCATTATACCATTGTCTAAGTTTGATGTGCAGCCTTATTCTTTATATAGTATGTATTTTTTGGCTTGCACTCATATATATATATATATATATATATATATATATATATATATATATATATATATTAGTGCTCACTTCAGTTATCCTATTCAGTTATATGTAGTTTTTTTCTGAATGTGAACACAGCTCCGCCCCTTTCGGCCATGTTTTTTCCATCTCCTATATAAGAAATTCCTTAGTTACCCCTCTCCACCCATAGCAGTTTTTAATTGCAATGAGATGACACACAGTTAGGGTCACAGAGCTAGGGACCCCAATATAGAGATATACCTTGACGAGGTCTTGGGGCTCAGTTACATTGATCAATGCGATTGCTAAATATCTCCTTTTTCCTAATATTCATGGCAGGTATGCAATTCATTATTCACATGTTCAAATTAGCAAGTAGCATTTTTCATTGTATATTCCAGTATTTTTCCATATGCTTGAGGCATTATACCATTGTCTAAGTTTGATGTGCAGCCTTATTCTTTATATAGTATGTATTTTTTGGCTTGCACTCATATATATATATATATATATATATATATATATTAGTGCTCACTTCAGTTATCCTATTCAGTTATATGTAGTTTTTTTCTGAATGTGAACACAGCTCCGCCCCTTTCGGCCATGTTTTTTCCATCTCCTATATAAGAAAGTCCTTAGTTACCCCTCTCCACCCATAGCAGTTTTTAATTGCAATGAGATGAAACACAGTTAGGGTCACAGAGCTAGGGACCCCAATATAGAGATATACCTTGACGAGGTCTTGGGGCTCAGTTACATTGATCAATGCGATTGCTAAATATCTCTTTTTTCCTAATATTCATGGCAGGTATGCAATTCATTATTCACATGTTCAAATTAGCAAGTAGCATTTTTCATTGTATATTCCAGTATTTTTCCATATGCTTGAGGCATTATACCATTGTCTAAGTTTGATGTGCAGCCTTATTCTTTATATAGTATGTAATTTTTTGGCTTGCACTCATATATATATATATATATATATTAGTGCTCACTTCAGTTATCCTATTCAGTTATATGTAGTTTTTTTCTGAATGTGAACACAGCTCCGCCCCTTTCAGCCATGTTTTTTTCATCTCCTATATAAGAAATTCCTTAGTTACCCCTCTCCACCCATAGCAGTTTTTAATTGCAATGAGATGACACACAGTTAGGGTCACAGAGCTAGGGACCCCAATATAGAGATATACCTTGACGAGGTCTTGGGGCTCAGTTACATTGATCAATGCGATTGCTAAATATCTCCTTTTTCCTAATATTCATGGCAGGTATGCAATTCATTATTCACATGTTCAAATTAGCAAGTAGCATTTTTCATTGTATATTCCAGTATTTTTCCATATGCTTGAGGCATTACACCATTGTCTAAGTTTGATGTGCAGCCTTATTCTTTATATAGTATGTATTTTTTGAATTGCACGCATATATATATATATATATATATATATATATATATATTAGTGCTCACTTCAGTTATGCTATTCAGTTATATGTAGTTTTTTTCTGAATGTGAACACAGCTCCGCCCCTTTCGGCCATGTTTTTTCCATCTCCTTTATAAGAAAGTCCTTAGCTACCCCTCTCCACCCATAGCAGTTTTTAATTGCAATGAGATGACACACAGTTAGGGTCACAGAGCTAGGGACCCTGTTACGGTTGCTGCGAGCACTGGAGACTATGTCCAGATTTCTTGCTACTGCACATGTGCGAGCACTGGAGACTATGTCCAGATTTCTTGCTACTGCACATGTGCGAGCGCTGGAGACTAAGTCCAGATTTCTTGCTACTGCACATGTGCGAGCGCTGGAGACTAAGTCCAGATTTCTTGCTACTGCACATGTGCGAGCGCTGGAGACTAAGTCCAGATTTCTTGCTACTGCACATGTGCGAGCGCTGGAGACTAAGTCCTATCTTGGAGCCATTGCACATGTGCGGGTGACATCATCGCTGACACGAGGTCACATGTCTCTGACACCTTCTATGCCGATTGGTCGCTGGTCATGTGCTTGTGACGCCTTGCTCGGTGATAGGCCAGCATGACGTCACTCTTGTCGTTCTGGCAGCCGATTGGCTCTGGTGTCCTCCATCTTGGATGAGGCACAGAGTCTATATAAGACCCTGACACACGCCGCATGGCGCTCAGTCCTCTTGGTTCATGCATGAGGGTAGACGCCCTGTGCACGTTCCTCTAGGCATTCCTCTGTCTATGCAAGGTGAGCGCTACCGGCAGGGTAGCGTTCTTATACCTTACAGCTTCGGCTGCTGTCCGTATCCTTACCTCTTAGGGGAGCGGACATAGGCAGGTGCCTGAGGCACATGGTCTGGCTGGGCCTTGTGATTCGACTCGTAGGTGGACGTTGCCGCTAGGGTAACGTTCCTTATACTGCGTCTGGCAGTTGTTCGTATCCTCGCACACTAGGGGAGCGAACAGAGGTAGGAGCTTTGTGCGGCTTACGCTGCTGTTCGTCTCTTTTGCACCACTAGAAGAGCGGACCTAGGCAGGTGCCATATCTAGTGGTTCGTGTCCTCGCACACTAGTGGAGCGAACGCAGGTAGGAGCTTTGTGCGGCTTACGCTGCTGTTCGTCTCTTTTGCACCACTAGAAGAGCGGACCTAGGTAGGTGCCATTTCGCACACATTGCCTTTGTCTCTGTGATTATTAACAGAGATCATTCCACACACCCTCCAAGTAAGGGAGGAATTGCTTTACTTACTTATTATATCCTTCTGTGAGTTAACAGAGGTATTGCACTCTGCCATAGTCTGCAGCAGAGTCTTTGCACGGTGGACCCTGACTGTCTGATACTCCTTTAAGTTATTATCAGACAGCCCCCCGTAACATTAGGACTGAGCCAAGGGTCTGGCAGTTATGGCAGAATATCAGCAGTTACACCGTTACATACAAGTACTTGAGTCACGGCTCAAGAGTATAGAGGATAAACCTCAGACCATGGTGACATCTGCACATGATCCTCGACTTGCTCTGCCAAACAGATATTCTGGCGATGCCAGATCATGTCGTGGTTTCATTAGTCAGTGTCAGATACACCTAGAGGTCAACTCTTCTCGCTTCTCTACGGAGAGGTCCAGAGTAGGCTTTATCATCTCCTTACTTCAGGACAAAGCCTTAGAATGGGCGACTCCCCTATGGGAGCGCTCTGATGTGGTTACTCTGAGACATCAAGACTTTCTTGATGCTCTTAAGGCGGTATTCATGGGTCCGCAGGTTACCCATGATGCGGCCCTGAGACTGTTAGATCTATCTCAGGGTTCGTTATCCACTAGTTCTTATGCCATTGCTTTTAGAACTCTGGTGGCAGAACTAGATTGGCCAGAGAAGGTGTTGATTCCTATCTTCTGGAGAGGGTTGGCAGGCTATGTCAAGGATGCTCTTGCTACTCGTGAGGTCCCTGCTTCTCTGGAGGACTTGATCACAGTAGCAACGAGGATCGATGTACGCCATAAGGAACCTAGACTCGAGGTCTCTTCCTCACGCCCTAAGCATCGGGCTATTCCAGTTGTTGAGGGTCCACTACCATCTTCCTCAGCATCTGAAACATCTCCCACTCCTATGGAGTTAGGTCATACGTCTTCCAGACTACGCAAGTCTGGTCCTCCTATATGTTACGTATGTCGTCAGGCTGGGCACTATGCCAACAAGTGTCCTAGTCGTCAGGGAAACTCCCTGATCTAGTAACCATTAGAGGGGGGTTACTAGAGACGTCTTCTGCACCCTCTAAGTGTTGTATCCCAGGTCAGCTCTCGTTATCTGAGAATACATGGCCTATTATGGCTTTTGTGGATTCCGGAGCTGACGGGACTTTTGTGTCCTCAGGATTTGTAAAGGGACACAATATTCCCTCTATCATGTTAGAGGCACCTATTCCTGTCCGTGTTGTTAATGGAACTATGTTGTCTGACTCCATTACATTGAGGACAGTTCCCTTGCGCCTTTCCCTGTCTCGGGGTCACATAGAGGAGATTTCTTTTCTTGTTTTGCCTGAGGGTATAGACGACATCCTTCTGGGTCTTCCATGGCTTCGGACTCATGCTCCTCACATTGACTGGGAGTCTGACAGCATTATTAGTTGGGGTTCGAAATGTCAGTCCCGATGTCTTCCCTTACCACCTAAGGTCATTGCGGTTGCATCTACTGATCTCTCTCCCATACCTACACCCTATCTGGATTTCGCTGACGTGTTCTCCAAACAGGGTGCTGAGGTTCTTCCACCCCATAGGCCGTATGACTGTGCCATAGACCTTATCCCAGGTTCGGTTCCACCTAAAGGCAGGGTTTACCCCCTGTCGATACCTGAGTCGGAGGCCATGTCGACCTATATAAGAGAGAGTTTAGAGAAGGGGTTCATTCGTAAGTCTGTCTCTCCCGCGGGAGCTGGGTTTTTCTTTGTTCGGAAGAAAGAGGGTGATTTGCGTCCCTGCATAGATTACAGGGGTCTCAACGCAATCACAATAAAGAACAAATACCCATTACCTTTAATTTCGGAGCTCTTTGACAGACTGAGAGGAGCTCAAGTTTTTACGAAGTTGGATCTGCGGGGTGCGTATAACTTGGTACGAATTCGAAAGGGTGACGAATGGAAGACCGCTTTTAACACCCGAGACGGTCACTATGAATACCTCGTCATGCCTTTTGGGTTATGTAATGCACCCGCAGTATTTCAGGACTTCGTAAACGATGTGTTCAGGGATTTACTGTTATCCTCAGTAGTGGTGTATCTGGACGACATCCTGATTTTTTCTCCTGATCTGGAGACTCATCGTCAGGATGTCGTTCGTGTCCTTTCCCGTTTAAGGGAGCACTCATTGTTTGCTAAACTCGAGAAATGTGTATTCGAGCAGTCCTCATTGCCTTTTTTGGGTTACATTATCTCACAAGAGGGCCTGGCTATGGATCCTGCGAAGCTCTCTGCTGTCCTGCAATGGTCCGAACCTCATTCCTTGAAGGCGGTGCAACGCTTCTTAGGATTCATAAATTATTACAGGCAGTTCATACCCCATTTTTCTACTTTGGTGGCCCCTTTGGTGGCCTTGACTAAGAAAGGTGCTAATCCCAAAGCCTGGTCTACTGAGACATCTCAGGCTTTTGAGGCAGTAAAAAGACACTTTTCAACTGCTCCCGTTCTTCAAAGACCCGATGAGAGTAAGCCCTTCCTCTTAGAGGTTGATGCCTCTTCAGTGGGTGCTGGTGCGGTCTTGTATCAAAAGAACGGTGCAGGTAGAAAAAGGCCGTGTTTCTTCTTTGCTAAAACCTTTTCACCGGCAGAGAGAAACTATACCATTGGGGATAGGGAACTGCTCGCCTTGAGATTAGCCTTGGAGGAGTGGCGTCACTTGCTGGAAGGAGCGAAACATCCTTTCCAGGTCTATACAGACCATAAGAATCTGACGTACTTACAAACCGCTCAGCGTCTGAATCCTCGGCAAGCCCGCTGGTCCTTGTTTTTCTCCCGCTTTCACTTCTCCATCAACTATCTGTCTGGGAGTAAGAATAACAAGGCAGACGCCCTGTCTCGCTCTATGCTTTCTACCCAGGAAGAGATTGACGAACCTCGTCTTATCCTTCCCTCCAGGGTTTTTCATACGCTCTCGCCTGTGACGTTAGACCAAATCCCACCGGGCAAGACCTTTGTTCCGCCTGATCGACAGAATGATATACTGTCATGGGCCCACACCTCAAAGGTGGGTGGGCATTTTGGTATTAGACGGACACGAGAGTTACTGGAGAGGTGGTATTGGTGGCCACACTTAGCCAGCCACGTCAAGAGATATGTCGGTTCCTGCTACTCGTGTGCTCGCAACCGTCCATTACGGCAGAGACCGGCTGGGCTCTTGCATCCTTTACCAGTGCCAGATAGACCATGGGAGGTGGTAGGCATGGACTTTGTGGGTGATCTTCCATGTTCACAGGGACATAGATTTGTGTGGGTCATTACGGACCATTTCTCCCGGATGGTTCATCTCGTACCGTTATCGAGAATCCCATCTTCCAGGGTACTAGCCAAACTATTCCTCAAGCATGTCTTTAGGCTTCACGGGATGCCAGATCGTATCATTTGTGATAGAGGCCCGCAATTTGCTTCCCGTTTCTGGCGAGATCTTTGTAGCCTTCTGCAAATTGAGTTGAATCTATCTTCGGCATACCATCCGGAGACCAATGGTTTGGTTGAGCGTACCAATCAATCCATGATTATATACCTTCGACACTTTGTTGCTGAGAACCACGATAACTGGTCCTCCCTCCTACCCTGGGCAGAATTTGCCCTTAACAATTCGCTGGCTGAGGCCACTGGGCAGACACCGTTCGTACTCAATAATGGGCAACACCCTAGGGTACCGGTACCGTTTCCCGCTGCTGCACCTCCTCCTCTTGTGGCCGACTGGGCAACTAATGCCAGAGAGGTTTGGGATCGGACTCAAGAGTCAATCCAAGCAGCTAAGGACCGTATGAAGACGGTGTCCGATCGGTTTCGTCGCCCGGCTCCTGTCTTTTCTCCAGGGGACTTTGTGTGGCTCTCTGCAAAAAACGTGAAACTTAGAGTGAGCTCTGTCAAATTTGCTCCTCGCTTCCTGGGTCCTTATGAGGTTCTTCGACAGGTAAATCCTGTAGTCTACCAATTGAAGTTACCCGTCCATCTTAGGATCCATGACAAATTCCATGTTTCACTGCTAAAGCCGGCAATTTTACCTCACGCTCGTGAAGTGCACTCTCCTGCTTCTGATTCCTCTCGCTCTAGCTATGAGGTACGAGCCATAGTTGGTTCTAAGATGGTTAGAGGGCGCAGGTTCTTCTTGATAGATTGGGAGGGCTACGGCCCGGAACATCGCTCTTGGGAGCCTGAGGAGGCTGTCCATGCTCCCGACTTAGTTGCTGATTACCTGCGTCGCCGGGAGGGGGGCCCTTGAGGGGGAGGTACTGTTACGGTTGCTGCGAGCACTGGAGACTATGTCCAGATTTCTTGCTACTGCACATGTGCGAGCACTGGAGACTATGTCCAGATTTCTTGCTACTGCACATGTGCGAGCGCTGGAGACTAAGTCCAGATTTCTTGCTACTGCACATGTGCGAGCGCTGGAGACTAAGTCCAGATTTCTTGCTACTGCACATGTGCGAGCGCTGGAGACTAAGTCCAGATTTCTTGCTACTGCACATGTGCGAGCGCTGGAGACTAAGTCCTATCTTGGAGCCATTGCACATGTGCGGGTGACATCATCGCTGACACGAGGTCACATGTCTCTGACACCTTCTATGCCGATTGGTCGCTGGTCATGTGCTTGTGACGCCTTGCTCGGTGATAGGCCAGCATGACGTCACTCTTGTCGTTCTGGCAGCCGATTGGCTCTGGTGTCCTCCATCTTGGATGAGGCACAGAGTCTATATAAGACCCTGACACACGCCGCATGGCGCTCAGTCCTCTTGGTTCATGCATGAGGGTAGACGCCCTGTGCACGTTCCTCTAGGCATTCCTCTGTCTATGCAAGGTGAGCGCTACCGGCAGGGTAGCGTTCTTATACCTTACAGCTTCGGCTGCTGTCCGTATCCTTACCTCTTAGGGGAGCGGACATAGGCAGGTGCCTGAGGCACATGGTCTGGCTGGGCCTTGTGATTCGACTCGTAGGTGGACGTTGCCGCTAGGGTAACGTTCCTTATACTGCGTCTGGCAGTTGTTCGTATCCTCGCACACTAGGGGAGCGAACAGAGGTAGGAGCTTTGTGCGGCTTACGCTGCTGTTCGTCTCTTTTGCACCACTAGAAGAGCGGACCTAGGCAGGTGCCATATCTAGTGGTTCGTGTCCTCGCACACTAGTGGAGCGAACGCAGGTAGGAGCTTTGTGCGGCTTACGCTGCTGTTCGTCTCTTTTGCACCACTAGAAGAGCGGACCTAGGTAGGTGCCATTTCGCACACATTGCCTTTGTCTCTGTGATTATTAACAGAGATCATTCCACACACCCTCCAAGTAAGGGAGGAATTGCTTTACTTACTTATTATATCCTTCTGTGAGTTAACAGAGGTATTGCACTCTGCCATAGTCTGCAGCAGAGTCTTTGCACGGTGGACCCTGACTGTCTGATACTCCTTTAAGTTATTATCAGACAGCCCCCCGTAACAGACCCCAACATAGAGATATACCTTGACGAGGTCTTGGGGCTCAGTTACATTGATCAATGCGATTGGTAAATATCTCCTTTTTCCTAATATTCATGGCAGGTATGCAATTCATTATTCACATGTTCAAATTAGCAAGTAGCATTTTTCATTGTATATTCCAGTATTTTTCCATATGCTTGAGGCATTATACCATTGTCTAAGTTTGATGTGCAGCCTTATTCTTTATATAGTATGTATTTTTTGGCTTGCACTCATATATATATATATATATATATATATTAGTGCTCACTTCAGTTATCCTATTCAGTTATATGTAGTTTTTTCTGAATGTGAACACAGCTCCGCCCCTTTCGGCCATGTTTTTTCCATCTCCTATATAAGGAAGTCCTTAGTTACCCCTCTCCACCCATAGCAGTTTTTAATTGCAATGAGATGACACACAGTTAGGGTCACAGAGCTAGGGACCCCAATATAGAGATATACCTTGACGAGGTCTTGGGGCTCAGTTACATTGATCAATGCGATTGGTAAATATCTCCTTTTTCCTAATATTCATGGCAGGTATGCAATTCATTATTCACATGTTCAAATTAGCAAGTAGCATTTTTCATTGTATATTCCAGTATTTTTCCATATGCTTGAGGCATTATACCATTGTCTAAGTTTGATGTGCAGCCTTATTCTTTATATAGTATGTATTTTTTGGCTTGCATTCATATATATATATATATATATATATATATATATTAGTGCTCACTTCAGTTATCCTATTCAGTTATATGTAGTTTTTTTCTGAATGTGAACACAGCTCCCCCCTTTCGGCCATGTTTTTTCCATCTCCTATATAAGAAAGTCCTTAGTTACCCCTCTCCACCCATAGCAGTTTTTAATTGCAATGAGATGACACACAGTTAGGGTCACAGAGCTAGGGACCCCAATATAGAGATATACCTTGACGAGGTCTTGGGGCTCAGTTACATTGATCAATGCGATTGCTAAATATCTCCTTTTTCCTAATATTCATGGCAGGTATGCAATTCATTATTCACATGTTCAAATTAGCAAGTAGCATTTTTCATTGTATATTCCAGTATTTTTCCATATGCTTGAGGCATTATACCATTGTCTAAGTTTGATGTGCAGCCTTATTCTTTATATAGTATGTATTTTTTGGCTTGCACTCATATATATATATATATATATATATATATATATATATATATATTAGTGCTCACTTCAGTTATCCTATTCAGTTATATGTAGTTTTTTTCTGAATGTGAACACAGCTCCGCCCCTTTCGGCCATGTTTTTTCCATCTCCTATATAAGAAAGTCCTTGGTTACCCCTCTCCACCCATAGCAGTTTTTAATTGCAATGAGATGACACACAGTTAGGGTCACAGAGCTAGGGACCCCAATATAGAGATATACCTTGACGAGGTCTTGGGGCTCAGTTACATTGATCAATGCGATTGCTAAATATCTCCTTTTTCCTAATATTCATGGCAGGTATGCAATTCATTATTCACATGTTCAAATTAGCAAGTAGCATTTTTCATTGTATATTCCAGTATTTTTCCATATGCTTGAGGCATTATACCATTGTCTAAGTTTGATGTGCAGCCTTATTCTTTATATAGTATGTATTTTTTGGCTTGCACTCATATATATATATATATATATATATATATATTAGTGCTCACTTCAGTTATCCTATTCAGTTATATGTAGTTTTTTTCTGAATGTGAACACAGCTCCGCCCCTTTCGGCCATGTTTTTTCCATCTCCTATATAAGAAAGTCCTTGGTTACTCCTCTCCACCCATAGCAGTTTTTAATTGCAATGAGATGACACACAGTTAGGGTCACAGAGCTAGGGACCCCAATATAGAGATATACCTTGACGAGGTCTTGGGGCTCAGTTACATTGATCAATGCGATTGCTAAATATCTCCTTTTTCCTAATATTCATGGTAGGTATGCAATTCATTATTCACATGTTCAAATTAGCAAGTAGCATTTTTAATTGTATATTCCAGTATTTTTCCATATGCTTGAGGCATTATACCATTGTCTAAGTTTGATGTGCAGCCTTATTCTTTATATAGTATGTATTTTTTGGCTTGCACTCATATATATATATATATATATATATATATATATATATATATATATATATTAGTGCTCACTTCAGTTATCCTATTCAGTTATATGTAGTTTTTTCTGAATGTGAACACAGCTCCGCCCCTTTCGGCCATGTTTTTTCCATCTCCTATATAAGAAATTCCTTAGTTACCCCTCTCCACCCATAGCAGTTTTTAATTGCAATGAGATGACACACAGTTAGGGTCACAGAGCTAGGGACCCCAATATAGAGATATACCTTGACGAGGTCTTGGGGCTCAGTTACATTGATCAATGCGATTTCTAAATATCTCCTTTTTCCTAATATTCATGGCAGGTATGCAATTCATTATTCACATGTTCAAATTAGCAAGTAGCATTTTTCATTGTATATTCCAGTATTTTTCCATATGCTTGAGGCATTATACCATTGTCTAAGTTTGATGTGCAGCCTTATTCTTTATATAGTATGTATTTTTTGGCTTGCACTCATATATATATATATATATATATATATATATATATTAGTGCTCACTTCAGTTATCCTATTCAGTTATATGTAGTTTTTTTCTGAATGTGAACACAGCTCCGCCCCTTTCGGACATGTTTTTTCCATCTCCTATATAAGAAAGTCCTTAGTTACCCCTCTCCACCCATAGCAGTTTTTAATTGCAATGAGATGAAACACAGTTAGGGTCACAGAGCTAGGGACCCCAATATAGAGATATACCTTGACGAGGTCTTGGGGCTCAGTTACATTGATCAATGCGATTGCTAAATATCTCCTTTTTCCTAATATTCATGGCAGGTATGCAATTCATTATTCACATGTTCAAATTAGCAAGTAGCATTTTTCATTGTATATTCCAGTATTTTTCCATATGCTTGAGGCATTATACCATTGTCTAAGTTTGATGTGCAGCCTTATTCTTTATATAGTATGTATTTTTTGGCTTGCACTCATATATATATATATATATATATATATATATTAGTGCTCACTTCAGTTATCCTATTCAGTTATATGTAGTTTTTTTCTGAATGTGAACACAGCTCCGCCCCTTTCGGCCATGTTTTTTCCATCTCCTATATAAGAAAGTCCTTGGTTACTCCTCTCCACCCATAGCAGTTTTTAATTGCAATGAGATGACACACAGTTAGGGTCACAGAGCTAGGGACCCCAATATAGAGATATACCTTGACGAGGTCTTGGGGCTCAGTTACATTGATCAATGCGATTGCTAAATATCTCCTTTTTCCTAATATTCATGGTAGGTATGCAATTCATTATTCACATGTTCAAATTAGCAAGTAGCATTTTTAATTGTATATTCCAGTATTTTTCCATATGCTTGAGGCATTATACCATTGTCTAAGTTTGATGTGCAGCCTTATTCTTTATATAGTATGTATTTTTTGGCTTGCACTCATATATATATATATATATATATATATATATATATATTAGTGCTCACTTCAGTTATCCTATTCAGTTATATGTAGTTTTTTCTGAATGTGAACACAGCTCCGCCCCTTTCGGCCATGTTTTTTCCATCTCCTATATAAGAAATTCCTTAGTTACCCCTCTCCACCCATAGCAGTTTTTAATTGCAATGAGATGACACACAGTTAGGGTCACAGAGCTAGGGACCCCAATATAGAGATATACCTTGACGAGGTCTTGGGGCTCAGTTACATTGATCAATGCGATTTCTAAATATCTCCTTTTTCCTAATATTCATGGCAGGTATGCAATTCATTATTCACATGTTCAAATTAGCAAGTAGCATTTTTCATTGTATATTCCAGTATTTTTCCATATGCTTGAGGCATTATACCATTGTCTAAGTTTGATGTGCAGCCTTATTCTTTATATAGTATGTATTTTTTGGCTTGCACTCATATATATATATATATATATATATATATATATATATTAGTGCTCACTTCAGTTATCCTATTCAGTTATATGTAGTTTTTTTCTGAATGTGAACACAGCTCCGCCCCTTTCGGACATGTTTTTTCCATCTCCTATATAAGAAAGTCCTTAGTTACCCCTCTCCACCCATAGCAGTTTTTAATTGCAATGAGATGAAACACAGTTAGGGTCACAGAGCTAGGGACCCCAATATAGAGATATACCTTGACGAGGTCTTGGGGCTCAGTTACATTGATCAATGCGATTGCTAAATATCTCCTTTTTCCTAATATTCATGGCAGGTATGCAATTCATTATTCACATGTTCAAATTAGCAAGTAGCATTTTTCATTGTATATTCCAGTATTTTTCCATATGCTTGAGGCATTATACCATTGTCTAAGTTTGATGTGCAGCCTTATTCTTTATATAGTATGTAATTTTTTGGCTTGCACTCATATATATATATATATATATATTAGTGCTCACTTCAGTTATCCTATTCAGTTATATGTAGTTTTTTTCTGAATGTGAACACAGCTCCCCCCTTTCGGCCATGTTTTTTCCATCTCCTATATAAGAAAGTCCTTAGTTACCCCTCTCCACCCATAGCAGTTTTTAATTGCAATGAGATGACACACAGTTAGGGTCACAGAGCTAGGGACCCCAATAAAGAGATATACCTTGACGAGGTCTTGGGGCTCAGTTACATTGATCAATTCGATTGCTAAATATCTCCTTTTTCCTAATATTCATGGCAGGTATGCAATTCATTATTCACATGTTCAAATTAGCAAGTAGCATTTTCCATTGTATATTCCAGTATTTTTCCATATGCTTGAGGCATTATACCATTGTCTAAGTTTGATGTGCAGCCTTATTCTTTATATAGTATGTATTTTTTGGCTTGCACTCATATATATATATATATATATATATATATATTAGTACTCACTTCAGTTATCCTATTCAGTTATATGTAGTTTTTTCTGAATGTGAACACAGCTCTGCCCCTTTCGGCCATGTTTTTTCCATCTCCTATAGAAGGAAGTCCTTAGTTACCCCTCTCCACCCATAGCAGTTTTTAATTGCAATGAGATGTCACACAGTTAGGGTCACAGAGCTAGGGACCCCAATATAGAGATATACCTTGACGAGGTCTTGGGGCTCAGTTACATTGATCAATGCGATTGGTAAATATTTCCTTTTTCCTAATATTCATGGCAGGTATGCAATTCATTATTCACATGTTCAAATTAGCAAGTAGCATTTTTCATTGTATATTCCAGTATTTTTCCATATGCTTGAGGCATTATACCATTGTCTAAGTTTGATGTGCAGCCTTATTCTTTATATAGTATGTATTTTTTGACTTGCACTCATATATATATATATATATATATATATATATATATATATATTAGTGCTCACTTCAGTTATCCTATTCAGTTATATGTAGTTTTTTTCTGAATGTGAACACAGCTCCCCCCTTTCGGCCATGTTTTTTCCATCTCCTATATAAGAAAGTCCTTAGTTACCCCTCTCCACCCATAGCAGTTTTTAATTGCAATGAGATGACACACAGTTAGGGTCACAGAGCTAGGGACCCCAATATAGAGATATACCTTGACGAGGTCTTGGGGCTCAGTTACATTGATCAATGCGATTGCTAAATATCTCCTTTTTCCTAATATTCATGGCAGGTATGCAATTCATTATTCACATGTTCAAATTAGCAAGTAGCATTTTTCATTGTATATTCCAGTATTTTTCCATATGCTTGAGGCATTATACCATTGTCTAAGTTTGATGTGCAGCCTTATTCTTTATATAGTATGTATTTTTTGGCTTGCACTCATATATATATATATATTAGTGCTCACTTCAGTTATCCTATTCAGTTATATGTAGTTTTTTTCTGAATGTGAACACAGCTCCGCCCCTTTCGGCCATGTTTTTTCCATCTCCTATATAAGAAAGTCCTTGGTTACCCCTCTCCACCCATAGCAGTTTTTAATTGCAATGAGATGACACACAGTTAGGGTCACAGAGCTAGGGACACCAATATAGAGATATACCTTGACGAGGTCTTGGGGCTCAGTTACATTGATCAATGCGATTGCTAAATATCTCCTTTTTCCTAATATTCATGGCAGGTATGCAATTCATTATTCACATGTTCAAATTAGCAAGTAGCATTTTTCATTGTATATTCCAGTATTTTTCCATATGCTTGAGGCATTATACCATTGTCTAAGTTTGATGTGCAGCCTTATTCTTTATATAGTATGTATTTTTTGGCTTGCACTCATATATATATATATATTAGTGCTCACTTCAGTTATCCTATTCAGTTATATGTAGTTTTTTTCTGAATGTGAACACAGCTCCGCCCCTTTCGGCCATGTTTTTTCCATCTCCTATATAAGAAAGTCCTTAGTTACCCCTCTCCACCCATAGCAGTTTTTAATTGCAATGAGATGACACACAGTTAGGGTCACAGAGATAGGGACCCCAATATAGAGATATACCTTGACGAGGTCTTGGGGCTCAGTTACATTGATCAATGCGAAGGCTAAATATCTCCTTTTTCCTAATATTCATGGCAGGTATGCAATTCATTATTCACATGTTCAAATTAGCAAGTAGCATTTTTCATTGTATATTCCAGTATTTTTCCATATGCTTGAGGCATTATACCATTGTCTAAGTTTGATGTGCAGCCTTATTCTTTATATAGTATGTATTTTTTGGCTTGCACTCATATATATATATATTAGTGCTCACTTCAGTTATCCTATTCAGTTATATGTAGTTTTTTTCTGAATGTGAACACAGCTCTCCCCTTTCGGCCATGTTTTGTCCATCTCCTATATAAGAAAGTCCTTAGTTACCCCTCTCCACCCATAGCAGTTTTTAATTGCAATGAGATGACACACAGTAAGGGTCACAGAGCTAGGGACCCCAATATAGAGATATACCTTGACGAGGTCTTGGGGCTCAGTTACATTGATCAATGCGATTGCTAAATATCTCCTTTTTCCTAATATTCATGGCAGGTATGCAATTCATTATTCACATGTTCAAATTAGCAAGTAGCATTTTTCATTGTATATTCCAGTATTTTTCCATATGCTTGAGGCATTATACCATTGTCTAAGTTTGATGTGCAGCCTTATTCTTTATATAGTATGTATTTTTTGGCTTGCACTCATATATATATATATATATATATATATATATATTAGTGCTCACTTCAGTTATCCTATTCAGTTATATGTAGTTTTTTTCTGAATGTGAACACAGCTCCGCCCCTTTCGGCCATGCTTTTTCCATCTCCTATATAAGAAAGTCCTTGGTTACCCCTCTCCACCCATAGCAGTTTTTAATTGCAATGAGATGACACACAGTTAGGGTCACAGAGCTAGGGACCCCAATATAGAGATATACCTTGACGAGGTCTTGGGGCTCAGTTACATTGATCAATGCGATTGCTAAATATCTCCTTTTTCCTAATATTCATGGCAGGTATGCAATTCATTATTCACATGTTCAAATTAGCAAGTAGCATTTTTCATTGTATATTCCAGTATTTTTCCATATGCTTGAGGCATTATACCATTGTCTAAGTTTGATGTGCAGCCTTATTCTTTATATAGTATGTAATTTTTTGGCTTGCACTCATATATATATATATATATATATATATATATTAGTGCTCACTTCAGTTATCCTATTCAGTTATATGTAGTTTTTTTCTGAATGTGAACACAGCTCCCCCCTTTTGGCCATGTTTTTTCCATCTCCTATATAAGAAAGTCCTTAGTTACCCCTCTCCACCCATAGCAGTTTTTAATTGCAATGAGATGACACACAGTTAGGGTCACAGAGCTAGGGACCCCAATATAGAGATATACCTTGACGAGGTCTTGGGGCTCAGTTACATTGATCAATGCGATTGCTAAATATCTCCTTTTTCCTAATATTCATGGCAGGTATGCAATTCATTATTCACATGTTCAAATTAGCAAGTAGCATTTTTCATTGTATATTCCAGTATTTTTCCATATGCTTGAGGCATTATACCATTGTCTAAGTTTGATGTGAAGCCTTATTCTTTATATAGTATGTATTTTTTGGCTTGCACTCATATATATATATATATTAGTGCTCACTTCAGTTATCCTATTCAGTTATATGTAGTTTTTTTCTGAATGTGAACACAGCTCTGCCCCTTTCGGCCATGTTTTTTCCATCTCCTATATAAGAAAGTCCTTGGTTACCCCTCTCCACCCATAGCAGTTTTTAATTGCAATGAGATGACACACAGTTAGGGTCACAGAGCTAGGGACCCCAATATAGAGATATACCTTGACGAGGTCTTGGGGCTCAGTTACATTGATCAATGCGATTGCTAAATATCTCCTTTTTCCTAATATTCATGGCAGGTATGCAATTCATTATTCACATGTTCAAATTAGCAAGTAGCATTTTTCATTGTATATTCCAGTATTTTTCCATATGCTTGTGGCATTATACCATTGTCTAAGTTTGATGTGCAGCCTTATTCTTTATATAGTATGTATTTTTTGGCTTGCACTCATATATATATATATATATATATATATATATATATATATTAGTGCTCACTTCAGTTATCCTATTCAGTTATATGTAGTTTTTTTCTGAATGTGAACACAGCTCCGCCCCTTTCGGCCTTGTTTTTTCCATCTCCTATATAAGAAAGTCCTTAGTTACCCCTCTCCACCCATAGCAGTTTTTAATTGCAATGAGATGACACACAGTTAGGGTCACAGAGCTAGGGACCCCAATATAGAGATATACCTTGACGAGGTCTTGGGGCTCAGTTACATTGATCAATGCGATTGCTAAATATCTCCTTTTTCCTAATATTCATGGCAGGTATGCAATTCATTATTCACATGTTCAAATTAGCAAGTAGCATTTTTCATTGTATATTCCAGTATTTTTCCATATGCTTGAGGCATTATACCATTATCTAAGTTTGATGTGCAGCCTTATTCTTTATATACTATTTTTCAACAGGACAATGACACCAAACACACCTCCAGGCTGTGTAAGGTCTATTTGACGAAGGAGAGTGATCGGGTGCTACGCCAGATGACCTGGCCACCACAGTCACCAGACCTAAACCCAATTGAGATGGTTTGGGGTGAGCTGGACCGCAGAGTGAAGGTAAAAGGGCCAACAAGTGCTAAGCATCTCTGGGAACTCCTTCAAGACTGTTGGAAGACCATTTCCAGTAACTACCTCTTGAAGCTCATCAACAGAATGCCAAGAGTGTGCAAAGCAGTAATCAAAGCAAAAGGTGGCTACTTTGAAGAACCTAGAATATAAGACATATTTTCAGTTGTTTCACACTTTTTTGTTAAGTATTTCATTCCATATGTGTTAATTCATAGTTTTGATGCCTTCAATGTGAATCTACAATTTTCAGAGTTCCAGTAATCCAGAAAAAGAAGGCGACAGCTCACAAGGTAAGTGGCTAAAAAACTTTATTCTGATATCGCAGACAAGCTCAGGAACAGTGGGGGGAGGACGGAGTGCAGTGACGGGGAGCGGACGACAGCCTGTTTTGCGCTGTGAGTAGCGCTTTGACAAGTCCTCCTCAGAGGTGGCAGTGCATGGGCACATCAATAGTCCAACTTTCGCAACATTATCAAAAACGAATTGCTTTTAATACTTTGAGAAAACAACCCCAGGGATATGACATTGTATACGCAAAATACCAGGCTATGGAGGTTACTGAGACAGTGACCTGTCCATCAGAGGCCAGTAGCAGGCGGGGAAAAGGAGAAAAGGGGGAGAAGCTGTAAAATTGAAGTTGAAGCGCCTGCTGCTACACATGCGACTAAAATGTCAACATTGGATTCCTCTAAGATGTCAAAATAAAATTCTACAAGATTGGATGTATGGATTTAACCTTTGTCTGGCTGAATAGGTACAATTGTAACTATTCTGTTTTAATATTGCAATACTTTTTTTTTTCCAAAAGCCGTAGAGGGCTGAAATTTCGTAAAATCTCTGCAGTTTTGGTCCTGAATATATTGGCCAAATTTCAATAAAATATCTCCACCCCCTTCCGAGATAAGGGGTCGCTGTTAACATTGTAAAATTATGCAGCCTGACGAAGGTTAAGGACTAAAGGCTTCTTGCTCTCATGCCATTAGTTAACACTAGAAGTCCCAGAGAGGGGTCATTTAACAGTTCTACCTTTGGAACCCAGAGACGGGTCGAATGACCTGAAGGATTTTAGCTAACATCCTATAATCACCGTCTTTTGTTCTGTAATTAAGGCCATTACTGTCGCACCACAGGAGGTTGTTGTTTCCCATTGAGTTTAGCCATTTAGTTTCTAGTTAGTTCTATTCAGTTTGTACTAAGGGTCATTTGACCCTCCTTAGGGACTTCAGCAGGGAGCTCGAAATTTCTGGGACTTCTAGTGTTAAGGTTTTAAAATCCCGATGACAGGTTTGCTTTAAAGCCTATTCCACTACAGATATAAATTTAACTGACACCTCTAGAAGCTAAAGGGTTAAGGAGAAGTAACATGTGATTGGCTAAACCGATGCTGTATATATATGTTAGAAGTTAGCTCAAGGACAGATATTGCAGAACCTTTGAGGAAACATGTTGGCTTACCTTCTCTGCTTGGCATGCCTCCTGTGTGTCAGAGATATAGGGGCACAGAAAGACACAGGTGAGACAGAAAACCCTTACCTGGCTCTAAGCAATCAAGCTTCATAGTTTTTGTTTCCCTTTTCTTGAGTCACCTTTCATTAATGTTTTTTTTTTCTCTTTTAATTTTATAAAGCTCATATTTCAGTGGAACTCACCATTAACAATGACCTTTTTGGAGAGAAATTTAAATATTCCATTATTGTGTCTGTGAAGGAAAGATCCACTCTTCTTGAAGTCATGAAGCAGGCACAAGCACTTGATCCTGAAAACTTCAGGTGAGATGTAGCAGAGGTGAAGGTTGATGAAGTGGTCTTTGTGAACTGACCAGATGTGGAGTTCCCAGCGGTTCTAAAATAGAAATGTAGCTGAGCTAAGGGACAGATGGACCTTGGACCTGTTCAGAAAAGAAGGGCAGTGAACCCCATAGGGGTGAGCAGGCCCATGACGATCGGGAGGGTGCAGGGTAGTAAGGAGTTAAAGGTTTTGGTTGGGGATGAGAGAGGTAGATGGGGGCATGGGATTGGTGGTTGGTACTGGAGGGGGGATTGGTGGAGAGCAAGGAAGGTGTGGGGGCGTAGTTTGAGGTATAAAGAGAATGTAAAGTGTGTTACCTCCCCTTTCGTCGCTTGAACTTTGTGCCCCAGGACGTCTGTGCTGCAGCCCACTGCGATGGCTGACCTGGCTGCTTTAATGGATTTAGTGCGTGGGGCTGCTGAGGTCCTGGGTGCTGACGTACTGCGGGATCAGCTGGCGGCGGTTTGCGGTGCTGGAGCGGTGATTCCTGCTGCTCCTGCGCCCGGGCCTGTTCTACGTGCTCGGCGGTCACGGCCGCCGGTGCGCTACTCCCCCAGCGGAGGGGGGAGAAGGAGATCAAGGAGCCCCTTCGGGGACCCTCCGGCACGAGGGAGCCCCGCGTCTGCTGTAGTGGAGCTGCCGGCTGCCGGGAGGAATCCTCACCGGAGATCCCGCGGGTCGGAGGTGGGCGGAGCGTCGGCGAGGCCTACTTCCGGTCCGCGGCCTGCAAGGTCCCGGAGCGGAGTAGCGGCAACCCCCGGTGATGTGCGGGCCGGGGTTGGAGCCCAGCGTATCGGACTGGCGGTGGAGACTCCCTGCAGACGGCAGGGAGCGACTCAGGACGGGTAGTGGAGGTGGAGTGCGGCGGCGGGCAGAGACGAGCGGGAGAAGAGTGCGGTGGTCCGGCGGGCATGGGATTACGGTCCCCTCCGGCGAGGATCGTGCTGGGGGGGGTTCCTGGCATTTGTCAGAGGCGGGACGGCGATCCCGCAGTCGGCAGGGAGGGAGCCCAATGAGCAGGGAAGACGCAGCAGCGGCGCAGCAAGGATACCGGAGGCCAGCAGGGATGGACGGCGGTACGGCGCCACGTCGTGCCAAGAGACTGAGGTCCAGCAGGAGGCGCCCGGAGGAGCGGGGTGCGGTGACCGTGGGGGTCGACGGCCGCCAGGTGCGGGCTGTCCCCTCGCTGGTCCCCCCTGTGGCCGGCAGCGGCAGTTCGGACTCCGGAGGGGATGAAGAGTCTATGGCAGCGACAGGTCGGACGGAGCGGCAGCAGGATGATCGGGGCACGGCTGTGCCGACGTCGGTGCAACGGCAGCCTGGTGAGCGAGCGACAGAAATGTTTAATGCTGTGGGTAGTGCGGGCGGGGGAGGGGGTTCCTCCGCGGGAAGTGTTGCGCAAGGGGCGAGTGCGGTCGGTCAATCTGGTCTACCGGGCCCGGAGTTTTGGGGGCAGCTTTTGGGGGTGTTGCAGGGGTTGTCGGCGGAACGGGGGAGTCGGATTGGGCCTGGGGCTCCGGTGGGGGCGTGGGTGGCCTCCTCGGAGGTGGTGCAGACAGAGGCGCCGGTGCGTGAGGTTGCGGCGCGGGACACTACCGCGGCGGTAGATGCGGGACAGGCGGCCGGTGGGGCGGCTGACGTGGGTGCGAGTAAAGAGGCGGAAAAGGAAAAAGAGAAAGAGGATGAGGTTGTGCGGTTGGATGATAGGGTGCGGAGTGAAATTTATGTGTGTTTTGAAGGTCAGTTGGGGGTTCATTTAAAAAAGGAAGTGAGGGACAAGATTTGGATTAGGGGAGTATGTGGAAATTTTTTCCCTGCTTCCCTTGGAGAAGTTTAATTTGGATAAGGTGAAGCCCAGTGATACAAAAAAGGAGAAGGAGGACGAAGAAAAACGGAGGTATAGGTTGATCCCGAGGACGTTTACCAATTGGCTGCAGGCCTTTGCGATCTTAGCTAGCGTGATTGGGGAAAAGGAGCCGGAGCATTGTTCCGCTCTATTTGGTTATATGGACGCGATAGGGGAGGCGTATAGAGTATACGGCGGATTAGGGTGGTTAAGATATGACGAGCAGTTCCGGCAACGGAAGGCTCTGCGGCCTGGTGTTCAGTGGGGACACAAAGATATTTCTTTGTGGATGCGGCTAATGACGGCTCCGGCTCAGCCCTTTCGAGGTGGTGCCGGGAGCCCGGGTGTGAGCGGCGGGTCCCCGGCTGGACAGAAAAAGGGGGCTTGTTGGCAATATAACGAGGGCCAGTGTAAGTTCGGGGCCTCATGTCGTTTCAAACATGAGTGTTCCGGGTGTGGAGGTTCTCACTCCCTGGCAAGGTGCTTTAAGAAAGGAAAAGGAAAGGCGGGGGAGGGGTCTGGAAAAAGGGAGGACGCCAGTGAGGGTAGAGGCGATGCTTCTCTATCTAAATAGGTACCCGGATGTTAGAGCGGCGGAATTGTTGGCACGTGGTTTTACGGAAGGTTTTCGGATTCCGTTTGAATCTGAGGCGCCGGTGTTTCGCCCGGGGAATTTGAGGTCCGCAAAAGAACATCCAGCGGTGGTGAAGGAAAAACTGCAAAAGGAGGTGGAGTTGGGGAGGATGGCGGGTCCATTCCAGGACCCGCCATTCTCCAATTTAAGGATTTCCCCCCTTGGGGTGGTGCCTAAGAAGGAGCCGAACAAATTTCGGCTCATCCATCATTTATCTTATCCGGCGGGATTGTCAGTGAATGATGGGATATCACCAGAGTTGTCGGCAGTTTCTTATGTATCCTTTGATAAGGCATTGGAGCTGGTAAGGGCTGCTGGGCGGGGGGCCCTAATGGCAAAGGCGGATGTGGAAGCAGCTTTTCGTTTACTTCCGGTGCATCCAGAGAGTCTTCATCTCTTAGGGTGTATGTGGGATGGGGAATACTATGTGGATCGCTGCCTGCTGATGGGCTGTTCCATTTCGTGTGCACATTTTGAGGCATTTAGTACCTTTGTGGAATGGGTAGTCAAAGACGTGGCAGGGATCCATTCAGTGATTCACTATTTGGATGACTTCTTTTGCGTGGGTCCGGCGGGCTCTTCGGTTTGCTCCTTGTTGTTGTTTACGTTGGAGCGGATTGCGCGTAGCCTGGGTATTCCGTTGGCAAAAGAAAAAACAGAAGGGCCAGTGACTGCTCTATGTTTTTTAGGTATTGAAATTGATACACTGGCAATGGAATGCCGATTGCCTGAGGGGAAGCTTCTGGATTTGAAGGCGTCGGTGCGGTTTTTGCATCAGGCCAAGAAGGTGCGGTTGCGGGACTTGCAGTCAGTGCTCGGGAAATTGAATTTCGCTTGTCGCATCATGCCGATGGGGCGGATATTTAATAGGAGGCTGGCAAGTGCAACCGCGGGGGTAAGAGCTCCGAATCACTTTGTCAGAGTGACAAAAGTGATGAAGGGGGATTTGTTGGTTTGGGAGAAGTTCTTGGACCGGTACAACGGTCGGACTCTTTGGATGAGCAAGGCTTTGTCCAATAGCCAGTTGGAGTTGTATACTGATGCGGCTGGAGCGACAGGTTTTGGGGCAATTTTTCAGACGCACTGGTGTGTTGGAAAATGGCCAAAGCTTTGGGTGGAAGCAGGTCTGGTGAGGAATTTGGCGCTGCTGGAATTGTTTCCCATAATTGTAGCAGTGGAGTTATGGGGCCCCGTTTTTTCCGGAAGAAGGGTTTGCATGCATTGTGACAACATGGCGGTGGTGCATTCCATCAATGCGCTGTCGGCAAAATCCCCGCCGGTTGTGGGGTATTTAAGGCACTTGGTGTTGCGTTGTTTGGAGTTGAACATTTGCGTGGTGGCTCGGCACGTGCCAGGGATTCGAAATGAGGTGGCTGACGCGCTATCACGGTTTCACTTTTGCAGGTTCAGGAAGCTGGCACAGGGAGCGGACGCGGATGGAGAACCTTGCCCGGACGGGCTGTGGGACCTGGCATCGGTGTAGCTTTTGAGGGGATTAGGAGATCGGTGTCTGAGGCTACTTGGTGCCGATATCAGGCGGTGTGGAAGGAATGGGCAGAGTTGGAAAGAGGGGACTTCGTGGAGTCGGGTTACAAAGACCGAGTGTTGGGGGTCCTGATGTTAATTAGTGGGGACTTTTTGGCAGGTCGGTCCGTTTCGGTGATGGGTGGCAAGCTGGCGGCATTGGCCTTCATGTTTCAGATGCAAGGGGTCCGGGATGCGACTAAGGATTTTCTGGTGCGGCAGGCAATGAAGGGTTTTCGGAAAGGGGCCCAGTCGCGTGACATGAGGCGGCCGGTGTCATTGCCTTTGTTGGGGCGTTTAGTGGGATGTTTGGGGGAATTGTGTTTGTCTCCTTTTGAGAGGGGGTTGTTTTCGGTAGCTTTTGTATTGGCGTTTTTTGGGGCCTTTCGCATTGGTGAATTGGTCAGCCCGGCTAAGCAAGCAATGGGTGGTTTGATGATGGAGGATGTAATGCTGGGGGAGGATAGAGTGGAATGTCGGCTTCGTTTTTCGAAGACGGATCAGAGGGGGCGGGGGCGCTTAGTGGTGTTGTTTGCGTTACCGGGACACCAACTGTGCCCGGTGGTACAGGTTTCGGAGTTTTTAAAGGTGCGCGGAGGTTACCCTGGCGTTTTACTGCGGCATGTGGACGGATTAGCCTTGTCGCGTTACCAATTCATTGCGGTGCTGAAGATGGCCTTAGCTCGGGTGGGGGAGGAGCCAAGTGAATACGGGTCTCACTCCTTCCGGATTGGGGCGGCAACGGAAGCTGCCAGGTGGGGTTTGAGTGAGGATTGTATCCGGCGGATTGGGAGGTGGGAGTCTTCCAGGTTTCGCTTGTACATTAGGCCTCATTTGGTCAGATGATGATTCGGGGGTGGGAAATTCCTGTTTTGTGTTTTGATGGTGGTATGTGACAATTTTCTTGGCTGTTGCTGTTTTATTCGTGGTGTTTATATTTTGTAGGGCCATGCCTTGTGTGGATCCTCGGGCACTCCTACGTGTATTGGGGAGCGTTGCGGGCGGATGTGCGTCACGATGGTCGGCAGCTTGGAGTGTCGGTGACGGAGGCCCGAGTAAAGTGGCTGGGAATTCGGGGCATGACCTGGGGTAGGGTGCGCCCAGAGGTGGCTTATTATAGCCGTATGGATCGTGACCCGGATGTGTTAATTTTACACGTGGGTGGGAATGATTTGGGAATAAGGTCGGCAAGGGAATTGAAAAGGGACATAAAGTTGGACCTGTTACATTTGTGGAGGGCGTTCCCGGGCATTGTGATCGTTTGGTCGGACATCATAGCTCGGACGCAGTGGTGTTTTGGCAGGTCGGTGGACCGTATTAATAGGGCTCGGAGTAAGCTGAACCGGGCAATTGGCAGGTTTGTGGCACGGAATGGTGGTTTGGTGGTGCGGCATAGAGAATTGGAGGAGTCCACGGAACAGTACCTAAGGGGAGATGGGGTTCACCTGACCGATGTGGGTCTGGATTTATGGATGCTGGGTTTGAGGGATGGCCTGGAGCAAGCACTTGGGGTGTGGGGGGCCCGGGCCAAGTAAGGTTGTCACTTGGCCGGTCTGTGGCGGGGGGATAGGTCCGTCTGAGAGGTTGGGAGTACCGACAGTCGGTTTGTTGGTACGAAGTCGCTCAAGGGGAGTGGCTTCGGAGTGGATGGGAACTTGCAGGCGGAGGTCCTGCAGGTTCTGGGTGGGGGTAATTAACGATGGAACGTTATTACCCCTCACCTTGGGCCGGTTGGTCACGGCCGAGGTGGTCCTCTGGGCCAGTTGGAGGTTACGGCCGGGGGGTTAAGAATGATGGTTGTTTCCCTCTCGGATGGATCTATCGGTGGTTTTGGTTATAAGGGTATATATGTATAAAGGTTATGTTTAACAATGGGTGGCATGTTGAGCCACGAGTTTGGTATACATATATACGGTTAAATAAAAGCTGTGGCCATTCCTTGCAATAAAGTCGTAGTTATCGTCTTTATTTAAGTAAATATGGTATGGGGGGGTAGAACCTGTTAACCTGCTTATCCCTTATAGATGCGTCAAGAAGGGCAGTGAACCCCATAGGGGTGAGCAGGCCCATGACGATCGGGAGGGTGCAGGGTAGTAAGGAGTTAAAGGTTATGGTTGGGGATGAGAGAGGTAGATGGGGGCATGGGATTGGTGGTTGGTACTGGAGGGGGGATTGGTGGAGAGCAAGGAAGGGGTGGGGGCGTAGTTTGAGGTATAAAGAGAATGTAAAGTGTGTTACCTCCACTTTCGTCGCTTGAACTTTGTGCCCACCCGCCCGCCCTTATTATATAAAAAAAAAAAAAAAAAAGGGAGAGTAATATATACAAAAAAAAAAAAAAAGAAAAGAACAACAAAGGGGGTGATGGTTTTTTGTCAAAAAAAAAATGAAAGAAAAATGTTTGTTTTGTTGTCACAGCGGGGGGATAGGTCCGTCTGAGAGGTTGGGAGTACCGACAGTCGGTTTGTTGGTACGAAGTCGCTCAAGGGGAGTGGCTTCGGAGTGGATGGGAACTTGCAGGCGGAGGTCCTGCAGGTTCTAGGTGGGGGTAATTAACGATGGAACGTTATTACCCCTCACCTTGGGCCGGTTGGTCACGGCCGAGGTGGTCCTCTGGGCCAGTTGGAGGTTACGGCCGGGGGGTTAAGAATGATGGTTGTTTCCCTCTCGGATGGATCTATCGGTGGTTTTGGTTATAAGGGTATATATGTATAAAGGTTATGTTTAACAATGAGTGGCATGTTGAGCCACGAGTTTGGTATACATATATACGGTTAAATAAAATCTGTGGCCATTCCTTGCAATAAAGTCGTAGTTATCGTCTTTATTTAAGTAAATATGGTATGGGGGGGTAGAACCTGTTAACCTGCTTATCCCTTATAGATGCGTCAAGCAGCTTGAGAGGGTCTGTGGTGGGCTGAAATCTTATTACATCATTTGTGGTGAAACCAGCACAATGGTTTCTAAAAAGAAGTCTGACTACTGTTTAACCCTTGTCTTTCTAGACTGTAAGATACATAGAGCCCCTTATTATTGTCTGATTGAAAATGTAAACCCACAGAGACCATCTCAACCACTAATGTAGATTGCTCTATTAACTGACAAGCATTTTATGAAGGTTATATGTGGCATCAGACTCTAAAAAATCAAAAACTTTTAAATTTGCCATCATCATGCTTTTAATCACCAGGGTCCCTTGCAACCTCTATAGTGTCATTTTGACAGCTAGTCAGTCATGCTCGCCGCTGGGTGATGGTACTTGCTGCGAGCTGAAAGTGGACCCACTGGACTACAGGGGAACCCCGGGTCTACCCAAACGTCGGGTAAAAGACTGGGACTGTGGCAGCTGACCTCCAGGACAGGGGCAGCCACAGAAGCATGCAGGACAGAGTCTCAAGTATAGATGGGGACCACCATGGTGGCTGAAGGCAGGAAGGACAGGCAGTGTCAAGCACAGCAGGGAAGGACCGACAGGCAGAGTCTAAGTACAGGCAGAATGGGAAGGCCGAGTCTATAGTACAAACAGAGCAGGCATAGTCCAGCTATGGGCAGGACAGGACTGGAACCAGATACCAACAGGCAGGATGTGCTGGTAACCAGGTACGGGCTGGACAGGCTGGACCCAAGTGCCAACAGGCAAGATGGGCTGGAAACCAGGTACGGACAGGACAGGCTGGACCCAGGAGCCAACAGGCTGAACGGGCTGGGAACCAGGTATGGACAGGACTGGCTGGACCCAGGAGCCAACAGGCTGAATGGCCTGGGAACCAGATACGGAATGGGACAAGATGGAACCAGATGGTACAGGACAGGACAGGTGATCTGACAACTGACTAGACAGAGTGAAGTGACTAACAGGAACTATGGTGTTGAGTAGGCCACTCCCCTAGTGGGAGATATACCCAGATATGCCCTAAATACCCAGTGCCTTTCAGCAATAGGCTGGGACACACTTTTTGGGAATGGTGTGATGGCCCTTTAAGAGAAGGACAGCAGAGCGTGAACTCCCTAGGAGCACTCCCAGAGATGCTGTGATGCACGCCCAGACTCTGGGAGGAAGCGGAGGAGAAACCACATGGAGGAGGGACAGAAATGCCAGGCAGCGTGGAGGGACCCCGCCACGGCGGCGGTGAGTAATAGCATGTCCCTGTATGAGAGCAAGGAGCACGGGGACGCAGTGTTACATAGTCACTTTCTACCACTATTTGAGTCTGATTTTTAAGAGTTATTAAACCTTTTTGAGAGAACCAGTTATAGACTGTTAACACCCCAGTCAGAGAATTCATCAATAGGACATGCTTGTTCCTCTCTCTCAACCTTGATCTTTGGCTTGTCTTGGTAAAGACTTGTTCCACGAAGATGTTTTTCATTAAATCTAAGGGGTTTGCTCCAGATACACCATGTGAAGAATTATTGGGCAAGTTGTATTTTAGAGGATTTTTTTAATTATTGATCAACAACTATGTTCTCAATCAACCCAAAAGACTCATAAATATCAAAGCTTAATATTTTTGGAATATCCATTGGACCCCAAAGCAAGTTATTTTTCAGCATATTTCCAAAGGATTGATAGTAGGTAGCTGTCTAGTTCAATAGTTTTTTAGCTTGGGTACTCCCTTCTCTTTCAGTGCATTGCGGGACGTGGCGTTGATAACACGTGCCATAGCAAAGTGCTTGGGTTCCCATGGACTGGTATTTAGGAGCAGCTAACTGAAGGTTAATAGTACATGAAATATATTTGGATTTTCCCTTCTCAAACACATTTTTACAGATATTGCAGTTATGTTTAATTTAAGGATTTAATGGTCTGTCATCTTTTCGAAAACCTGGACTTGACTAACAACTTGTTGTTGTTAAATATATGTGGATCCTCATTATCTCTAACTTTATAAAAAAAAACTTGTATAAAGCAACAATGGAAAAAAATAATGTAAAACATCATGTGAAAAGCATTATTTAAAGAGTTGTTCACATTATGTATCTTCAGGAGTAGAATGTTTCCCTGCCTCCCACCTCCCGCTTGCCGAGGAGCAGTGTGCTCCTGATTGATTGATAGTTCAGACACATGACAGCATTGGAGGCGCACAATGACATTGAAGCTGACTGGATACAGCAATCCAGCTAGTTTCAGAGTAGCACTTACAAGCTCTTTATCAAATAACTTGTAAGCACTCTGCTTCTTGCCTAGGAGAACTTGGTAATCTAAATAAAAAAAAACAAATAATACCTTCGTTCTTCAGAACAGACAGGATTTACAATAAGAAGTAAATTACAAAGTTGCCTGGTTTTACAAGTACATTTATGATGTTGAGAAAACTCCTTTATGCTATCCACTCTTGATACTATAAACCTTACATAATGAATACAAAAGTGTTTAAGGCTGTTTATCCAGCACACTGATTGACCCTGACTTGAGCCACCTAAACTCCATTTCACTTATTGTCTAAGGATAAACAGTATTATAATGATACAAGGCAATGTTCTTATTAGATACAAATATACAGAAAATACATAAATATGTTATATTCAATAGCAAAGCTTTACTATCTTATAGTACTGCTGCAAAAATTGCAAAATTACAAAAATTTGTATTTATGTGGGTAATATCACTTTAAAGTGCAACATTAGATAAAGTGCACAACCACAGGAAAAAAGCCAGGTGTGGTTCCTCTGATTTTGATACACTGCCAAGGTAAGTATATTAGGAGATGAGGGCAAGATGTGACATAAGATATTGCATTAAATGCAGACTACACCCTAATAATCAATGTATAAATGAGAGAACCAAGGGAGTGGTAGTCAAAGGTCATACACAAGACCAGCTAATCATAAATAACATCAAACACTGCTTTTTTGCAAAAATATAACAAATATTTATTAAATTGAATAAATAGAACGTGCACGTTTCGATGTCTTCCTCGGGGGGCCGTGGTGTAATATGATATTACACCACGGCCCCCCGAGGAAGACATCGAAACGTGCGCGTCGGGGCACGTTTTTGCTCGGGTCCCACTTCCATCATCATGGGTGAGTGCAGTACAGGGACTAATTTAACTTTGTGCATGTCATGATTGTTACCTGTTTGCGATATGACTAATATGTGGCTCATGGTCTGATCCTCCGATCACTAGACTCCTCATGGATATTGTCTCCTTGAGTGCTTACTGGAATATGTGTGCACGTTTTGAGACATTGGAGTTATTGTTAATCTACTGTCCGGAGGTTTATCAGACCATGTCCCTCCTACTATTTTGCGATACTGCTCCCCGGATGGGTGGTGGACCCCTGGTTTTTTAACTCCAGTGACATCTCCTTTTGAGCCTGATCTCTGTGCAATGTAGTTGTTTACTTCTTAATGTCACTTTTTTGCTATTTATTCAATTTAATAAATATTTGTTATATTTTTGCAAAAAAGCAGTGTTTGATGTTATTTATGATTAGCTGGTCTTGTGTATGACCTTTGACTACCACTCCCTTGGTTCTCTCATTTATACTGCCAAGATAAGTGTATGGCTATAGCTATATGCTTTATCTGAACTGGGTATCACTATATGGGGAGACCCTACGACTATTTATTTATTTTTATACCATGATAGACGCGCAAAGCGTCTGTGATTGGAGCAGTCAGCTGATACGCTTACACTGAGGGTGGGGGTGGCATCTGACTGCAACCAATCACAGACGCCGGTGGGTTGGGGAAATCAGTACATATGCAGTGAAGGTTAATGCGCTGCCCTGGAAGTGAATGAGTGGCCTGGAAGAAGTTACAGCTGCTGCAGAGCCTCGGTAAGTACAGCGCACTTTCTCTTATCACCCTATCCTTTATACCACAATTTTTAATTGCCAGATTCTGGTCCCCATAGACTTATATGGGGACCAGAATCCGGTTTGCAATCGGATTTTAAAATCCAGATAACAGGACCTGCCGCTCCCAGTTATCTGCGAGTCCGCCCATTGCCACTTGCCATTATTAGAAACACATACGCGAGTACTAGGCAGTACTCGTTATGGCAGAGAGAGGGGGGGAGCCAGCACTGCCTGAGAATGGCATACAAAAGAATATTTTTAAGTGTAAATTCACAATTATTCCAACTGTACTATAATGCAAATTGAGATTTTTAGCAAATGATTGATCAATAATTTGAGCCGCCCCTGCCAACGTCAAGGCAAATCTCCATGTGGGGTTCCTACCTATATTTATATTGTCAATGTGTCATACGGCTAACTAATTAGAGATTTGCCTTGACGATGTCAGGGGCGGCTCAAATTGATCAATCATTTGCTAAAAATCTCAATTTGCATTATAGTACAGTTGGAATAATTGTGAATGTCCACAAAAAAATGTATTTTTTGCATACCATTCTCAGGCACTGCTGCCCCCCCCCTTTGTAGTACTCGTTATGTGTATATCAAGTACGAATAGTTAGGTACTCGCTCAACTCTAATGGTGTTCAGTCAACAATGACTGTCATTATTATCTATATCTACAAGCAGAGTTCGATGGGCGCTGGTACAAAATTGTAACCTGGGCCCCCCCTTTTGTTGTTCAGATGTATGTATATGTATGTATACATTTATCATTCTAAATCCTATAAAGACATACGAGTTGTCCCCCACCCTGCTCTACTGTCCCTCATCCTGGGCTCCTTCCTTGTAAATATGGCCCCCATCCTGGTATATAGTATATGCCCTCCATTCTGGTAAGTATGTACCCCATCCTGACATATATGTCACCCATCTTAGTATATATGTTCCCCATTCTTGCCCACATACTTGTATATATATATAACCCCATCCTGGTAAAAATGTCCCCATCCTAGTATATATGTTCCCCATTCTTGCCCACATACTTGTATATATATAACCCCATCCTGGTAAAAATGTCACCATCCTAGTATATATGTTCCCCATTCTTGCCCCCATACTGATGTATATATAACATCATCCTGGTACAGATGTCCCCATCCTGGTATATATGTCCCAATCCTGGGCCCCTCCTGGTATATACTGTCCCCCACCTGGTGTCTACTGTCCCCCTCCTGGTGTCATCCTGGTATATACTGTCCCACTTTTGGTATCTAATGCCCCCCTCCTGGTGTATAATGTCCCACTATTAGGCTCCTCCTGGTATATACTTTACTTCTCCTGGTACACACTGTCCCCTTCCTGGTATATATGTCCCAATCCTGGGCCCCTCCTGGTATATACTGTCCCCCACCTGGTGTCTACTGTCCCCCTCCTGGTGTCATCCTGGTATATACTGTCCCACTTTTGGTATCTAATGCCCCCCTCCTGGTGTATAATGTCCCACTATTAGGCTCCTCCTGGTATATACTTTACTTCTCCTGGTACGTACTGTCCCCTTCCTGGTATCTACTGTCCCCCTTCTGGTATATCTGTTCCCATCCTGGGAAATATGTCTCCGTCCTGTCTAATGCAAAAAACAACGGCATTGTACTCACCATTCCTGGTTTCTACATCATGCAGCGTTCTCCTATGTAGCCAGCGCACAGTGGTCGGCAGTTTTCATCAGTGTCGGTGCTATTGCAACACATGAGTCATTGCCATGCACCACCCTCACTCACTGGGACACATATGAAAGCTGCTGGCATCTGTTTGGCTGGCAGCATGTATCGCAGTTCAGGGACCCGACAGATCCCTGCACCGTGATGCATTTCAGCTAGATGTGCAACTTCGGATGCACATCCAGCTGAAGCAGGGGCTGGGGCCTGCAAGCCCCCTGCACCCCCGGCCCGGTCGCATGTGCAATCCCTATGACCACGATCATACTGCCCCTGTCTATAAGGCCTGTTTCACACGTCAGTGATTCTGGTACGTTTGTGCTTTTTTTTAAAGGTACCAGAATCACTGACATACGCAGACCCATTATAATGAATGGGTCTGCTCACACATCAGTGATTTTTCACTGCACGTGTCTCCGTGCGGCGTACCCGCGTGTGCATGATTGGCGCACGGAGACATGTCCATTTTTTTCTGGCACCACTGATATCCCATGGACCACGCAGTGGTGTGGTCCGTGAGACACGTGCCAGAAAAAAACGTGCTTTTAAAATAAAAATCATTTTTACTCACCCGGCTCCAGCGATGTCCTCTGCAGCCCGTGCAGCCTGCTGCTTCTGAGCCGGCTCATTACTGTCGCTCATATTCATGATGCACGACACAGCCGACCCGGAAGCAGCTGCTGCGGGGGTCAGCGTCGGCCGGATGCTGCACCGCGGGAGCGATCAGCACCATGGACAGCGGGAGCGGGCGCAGGTGAGTTAATCTCTAAGTGCAATCACGGGCCATGGAGAACGGAGCCCGGATTGCACTTAGACAACCCACGTGTGCCGTGATTCATGGCACACGCAGGGACATGTGCGTGTTTTTGCACACCAGTGAAAAACGTCAGCGTTTGTCACTGACGTGTGAAATGAACAATAGGATAAAGAGTTGCACACCAGTCACAATGTATAGGGGAATAATGAAAAGCATAACTGCTATATGAATACTAGACTGAAAAATACAATGGACTATCTGAAATAAGTGAAAAACATGAAAATGGTATCTGCATAACTGCTATGAAAAATAGAAATGAGAGATATTTAGCCATTGTATTGATCAATGCAAAGGAGCCCCAAAACCAAACGCCAAGGTAATCTCTATTTTTGGGGTCCCTAACCTATGTGTAACCTCACCTGCAGTTAAAAAACTTGCTCTGTATGGGAAGCAAGGGACCAAGCTATATATGTGTGAAATAAGAGACATGGCTATGGGTGGGGCAGGGTTCTCAGACAAAAAGTGCATACTAACTAAAGAATGTATGTCTGGAACACCAATGGTGTGAACAGGGTGCAAGACTCAAAAATATACAACTAAACAATAGGATAAAGAGTTGCACACCAGTCACAATGTATAGGGGAATAATGAAAAGCATAACTGCTATATGAATACTAGACTGAAAAATACAATGGACTATCTGAAATAAGTGAAAAACATGAAAATGGTATCTGCATAACTGCTATGAAAAATAGAAATGAGAGATATTTAGCCATTGTATTGATCAATGCAAAGGAGCCCCAAAACCAAACGCCAAGGTAATCTCTATTTTTGGGGTCCCTAACCTATGTGTAACCTCACCTGCAGTTAAAAAACTTGCTCTGTATGGGAAGCAAGGGACCAAGCTATATATGTGTGAAATAAGAGACATGGCTATGGGTGGGGCAGGGTTCTCAGACAAAAAGTGCATACTAACTAAAGAATGTATGTCTGGAACACCAATGGTGTGAACAGGGTGCAAGACTCAAAAATATACAACTAAACAATAGGATAAAGAGTTGCACACCAGTCACAATGTATAGGGGAATAATGAAAAGCATAACTGCTATATGAATACTAGACTGAAAAA
Organism: Anomaloglossus baeobatrachus; assembly: GCF_048569485.1. Taxonomy (NCBI): domain Eukaryota; kingdom Metazoa; phylum Chordata; class Amphibia; order Anura; family Aromobatidae; genus Anomaloglossus; species Anomaloglossus baeobatrachus. The sequence goes on from NC_134357.1 coordinate 251,131,871, forward strand.
TACAATGGACTATCTGAAATAAGTGAAAAACATGAAAATGGTATCTGCATAACTGCTATGAAAAATAGAAATGAGAGATATTTAGCCATTGTATTGATCAATGCAAAGGAGCCCCAAAACCAAACGCCAAGGTAATCTCTATTTTTGGGGTCCCTAACCTATGTGTAACCTCACCTGCAGTTAAAAAACTTGCTCTGTATGGGAAGCAAGGGACCAAGCTATATATGTGTGAAATAAGAGACATGGCTATGGGTGGGGCAGGGTTCTCAGACAAAAAGTGCATACTAACTAAAGAATGTATGTCTGGAACACCAATGGTGTGAACAGGGTGCAAGACTCAAAAATATACAACTAAACAATAGGATAAAGAGTTGCACACCAGTCACAATGTATAGGGGAATAATGAAAAGCATAACTGCTATAGGAATACTAGACTGAAAAATACAATGGACTATCTGAAATAAGTGAAAAACATGAAAATGGTATCTGCATAACTGCTATGAAAAATAGAAATGAGAGATATTTAGCCATTGTATTGATCAATGCAAAGGAGCCCCAAAACCAAACGCCAAGGTAATCTCTATTTTTGGGGTCCCTAACCTATGTGTAACCTCACCTGCAGTTAAAAAACTTGCTCTGTATGGGAAGCAAGGGACCAAGCTATATATGTGTGAAATAAGAGACATGGCTATGGGTGGGGCAGGGTTCTCAGACAAAAAGTGCATACTAACTAAAGAATGTATGTCTGGAACACCAATGGTGTGAACAGGGTGCAAGACTCAAAAATATACAACTAAACAATAGGATAAAGAGTTGCACACCAGTCACAATGTATAGGGGAATAATGAAAAGCATAACTGCTATATGAATACTAGACTGAAAAATACAATGGACTATCTGAAATAAGTGAAAAACATGAAAATGGTATCTGCATAACTGCTATGAAAAATAGAAATGAGAGATATTTAGCCATTGTATTGATCAATGCAAAGGAGTCCCTTGCTTCCCATACAGAGCAAGTTTTTTAACTGCAGGTGAGGTTACACATAGGTTAGGGACCCCAAAAATAGAGATTACCTTGGCGTTTGGTTTTGGGGCTCCTTTGCATTGATCAATACAATGGCTAAATATCTCTCATTTCTATTTTTCATAGCAGTTATGCAGATACCATTTTCATGTTTTTCACTTATTTCAGATAGTCCATTGTATTTTTCAGTCTAGTATTCATATAGCAGTTATGCTTTTCATTATTCCCCTATACATTGTGACTGGTGTGCAACTCTTTATCCTATTGTTTAGTTGTATATTTTTGAGTCTTGCACCCTGTTCACACCATTGGTGTTCCAGACATACATTCTTTAGTTTGACGTGTGAAATGGGCCTAAGATAGTTTTTTTTAGATATACATTAGAGTATTGATATTGTGATTTAGTAAATTATTTCTAGGACGCTTGGAGAGCTGGTTTTCTTTCCAATCAGAACAAAATAGTAATACTGTTGGGATTATGGTTTGATATTTAAAACTAAAAATTTTTTACTTCTCCAGTTTTCAGACAGAGATTTATAATTGGGGAGCTTTTGTGATATCAATTAACATTAACCATCTTGTAGGAAGCACAAATGACAAGACATACTGGCAGTTTTTCAGTGATGTCACCCCATTAAGTGAAGGTTAGTAATATGAATATGGTTGAATATCTATCTATCTATCTATCTATCTATCTATCTATCTATCTATCTATCTATCTATCTATCTATCTATCTCTATCTATATCTATCTCACAACTTTTGCTACACCTGAATTTTACTAGGAATCAGGTTTTGTGGCCCCAGCCTGTTGCAAGTGTTACCATGCTGGGCCAATATATTTGTTACAGATAGTGCATTGTATATTGGAACATGGTGTAATTTGGTGTTTTTTTTGCAGGTGTCAGCTCATACAAGCCAAGCGACAAGGAGCACATTCTGGCAATCTTTAGCAAATACTGAATATATTCTTTTCCTATTTACCTCAATTACAATTTATATTTTTCTCAATGCATGCTTGATTTGATTTTGGCTAAAGACAAGAGTGCCCTGCAGAGGACATATAATATCCTAAATGGATGAAGCTTTTAGCAGTATAACCAGTGTATATTCATGTTGTAATAAATATAAGGTTGTAAGTAAAATATATGGACTATTATAAGTGTCTATAATGTTAGTATACAGTTATGGACTGGCCCACTATGGAACAGGTAAATTCCTGGTGGGCTCCTACGGAGGAGTAGGCCCTTTACCACCCAGTATGAGCAGTATTTGTACCAATATAATTTAATTCACTGTGTACAAATGCTGAAAGCAGCATCTCATAATTTATTCAAAACACTACCTAGCTTATTATTATATAGAAGCACAGGTACATTTGGGAAAGATTGTAGTGTAATATTTACATGTATCTGAACAGTGGGCCACCAGAGTCAATGTTATCAAAGGACCCTTGCCAACCCAGTCTGATACTGAGTGGCTATACATATTTATTTGTGAGCTTATTGAGACTGTGTAATAATATATCCTTCGCTCTTACCTATGAGTAATACCTTTGAGTAACACGTGGCAGAATACATATCAGTTCTGCAATATGGGGTGGAAATATACTTGTAATCTGAACCATAATTATATGATGGGGTAGTTCAATATATCATTGCAATGAAAAAAGCTTATAAAATTAGGAACTAGAGATGAGGGAACCTGTTTGGTTAGGGTTCCCCAATTTCAAATTCGGTACGAGCCTTAAGGTCCAGTCACACTAAGCAACTTACCAGCGATCCCAACAACGATAGGGATCGCTGGTAAGTTGCTAGGAGGTTGCTGGTGAGATGTCACACTGCGACGCTCCAGCGATCCCACCAGTAACCTGACCTGGCAGGGATCGCTGGAGCGTCGCTACACAAGTTGCTGGTGAGCTCACCAGCAACCAGTGACCAGCCCCCAGCGCCGCGTGGAAGATGCTGCGCTTGGTAACTAAGGTAAATATCGGGTAACCAACCCGATATTTACCTTGGTTACCACCGCACGGAGCTACACGTGCAGAGAGCAGGGAGCAGCGCACACTGAGCGCTGGCTCCCTGCTCTCCTAGCTACAGCACACATCGGGTTAATTACCCGATGTGTGCTGCAGCTAAATGTGCACAGAGCAGGGAGCAGCGCACAATGCTTAGCGCTGGCTCCTTGCTCTCCTAGTTACAGCACACATCGGGTTAATTAACCCGATGTGTGCTGCAGCTAAATGTGCACAGAGCAGGGAGCAGCGCACAATGCTTAGCGCTGGCTCCTTGCTCTCCTAGTTACAGCACACATCGGGTTAATTAACCCGATGTGTGCTGCAGCTACATGTGCACAGAGCAGGAGCCGGCACTGACAGTGAGAGCGGAGGAGGCTGGTAACAAAGGTAAATATCGGGTAACCAAGGACAGGGCTTCTTGGTTACCCGATGTTTACATTGGTTACCAGCCTCCGCAGAAGCCGGCTCCTGCTGCCTGCACATTTAGTTGTTGCTGTCTCGCTGTCACACACAGCGATCTGTGCTTCACAGCGGGACAGCAACAACTAAAAAATGGCCCAGGACATTCAGCAACAACCAACGACCTCACAGCAGGGGCCAGGTTGTTGCTGGATGTCACACACAGCAACATCGCTAGCAACGTCACAAAAGTTGTTCATTAGCAGCGATGTTGCTAGCGATGTTGCTTAGTGTGACGGGGCCTTTAGCTTGTTCATTCATTCTTGGCATCCCCGAGCACTTTCCCCAAAAGTCAGTAATGTTCGTTTTTGTTAGTTTTCTGCCCCCAAATGCTGGCTGCTTTGCCAAAAATCCTTTATTTATAGCATTTTCTGCTTTTATTTAGGATTGCGATGCTGTCTGATGTGGGGATGAATAAAATGAGTAGAGGAGGCAGGGACCCTGGACCGGAAGAAGGCTTTTGGCGCGGTGCCATTTTGTTTCTTCTTAACTTTATTTATGGATGTTGCTTAAGCCAATCATGGTGCAGCAAATATTCACAAGGTTCAGACAGAAGGGCTTCAGTAATTGGCTGCCTAAATCACATGTCCGCGTGCATATAAATTGTGGAAATATTCCATCGGCGCCATTTTGTGAATGTGAAACGTTAGGGAAGGTGCTGCTGCCAGGGCTTCTAGACAGTGAGCTTAGCTAGGGGTTTAATGCTAGGTAGTTGAGATAGATAGGAGAGTGATAGTTTAGAATAGGGATGTCCAGTGTAGGTAAAGGTGTGTGTGCCACAAATCAGAACATTTCATGATCGAAATAGGGATTGGTACCTGTAGTGCCTGCTAAAGAATCGCCAGTGAAGCATATAAATAGGTATTGCTACGTACTACTGCCTGCTCAAAAGTATGCATACACAATTATAGGTATTGGTAGTTAGCCGTGCGTGGCCTAAAAAGTTGCTAGTGAAGTATCTAAAAAAAAAAAAAATGTTTCTTGCCAATTTTAATTAACTGCTGAAAACTACGTAAACACATTTATAGGCATTGGTAGTTAATTGTGCGTGGCCTAAAACGTTGCTTGTGAAGTATCTAAAAAGTAGTTCTTGGCAATTTTAATTGCCAGCTGAAAATTACACAAACACATTTATTGGTATTGGTAGTGAGCCATGCATGGCCTAAAAAGTTGCTAGGGAAGTATCTAACAAGTGGTTCTTGGCAATTTTTATTGCCTGTTGAAAGGTAAGCCTGCTTTACACGTTGCAATTTCGCATACGATATCGTATGCGATTTGCAACGCCCCCATCGTATGTGTGGCACGTTCAATTTGTTGAACGTGCCGCACAAACGATTTACCCCCGTCACACGTACTTACCCGTCCATACGACCTCGCTGTGGGTGGCGAACATCCACTTCCTGGAGTGGGTGGGACGTTCGGCGTCACAGCGACGTCACTCGGCAGCCGACTAATAGAAGCGGAGGGGTGGAGCTGAGCGGGACGTAAATATCCCGCCTCCCTCCTTCCTTCCGCATTACCTGCCGGGAGCCGCAGAACACAGGTAAGATCTGTTCATCGTTCCCGGGGTGTCACACACTGCGATGTGTGCTACCACAGGTACGATGAACAATCTGACGTTCAATTCTAGAGAAATGAACGTTGTGCGTGCGATGAACGTTTTACCGTTCTATCACAATCGCACGTACCTGTCACACACTGCAATGTACCTTACGATGCCAGATGTGCGTCACTTATGACTTGACTCCGCCGACACATTGTAAGATACATTGCAGCGTGTAAAGCAGGCTTTACGCAAACACATTTATAGGTATTGGTAGTTAGCGGTGTGTGGCCTAAAAATTTGTTAGTGAAGTATCTAAAAAGTGTTTCTTGACAATTTTAACTGCCTTCTAAAAATTAAGCAAACACATTTATAGGTATTAACCCAGAAAAAAAGAGGAATAACCAATGAAGAGTACCACTATGATAATGTCAAAGGGGAACACCAGAAAAAACATGGACCAAAAGTATGAAGAAAATCCAAAAATATTTATTCAAATAGTAATAGCAAGGTGATACAGCAAAAAAAAAGTGACGATGGCTAAGATGAAAACCACAAAGGGGCAAACAAAGTACAAAAGCACACCACCAACTGATGCACCCTGATAAGTGCAATTACAACAGCATATTATAGTGCATACGTAATCCAGTCTAGACACACCACAGCAAAAAAATTAAGTGTAAGAACAAATTCTGCTGATCCAACACAGATAATAAGTAATCGTAACCTCAATAGAGATAAATAATTTAAATAATTTAGAGTCAATTATATTAAATCTGTGTAGGATCACAACAATGAACAGTTGCTGGAAAGAACAGGGAATGCATGGCATCAGGTATTATTAGGCACATTTATAGGTATTGCTAGTTAGCTCTGCATGGCCTAAAAAGTTGCTAGGGAAGTATGTAAAAAAGTGTTTCTTGCAAATTTTAATTGCCTGCTCAAAATTACACAGTGAAACACATTTATAGGTATTCTTATTAATGCTTGCTGAAAATTTGCTATTGAACAAGTTAAAAAGGTCTTCTTAGCACTTTTCCATGTCTGCCCCAAATTACGCAGTAAAATGCATTTGTAGGTAGTGGTACTTTGTATTTTATAGTGCCTTCACAATATTGCCAACTCGGGCACGTAATAATATTTATTCATTTATATAGCACTATTAATTCCATAGCACTTTACATACATTGGCAACACTGTCCCCATTTGGGCTCACAATCTAAGGTCCCTATCTATATGTTTTTGTAGTGTGGGAGGAAACTGGAGAACCTGGAAGAAACCCACGCAGAACATAAAAACTCCTTGCAGTTGTTGTCTTTGGTGGGATTTGAACCCAGGACCCCAGCGCTGCAAGATTGCAGTGCTAATCAATGAGCCACTATGCCATCAGTCTTTTGTGTTAGATGTCTGACACGTCTGGGCATAAGTTTGCAAAAAATCTGTTTGAAAGGGGGAGGGTACATCAACCATGAGTGTTATATCACAACAAGATTGTCGTGGAAGGGGGAATAGATGGGGTGTTGGAAGTGTACGTGCGGGAAGTTCTGTTAGTCAAAGGTCTAGTAAGCAAACACCAGCTCATCATATTCCAAGAGAAATGAGAACAACTTCCATTACTGGACAGGATACTCCACTAGATTTCTTTGGCAGCCGCACATCGCTTCAACTTTGAAATCAGGCTGATAAACAGCATGTGCTGGAGTGGATGGCAAGCGCTGCATCATGTGGCCTCTCCTACTCTTCATGAACCTCAACATCATATTATTATTATTTATTATTATAGCGCCATCAATTCCATGGCGCTTTACATGTGAAAGGGGTATACATAATAGGGACAAGTACAATAGATAGAGGTCCCTGCCCGCAAGGGCTCACAGTCTACAGTCTACATATTAATTCCTCAGAGGTACCACCCCAATTGCACTTGCTTCCACCCACATCACAAATCTCTAACTGGCAAACTGACTGTGGTTAACCACACATGGGCGATGTTAGGTCTAGTAGTTCTGCACCTGAGTGGGTCCGTTGTGCTCCTACGTGCTCTGGCTCCCCGACGGGTCACTCATCGCCCTTCACTGGCCACAAGGGGTGGGGTATTGCCGTCGGGGGTGGAGCTTGCACAAGTGCCCGCTCCGACAAGCATGTCACACTTCCGTCAACGTGGAGGTTGCTGGAAGGAGAGGTGCTGCTGCTCCCAGCAATTGTATCCCTCAGGGGCTCCGGGTTGCTGGGTTTCCTGCTGTGAGCATTTGACAGCGGATACAGGACACTGTATCCTCTGACACAGTCAGATGGTGGGAAGTTCCCTCCATTCCACTCTCCTCCTTTCCTTCTGATGTTCTGTGAGCTCTGGGAGGCAGATTTAATCCTGGAATCTGCCTCCCTTAGTTGCTGACAAATTCAGTGGTGTGGGTGGTTAGAGTGGTTTGCTTGTGTTAGTGCTCTGTGATTTTCCTTTTCCTTCTCCTGCTGTGAGTTACAGATTCTCCTTGGTTGTAGCTGGGTTCAGTTTTCTCTTTAGTTCCTGCTGTGTTTCAACCTTTAGTTTGGTTAGCTGGGTTAAGCTCCCTTTTGTTTTTGTTGATGTTTCCGCCTTAAGTTTATTTACTTTTCCATTAGGTTATTTTCTTGTGCTTTTCCTACCTGCCACTGTGTACCCGGTCGCCAGCTGCCGCATTTTTTGCTGCCTGGGAAGGGCACTGTTAAAGTCCCCTCTCACTAGGACAGGTGTATGGTGTACACGACAAATTGGTGTACTGTGAGAGAAGTGTAGGTTGAGATATTATGGTGGATTGAGAAAGATGTAGTGTGCTCAGTGTCTCATATCGATCCAAAACAGCAGGCATGTCCACTTCCATAACAGCTGATGGGCTTTTATCACCCTGACTGTAGCAGGAAAGAAGTTGAAGTTCTCCAGCCAGAGGCTTGTGCAAGAACACTAGCTATGGTGATGGAGGAGGAAGAATCAGCAGACTCTATTGATGGGACGGCTAGTGGTTGGCGAGGTCTGCTAGGCCATGTTTTAGCAATAATATTCTTAGAATAATGCATGTTGCATGTGCATGTTTTGGTTCATGCACATAGTGGTCAAATTATTGGAATTTCAGCTTCTACTGTGTTGTGTTTTACAAAGTTGGCAGATAATGTTCTGTTCAAGCCCAAAGGGTTACAAACATCTTGCCTACTTCTAGGAACCCGAATGCCAGTTGCATTTTCTTTAATAATGAATTCATCTTTGAACTTGCACCAACATGAGGGTCAAAATCAGGGAGTTGACAAATCACAGTATCCAAGGCTATACATCGAGTGAAATAAAGATTTAATACATCAGCAATTTTCTAAATAAATATTAGTGATGAGCAAACATATTCATCACTCTTAGTTACTTGCACAAATATTAACATATTCGCAATATCCATTACTATTTGAATATCTTAGTCCACGCCTTGGGAGTTTTGAGTCCACTTCCAGCATGTTTGGAGCCTGATTTTCAGCCACTAAACATGCTGGGATTGCTTGCGAATCAGAGTAATGCCATCGCCATCTTTGCTACTGGCATAACCGTGATTGTGATGCAAAGTGAAAAAAAAAGTCCAGTCATTGAAGTAGGAGAATTGTGCTTACTGAGTTGTCCTGTCACACTACTTACTGATCCACTCATTAAGCCTTATAAATATGCACTGCTTCCCCCACCCATCCTATGTGTCGGCGTCTGTGATTGGTTGCAGTCCTGCTTCCCTTGCCCACCCTCATTTTTTGGACAGCCGCAGGGAAACTCTGTAAGTATAAATGTCCTGCTTTAATCCCAATAATACTCTTACAACCTAATTCCCAGAGAGCAAATGGGAGTCAGGAATGCATCTAGACATCTTCCCCATGTTGTTCCCAAACAGTTTCAGCACTTTTCCATCCATTGCAGCATTTTTACAGCCCTCCCATACCTACTTCCAAGGGCCTCTGGAAAATTATTCGAGTTTCCCATTGACGTACTTTGGGTTTGTTATTCGTGACAAATATATGAATAATAAAAATGGTTTTGCTCTAATAATCCGAACCCGAATATTTAACTATTTGTCCATCCCTAGTAAAAATATTTTTAACGATTTTATTGACATGGATTTGTCACCATTGTCGGTAACAACCCCTTCCAATGAAACCAAACCATAAATATCCATAAATTAAGTTATGCGTAAAAATAATAAAATTACGCATGGAAAAGTATTGAACACGCTTACCGAAATTCATTTAACCTCTTTACCCCACAGCCAATTTCTTCAATTCTGATCAGTATCATTTTATAAGGTAATAACTCTTGAATGCGTCAATGGATCCCAGTGATTCTGAGAATGTTTTTTCATGATATATTGTACTTCATGATAGTGGTAAATATAGTAAGATATTTTTTGCGTTTATTTGAAAAAAAAATAGAAATTTGCGAAAAATTTTGAAATTTTCACAATTTTATAAGTTTCAATTTTTATGCCTTTTAAACCAAAGAGTAATGTCACATAAAATAGTTTTTTAAATAACATTTACCACTTATGTACTTTATATCGGCAACATTTTTGAAACATAATTTCTTTTGTTAGGAAATTAGAAGGGTTCAAAGTTTGTCAGCAATTTGTAATTTTCCCATCAAAATTTACAAAACCAATTTTCAATGACCACATCACATTTGAAGCAACTTTGAGAAACCTAGGTGTCAGAAAATACCCAAAATTGAGACCAGTCTGAAGCTACACCCCTCAAACAGCTCGAAACCACATCCAGATGTGTTACGGGGGCTGTCTGATAATAAAACCTAAAGGAATGTCAGACAGTCAGGGTCCACCGTGCAAAGACTCTGCTGCAGACTATGGCAGAGGATAAGGGGTATATAAGTGTGCCACTGTAAAAAATAATAGCACAAGTGCAGAGTGCAAAACCTCTGTTAAACTCACACAGGAATATAATTAGAAAATAAAGCAATTCCTCCCTTACTTGGAGGGTGTGTGGAATGGTCTCTGTTAAAGGTCACAGAGACAAAAGCAGTGAGTGTGAAATGGCACCTACCTAGGTCCTCTAGTGGTGCCAAGAGACGGACAACAGCGTAAGCCGCACAAAGCTCCAACCTGCGTTCGCTCCACTAGTGTGCGAGGACACGAACCACTAGATATGGCACCTGTCTAGGTCCGCTCTTCTAGTGGTGCAAAAGAGACGGACAGCAGCATAAGACGCACAAAGCTCCTACCTCTGTTCACTCCCCTAGTGTGCGAGGATACGAACAACTGCCAGACGCAGTATAAGGAACGTTACCCTAGCGGCAACGTCCACCTACGAGTAGAATCACAAGGCCCAGCCGGACCATGTGCCTCAGGCACCTGCCTATGTCCGCTCCACTAAGAGGTAAAAATATGGACTGCAGCCGAAGCTGTAAGGTATAAGAATGCTACCCTGCCGGTAGCGCTCACCTAACATAGACAGAGAGATGCCTAGAGGGACGTGCACAGGGCGTCTACCCTCATGCATGAACCAAGAGGACTGAGCGCCGGGCGGCGTGCGTCAGGGTCTTATATAGACTCTGTGCCTCATCCAAGATGGAGGACACCAGAGCCAATCCGCTGCCAAAATGACAGCAATGACGTCACGCTGGCCTATCACCGAGCAAAGCGTCACAAGCACATGACCAGCGACCAATCGGCATAGAAGGTGTCAGAGACATGTGACAACGTGTCACAAGCACATGACCAGTGGCCAATCAGCTTAGAAGGTGTCAGAGACATGTGACCTCGTGTCAGCGATGATGTCACCCGCACATGTGCAATGGCTCCAAGATAGGACTTAGTCTCCAGCGCTTGCACATGTGCAGTAGCAAGAAATCCGGACATAGTCTCCAGAGCCACAGCAACCGTAACAGTACCTCCCCCTCAAGGGCCCCCCCTCCCGGCGACGCAGGTAATCGGCAACTAAGTCGGGAGCATGGACAGCCTCCTCAGGCTCCCAAGAGCGATGTTCCAAACCATAGCCCTCCCAATGTATCAAGAAGAACTTGCGCCCTCTAACCATCTTAGAACCAACTATGGCTCGTACCTCATAGCTAGAGCGAGAGGAATCAGAGGCAAGAGAGTGCACTTCACGAGCGTGAGGTAAAATTGCCGGCTTTAGCAGTGAAACATGGAATTTGTCATGGATCCTAAGATGGACGGGTAACTTCAATTGGTAGACTACAGGATTTACCTGTCGAAGAACCTCATAAGGACCCAGGAAGCGAGGAGCAAATTTGACAGAGCTCACTCTAAGTTTCACGTGTTTTGCAGAGAGCCACACAAAATCCCCTGGAGAAAAGACAGGAGCCGGGCGACGAAACCGATCGGACACCGTCTTCATACGGTCCTTAGCTGCTTGGATCGACTCTTGAGTCCGATCCCAAACCTCTCTGGCATTAGTTGCCCAGTCGGCCACAAGAGGAAAAGGTGCAGCAGCGGGAAATGGTACCGGTACCCTAGGGTGTTGCCCATTATTGAGTACGAATGGTGTCTGCCCAGTGGCCTCAGCCAGCGAATTGTTAAGGGCAAATTCTGCCCAGGGTAGGAGGGAGGACTAGTTATCGTGGTTCTCAGCAACAAAGTGTCGAAGGTATATAATCATGGATTGATTGGTACGCTCAACCAAACCATTGGTCTCCGGATGGTATGCCGAAGAGAGATTCAACTCAATTTGCAGAGGCTACAAAGATCTCGCCAGAAACGGGAAGCAAATTGCAGGCCTCTATCACAAATGATACGATCTGGCATCCCGTAAAGCCTAAAGACATGCTTGAGGAATAGTTTGGCTAGTACCCTGGAAGACAGGATTCTCGATAACGGTACGAGATGAACCATCCGGGAGAAATGGTCCGTAATGACCCACACAAATCTATGTCCCTGTGAATACGGAAGATGACCCACAAAGTCCATGCCTACCACCTCCCATGGTCTATCTGGCACTGGTAAAGGATGCAAGAGCCCAGCCGGTCTCTGCCGTAATGGACGGTTGCGAGCACACGAGTAGCAGGAACCGACATATCTCTTGACGTGGCTGGCTAAGTGTGGCCACCAATACCACCTCTCCAGTAACTCTCGTGTCCGCCTAATACCAAAATGCCCACCCACCTTTGAGGTGTGGGCCCACGACAGTATATCATTCTGTCGATCAGGCGGAACAAAGGTCTTGCCCGGTGGGATTTGGTCTAACGTCACAGGGGAGAGCGTATGAAAAACCCTGGAGGGAAGGATAAGACGAGGTTCGTCAATCTCTTCCTGGGTAGAAAGCATAGAGCGAGACAGAGCGTCTGCCTTGTTATTCTTACTCCCAGACAGATAGTTGATGGAGAAGTGAAAGCGGGAGAAAAACAAGGACCGGCGGGCTTGGCGAGGATTCAGACGCTGAGCGGTTTGTAAGTACGTCAGATTCTTATGGTCTGTATAGACCTGGAAAGGATGTTTCGCTCCTTCCAGCAAGTGACGCCACTTCTCCAAGGCTAATCTCAGGGCGAGCAGTTCCCTATCCCCAATGGTATAGTTTCTCTCTGCCGGTGAAAAGGTTTTAGCAAAGAAGAAACACGGTCTTTTTCTACCTGCACCGTTCTTTTGATACAAGACCGCCCCAGCACCCACTGAAGAGGCATCAACCTCCAAGAGAAAGGGCTTATTCTCATCGGGTCTTTGAAGAACGGGAGCAGTTGAAAAGTGTCTTTTTACTGCCTCAAAAGCCTGGGATGTCTCAGTAGAGCAGACTTTTGGATTAGCACCTTTCTTAGTCAAGGACACCAAAGGGGCCACCAAAGTAGAGAAATGGGGTATGAACTGCCTGTAATAATTTATGAATCCTAAGAAGCGTTGCACCGCCTTCAAGGAATGAGGTTCAGACCATTCCAGGACAGCAGAGAGCTTCGCAGGATCCATAGCCAGACCCTCTTGTGAGATAATGTAGCCCAAAAAAGGCAAGGATGACTGCTCGAATACACATTTTTCGAGTTTAGCAAACAAAGAGTGCTCCCTTAAACGGGAAAGGACACGAACGACATCCTGACGATGAGTCTCCAGATCCGGAGAAAAAATCAGGATCTCGTCCAGATACACCACGACGGAGGATAACAGTAAATCCCTGAACACATCGTTTACGAAGTCCTGAAATACCGCGGGTGCATTACATAAACCAAAAGGCATGTCGAGGTATTCATAGTGACCGTCTCGGGTATTAAAAGCGGTCTTCCATTCGTCACCCTCTCGAATTCGCACCAAGTTATACGCACCCCGCAGATCCAACTTCGTAAAAACCTGAGCTCCCCTCAGTCTGTCAAAGAGCTCCGAAATTAAAGGTAACGGGTATTTGTTCTTTATTGTGATTGCGTTGAGACCCCTGTAATCTATGCAGGGATGCAAATCACCCTCTTTCTTCCGAACAAAGAAAAACCCAGCTCCCTCGGGAGAGACAGACTTACGAATGAACCCCTTCTCTAAACTCTCTCTTATATAGGTCGACATGGCCTCCGACTCAGGTATCGACAGGGGGTAAACCCTGCCCTTAGGTGGAACCGAACCTGGGATAAGGTCTATGGCACAGTTATACGGCCTATGGGGTGGAAGAACCTCAGCACCCTGTTTGGAGAACACGTCAGCGAAATCCAGATAGGGTGTAGGTATGGGAGAGAGATCAGTTGTGTCAGAGTTCCGGGATTTCCAGTTTTCTTTTGAAGGATCTTGCCCTTTGTTAACCATGAGTTTTCTGTTCTGTTGCCCTACTTCCTGTTCATCTGTTTAAAAGCCAGCCCCTAAGCTTAGTCTAGTTGCCTGAGTATACTGCTTCCTGTGTACTCCTGCCTTGCTGCTCTCATCTCCTGATTGCTGTTTGGATCCGGTTGAAACACCTGACACCAGCTCTGGACTTCACCTCTCATCCAACTGTGCTCGGACTCTGTCTGCCGTCTCTGGTCGGCACTTCTGCCCGGTCCCTTCCGTTCATATCCACCTTAGGACTCACATCACCTACGGACATTTTTTGGACTTTATCTGTTGCCCTTTTGTGTCCCGGCTGCTGTACATTTGGGCCTTCTGGGGTGATTGCCGGACAGCCCCTGTATAGGGGTTCGCTTCTGGCGGTCTCCCTGGGGGAGTCCAGTGCGCGGCCCCGGGAATTCCCCTTTGCTCTGAACCCAGCAGGTATTTACAGTGTTTATGTTCCACTGTGTATATTCTGTTCTGTGTACATATTGCGGTTACATATTACTGTGTATATTTTGTTCTGTTTACATATTGCGGTTACATATTATTGTGTATATTCTGTTCTGTTTACATATTGCGGTTAAATATTATAAGACGTCTTTTGCACCAAGAACTCGTCTCTGGTTGTCATTGCCCTAACGCAATCGAAATCCTCAGTACATACAATAGTATTACAAGTTGATGCAACCGCAACGACCTTAGGTGGTAAGGGAAGACATCGGGACTGACATTTCGAACCCCAACAAATAATGCTGTCGGACTCCCAGTCAATGTGAGGAGCATGAGTCCGAAGCCATGGGAGACCCAGAAGGACGTCGTCTATACCCTCAGGCAAAACAAGAAAATAAATCTCCTATGTGACCCTGAGGCAGGGAAAGGCGCAAGGGAACTGTCCTCAATGTAATGGAGTCAGACAACATAGTACCATTAACAACACGGACAGGAATAGGCGCCTCTAACATGATAGAGGGAATATTGTGTCGCTTTACAAATCCTGAGGACACAAAAGTCCCGTCAGCTCCGGAATCCACAAAAGCCATAATAGGCCATGTATTCTCAGAGAATGAGAGCTGACCTGGGATACTACACTTAGAGGGTGCAGAAGACGTCTCTAGTAACCCCCCTCTAATGGTTACTAGGCCTGGGAGTTTCCCTGACGACTAGAACACTTGTTGGCATAGTGCCCAGCCTGACGACATACGTAACATATAGGAGGACCAGACTTGCGTAGTCTGGAGGACGTATGACCTAACTCCATAGGAGTGGGAGATGTTTCAGATGCTGAGGAAGATGGTAGTGAACCCTCAACAACTGGAATAGCCTGATGCTTAGGGCGTGAGGAAGAGACCTCGAGTCTACGTTCCCTATGGCGTATGTCGATCCTCGTTGCTACTGTGATCAAGTCCTCCAGAGAAGCAGGGACTTCACTAGTAGCAAGGGCATCCTTGACATAGCCTGCCAACCCTCTCCAGAAGATAGGAATCAACACCTTCTCTGGCCAATCTAGTTCTGCCACCAGCGTTCTAAAAGCAATGGCATAAGAACTAGTAGATAACGAACCCTGAGATAGATCTAAGAGTCTCAGGGCAGCATCATGGGTAACCTGCGGACCCATGAATACCGCTTTAAGAGCATCAAGAATGTCTTGATGTCTCAGAGTAACCACATCAGAGCGCTCCCATAAGGGAGTCGCCCATTCTAAGGCTTTGTCCTGAAGTAAGGAGATGATAAAGCCTACTCTGGACCTCTCCGTAGAGAAGCGAGAAGAGTTGACCTCTAGGTGTATCTGACACTGACTAATGAAACCACGACATGATCTGGCATCGCCAGAATATCTTTTTGGCAGAGCAAGTTGAGGATCATGTGCAGATGTCACCATGGTCTGAGGTTTATCCTCTATACTCTTGAGCCGCGACTCAAGTACTTGTATGTAACGGTGTAACTGCTGATATTCTGCCATAACTGCCAGACCCTTGGCTCAGTCCTAATGTTACGGGGGCTGTCTGATAATAAAACCTAAAGGAATGTCAGACAGTCAGGGTCCACCGTGCAAAGACTCTGCTGCAGACTATGGCAGAGGATAAGGGGTATATAAGTGTGCCACTGTAAAAAATAATAGCACAAGTGCAGAGTGCAATACCTCTGTTAAACTCACAGAGGAATATAATTAGAAAATAAAGCAATTCCTCCCTTACTTGGAGGGTGTGTGGAATGCTCTCTGTTAAAGTTCACAGAGACAAAAGCAGTGAGTGTGAAATGGCACCTACCTAGGTCCGTTCCTCTAGTGGTGCCAGGAGACGGACAGCAGCGTAAGCCGCACAAAGCTCCTACCTGCGTTCGCTCCGCTAGTGTGCGAGGACACGAACCACTAGATATGGCACCTGCCTAGGTCCGCTCCTCTAGTGGTGCAAAAGAGACGGACAGCAGCATAAGCCCCACAAAGCTCCTACCTGCGTTCGCTCCACTAGTGTGCGAGGACACGAAGCACTAGATATGGCACCTGCCTAGGTTCGCTCCTCTAGTGGTGCAAAAGAGACGGACAGCAGCATAAGCCGCACAAAGCTCCTACCTCTGTTCGCTCCCCTAGTGTGCAAGGATACGAACAACTGCCAGACGCAGTATAAGGAACGTTACCCTAGCGGCAACGTCCACCTACGAGTAGAATCACAAGGCCCAGCCGGACTATGTGCCTCAGGCACCTGCCTATGTCCGCTCCACTAAGAGGTAAAGATACGGACTGCAGCCGAAGCTGTAAGGTATAAGAACGCTACCCTGCCGGTAGCGCTCACCTAACATAGACAGAGAGATGCCTAGAGGGACGTGCACAGGGCGTCTACCCTCATGCATGAACCAAGAGAACTAAGCGCTGGGCGGCGTGCGTCAAGGTCTTATATAGACTCTGTGCCTCATCCAAGATGGAGGACACCAGAGCCAATCCGCTGCCAGAATGACAGTAATGACGTCACGCTGGCCTATCACCGAGCAAAGCGTCACAAGCACATGACCAGCGACCAATCGGCATAGAAGGTGTCAGAGACATGTGACCTCGTGTCATCGATGATGTCACCCGCACATGTGCAATGGCTCCAAGATAGGACTTAGTCTCCAGCGCTTGCACATGTGCAGTAGCAAGAAATCCAGACATAGTCTCCAGAGCCACAGCAACCGTAACAAGATGGTTTATTAGGTTTATTACTGCTTCACATGCTTCACAGGGAAGGAAAGGATGAAAATCTTACTTGACCCCACAAAAATGTTATTTTAGACCAAAATTTCGAATTTTACAAACGCAGCAGGAGAAACTGTACTATGCAATTCATTGTGCAATTTTTCCTGAGTATGCTGACACCCCATATGTGGTGTAAAACTACTGTTTTGGCACACAGCAGGGCTCAGAAGGAAAGAAATTCCATTTGACTTTTTCAACACAAAATTATTTGGAATCAATAGCGGATACCACGTCACATTTGGAGAGCCACTGATGTGACTAAAAAGAGGAAACCCCCCCACAAATAACCCATTTGGAGAATTAGACCCCAAGGAGTTTATTGGGATTTGTTTGGGGAACGTTGAACTCCCAGGTGCTACACAGAAAATTAAAACAAGGCATGAAAATGAAAAAATAAATTTTACCACAAAAATGTTGCTTTCTCTGACGCCTCATTGGGGGACACAGGACCATGGGTGTTATGCTACTTATCCATAGAAGGACACTAAGTAGATGCAAAAGCATAGCTCCTCCTCTGCAGTATACACCCCCTGGCCGGGCCAGGCAACCTCAGTTTTAGCTTAGTGTCTATAGGAGGCACATCTCTGCAGACTACTGCAGCAAGACTTTTTTGTTTTTAGAGGGCGACAGTTCCTTCGGGGACCGATTTCCCAAAACCATCAACAGGCGGGAACGTGGAGTGTTGCCTCCCCGTACCACCTCCTGCGACGCTTGATCCTGGGCTGTTACTCACTGGACGACAGGTCTCATGGCACTGATTTTCCAGAGCCCAGAACAGATGAAAACTTCCTCAGCCCCTCTTGCAGGCTCTGAGTTGATATTCGCTCCGCACCAGCGTGACCAGACTGCCATCTCCACAGGAGCTGAGGTGAAATCATTCCGATTTTTCCAGAGCCCAGACCAGATGAAAAACTTCCTCAGTTCCTCTTGCAGGCTCTGAGTTGATATTCGCTCCAAACCCGCGTGACCAGACTGCCATCTCCACAGGAGCTGAGGTGAGATAATTCCGATTTTTCCAGAGCCCCAGAGCATTCCTCAGTCCCTCTGGCAGGCTCTGAGTTGATACACGTTCTGTGACCGGGCACAGCAGGCGTCAGAATCTGCACACTGGCTCCCTGACAGGAAACTGGAGCAAAGGTCACACTGACTGCATGCACATGGGCTGTGATTTGGCTCCCTGACAGGAAACTGGAGCAAAGGTCACACTGACTGGATGCACATGGGCTGTGATTGCAGACACCTGCAGAGCATTCCACCTGTGGCGGGGGGAGGGGACAACTCCCTGGACTAAGTGCACCCGCAGCTGCAGTACACTTATAGAGGTTTTTCTGTCCACCATTGTTGTACAGGGCTGGAGGGGGGAAGGGGAGTCCCTTCCCACCATTTTTTTTTTTGTTTATTATATTTTCTCATGCCTTCTTGTCAGAGCTAAGCCCTGCCCCCTACAACACTCGATAAGCCACGCTCCCTCACGAAAGCATGCATAACCCTCCTCACACAGGATCTGCAGAGCATTGCTCCCTCTTGTTGTGATCAGAGCCTGTGGGCGTCTCTCAGAGCTGGCTTCCTCCTTCCCACAGGAACTGTGAAGCAGGAGGGGGAAAGGGTCATCAGGGTTCTGGATGAGTTATAGCCTCACTTACATATTAACTCTGCAGAGCATTGCTCCTTCATTACAATCAGTTTGGGGCTCATCAGCCAGGGGCTGCAGTCACATGTTTTATGCCCTGCACAACTACAGCAACAACTATAAGACTATTAATGTATCCTGCCACGCTCAGCTACTAGGGGATGATAGCACCTCTTACTTCAGTGAGTCCGGTGCCTTTGTAGCCCCCCCGCCACAACCGCAGCAACCGCTGCCAGCCCAGAGCCTACGGCTCCCAGTCCCCCAGAATGGGCATAGTTCCCAGAACCTGGTGCTGGCTATGCAACATCGTCCTACACCCCTCGGGGCCCCTGGACAGAACGCAGCCTGATGACACCTCTATAGAGGGTCCTTCTGATAAGAATCAGCCCTCTGCTTCACCGGTTGCAGATCAGAAAAAGGGCATGACCCCCATGGGTCTCCCTCTGGGGTTCACAGATGGGGTTCTCCCACATGTTCCGTGGTCTCTGAGGAGCCGGAGGAAGGGGAATGATGTTTGTTTGGTTTCAACCTCCCCGAGCGATCAAGCTGCGATGGACTCCCTTATTGCAGCAATCTACCAAAAC
Organism: Anomaloglossus baeobatrachus; assembly: GCF_048569485.1. Taxonomy (NCBI): domain Eukaryota; kingdom Metazoa; phylum Chordata; class Amphibia; order Anura; family Aromobatidae; genus Anomaloglossus; species Anomaloglossus baeobatrachus. The sequence continues at coordinate 251,151,100 of NC_134357.1, forward strand.
TCTGCATGTGGAAGATCTCCCATCCACTACTACTGACCCTGCGGTCTCCTTTAAAAGGGTGAAGAAACTTAAAAAAAAAAAAAAAAAGAGCTTTTTGACGCCGCTTTGGTATCCGTAAACTCATGGAGTCCCGGTACCCCTTTGACTTAGCTGTCTCTAAGGGCTGGGCCGATCCGGCCTCGGTGGGCCCTCACCCGGCTTCTGCCTGCCTGAAGGACCCTCCTGTCTTTTACTTGATGGATCCTCCTTCAAGGACCCGACAGACAGACAAGTGGAGCAGCGGGTCCCTCTCCCCTTCCGTGTGGGTCGCACAGGCACCAGGACTACCAGTTTTCCTCAAACCCTCACAGATGTAACTGTTCACATTGCTGCGGCGCCGGAGTACCTCATGCAGGCCTCCCTCGGCGCTGCTACCTGCGCAGTTATTGCCGCCTCAAATACCATAGCCATCCGTAAGGCCCTTTGGTTCCGATAATGGAGAGTGGACTCGGTCTCTAAGAAGCCTCTCACAGTACTCCTTTCCAGACCGATGGTTTGCCGATCGTCTGGACAGGCTCTTTTTTTTTTTTGTCTGACGCCACCGGAGAAAAAGAGTACCTCTCTCCCCCAACTCTAGCCCAGGATGTATTTTACTAGACACGCAGGGCCCGACCTTCTCAGCCCTCCCCGAGTCCACCTCGTCCTGGCAGTCTAGACAAAGACCGAGAAGTCTCGTCCTTCTCCATCTGGGTCGCCGCCTCAGACCACAAATGGGTGGGATACCTTGTGTCTTCCGGTTACCACATTGAATTCTAGACCTGATCCCCTGGTCAGTCTTTTCTCTCAAACCCCCCCAAACGCTCCAAAACACCACGAGGCCTTTTCCTCAGCAATCCACTCCCTCCAAACAGCGGGGGTGATGGTGCCTATCCCGGACGGCGAGAGGTTCAAGGCTATACCTATCGTGGTCGCCAAAGAAAGACGGGTCAGTTCATCGGAGCCTCCCTTTTTTCCAAAAATTGGGCCACACAGACACCCACCCCAGGATGACACCGGGGTAGGTAGCAAAGTCTTTCCTGATCCCAGCTCTGTTCATCTTGGCTTCTTTTAAAAACACAGCAAGCAAGGGTTACTCCAAGCGGAGCCTCCCTTTTTTCCAAAAATTGGGCCACACAGACACCCACCCCATCAGTGGCAGCACTTGGGCCCTAGTTGCAAACAGGATGTTTTGATTTGCATCAAGCACATTCAAAAATACGCCATTCTTATCCGTCCCCAGGATGACACCGGGGTAGGTAGCAAAGTCTTTCCTGATCCCAGCTCTGTTCATCTTGGCTTCTTTTAAAAACACAGCAAGCAAGGGTTACTCCAAGCGGAGCCTCCCTTTTTTCCAAAAATTGGGCCACACAGACACCCACCCCATCAGTGGCAGCACTTGGGCCCTAGTTGCAAACAGGATGTTTTGATTTGCATCAAGCACATTCAAAAATACGCCATTCTTATCCGTCCCCAGGATGACACCGGGGTAGGTAGCAAAGTCTTTCCTGATCCCAGCTCTGTTCATCTTGGCTTCTTTTAAAAACACAGCAAGCAAGGGTTACTCCAAGCGGAGCCTCCCTTTTTTCCAAAAATTGGGCCACACAGACACCCACCCCATCAGTGGCAGCACTTGGGCCCTAGTTGCAAACAGGATGTTTTGATTTGCATCAAGCACATTCAAAAATACGCCATTCTTATCCGTCCCCAGGATGACACCGGGGTAGGTAGCAAAGTCTTTCCTGATCCCAGCTCTGTTCATCTTGGCTTCTTTTAAAAACACAGCAAGCAAGGGTTACTCCAAGCGGAGCCTCCCTTTTTTCCAAAAATTGGGCCACACAGACACCCACCCCATCAGTGGCAGCACTTGGGCCCTAGTTGCAAACAGGATGTTTTGATTTGCATCAAGCACATTCAAAAATACGCCATTCTTATCCGTCCCCAGGATGACACCGGGGTAGGTAGATAAAGTCTTTGCTGACCCATGACTTGTTCATCTTGGCTTCTTTTAAAAACAATGTAAGCAAGGGTTACTCCAAGCGGAGTCTCCCTTTTTTCCAAAAATTGGGCCCCACACACACCCACCCCTTCAGTGGCAGCAGTTGTGCCCCAGTTGTACACTTCACAGCTACATTTGCATCAAGCACATTCAAAAATACGCCATTCTTATCCGTCCCCAGGATGACACCGGGGTAGGTAGCAAAGTCTTTCCTGATCCCAGCTCTGTTCATCTTGGCTTCTTTTAAAAACACAGCAAGCAAGGGTTACTCCAAGCGGAGCCTCCCTTTTTTCCAAAAATTGGGCCACACAGACACCCACCCCATCAGTGGCAGCACTTGGGCCCTAGTTGCAAACAGGATGTTTTGATTTGCATCAAGCACATTCAAAATCAACAAGCATTTACTCTCCCCAGGATGACACAGGGGTAGTAAATTCCTTCTGGATCCATGACTTGTTCATTTTGATGAACGTCAGTCTGTCCACATTGTCACTGGACAGACGCGTGCGCTTATCTGTCAGCACACACCCAGCAGCACTGAATACACGTTCAGAGACAACGCTGGCAGCTGGACACGACAAAATCTCCAAGGCGTAAGTTGCGAGCTCTGGCCATTTTTCTAGGTTTGAAGCCCAAAAGGAGCAAGGCTCCAGTTGCACAGTCATGGCATCGATGTTCATTTGGAGATACTCCTGTATCATCCTCTCCAGCCGTTGAGTATGTGTCAGACTTGTTGTCTCTGGTGGCCTTGCAAAAGAGGGTCTAAAAAAATTATGAAAAGATTCCATAAAATTGCTGTTACCGGCACCAGATACGGTCCTACTGGTACGGGTAGACTGTTGAAGATGACGAGACCGTCCCATGTTTGTCAAGTTACAACTGGGAGATTCCCTCCCTGCACCTGCACGGTTGTTTGGTGGAAAAGCCGAGCTAAGATCGAGTAACAGCTTCTGCTGATACTCCTGCATACGTGCGTCCCTTTCTATGGCTGGAATTATGTCACAAAATTTGGACTTGTACCGGGGATCTAATAGTGTGGCAATCCAGTAGTCATCATCACTTCTAATTTTGACAATACGACTGTCATGTTGGAGGTAGTGCAACAAAAAGGCACTCATGTGTCTTGCGCAGCCATGCGGACCAAGTCCACGCTGTGTTTGTGGCATAGAGGTGCTACCCGTTCTTTCTTCCTCTGACATCTCCCCCCAACCTCTTTCAACTGAAATTTGACCAAGGTCTCCCTCATCCGCTGAGTCTTCCATGTCCATGGACAGTTCGTCCTCCATTTCTTCATGTTCTCCTGCACCTTGCTCAACATTTCGCCTGCTACTATGCGCCCTTGTCGATCCCTGTCCCCCATGGTCCCATGCCTGCTGCGTTGGTGATGATGAACGTCTGGACCTTGGTGATGTTGTTGTCCCTTGCGCATATGAATCCTCCTGTAGTTCCTCCCCTTCATGTTGTCCCACCCCCTGACTCCGAATAGTGTTTAGCGTGTGCTCCAGCATGTAAATGACTGGAATCGTCATGCTGATAATGGCATTGTCAGCGCTAAACATATTCGTCGCCATGTCGAAACTGTGCAGAAAGGTCCTTGATCTGAGACCACTCCATCAGGGTGATCTGCCCCACCTCTGCATCTCGTTGGCCCAGGCTATACGTCATGACGTATTGCACCAGGGCTCTGCGGTGCTGCCACAGTCGCTGTAACATGTGGAGAGTTGAATTCCAGCGTGTCGCCACATCGCATTTCAGGCGATGAACCGGCAGGCCGAAAGACTTCTGGAGCGATGCAAGTCGCTCTGCTGCGGCGCTTGAACGGCGGAAGTGAGCTGACAGTTTTCGTGCCCTGTTCAGAAGGCCATCTAGGCCGGGATAGTGTGTTAAAAATTGCTGGACGACAAGGTTCAACACGTGAGCCATACAAGGTACGTGTGTCACCTTGCCCAGGCGAAGTGCCGCACCCAGGTTTGCAGCATTGTCGCACACGGCCTTACCAGGCTGCAGGTTGAGTGGAGACAACCATTTATTAAACTCGGACCGCAGAGCTGACCACAACTCCTCAGCTGTGTGACTCTTATTCCCAAGACATGTCAAGCTAAAGACCGCCTGATGCCGTTGCGCTCTGCTGCCAGCATAGTAATGAGGGGTGCGTGATTCCTTCTGCGCAGTGAGAACGCTGGTGGCCTGACCAGGCAGGCTTGGGGCGGAGGTGGAGGGCCCAGATGAGGTGGAGGATGCAGAAGCTGTGGCGGAACTTGGACAGACAGAGGATTGACACACAAGTCGTGGGGACGGCAAGACTTGTGCAGCAGACCCTTCACCATCTATCACCATAGTTACCCAGTGCCCAGTCAGCGACATGTAACGTCCCTGTCCATGCTTACTGGTCCAAGTATCGGTGGTGAAATGCACCCGTTCACACACAGAGTTTCTCAAGGAAGCGGTGATGTTGTGTGCGACATGCTGGTGTAGCGCGGGCACACCTTTCTTAGAGAAGTAGTGGCGACTAGGCATCTGGTACTGGGGCACAGCGACAGACATAAGGTCTCTAAAATCCTGTGTGTCCACTAGGCGGAAAGGCAGCATTTCGGTAGCCAACAGCTTACAGAGGGATAGAGTCAACCTCTTAGCTTTGTCATGGGTCGGAGGAAGTGGCCTTTTATTTGACCACATCTGAGGGACAGAGATCTGGCTGCTGTGTGTAGACGGTGTTGAGTAGGGTGTCCCTGGAAAAATGCAGGTTTGTGAGGAAAGTGCAGGCGGAGACATGATGTTGCCTTCATCCAACGTTGGTGCTATCGATGTCTGAGAGAGCTGTACACACTCACTTGTTTCCCCTTCCAAACCAACTGACGACCTTACAAGCAAACTGCCTGTTGCGGTTACAGTGGTGGAAGTTTTGCGTGGAAAAACAGGTGTGACAGCTGTCCCCACAGTCCTAGAAGATGAAGAGAGCGCGGATGCACTGGAAGGGGCGGGCGGTGGATGGTTCGCTCCGCTAGGCCGCATTGCAGCACGGTGAGCTTCCCACCAGGACCTATGATATTTATTCATGTGACGATTCATGGAAGAAGTTGTCAAACTGCTGAGGTTTTGACCTCTACTAAGAGAATCATGACAAATGTTACATATCACATGATTTGGGCGATCTTTTTCTATGTCAAAAAAGGACCAGGCTAGGCAAGGCTTAGAGGCCATGCGACCTGTTGATCCACCCCGAATAATGCTCATAGGCAGAGTGGTGGCTGAGGATGCAGTTGTAGACATGCTACCAGTGCTCCGACTCTGTCCAGGAAGGCGCAAGGTAACTTCGTCGTCGGTTGCATCCTCCTCCACCGCCTCTGTTGACCTCCTCGAGTGCCTGACTGGGGGTTGACAGTAGGTGGGATCTAGAACGTCATCATCAATTGTTGTGTTTGCACTCCCCTCCCCCTCAGACCGAGCCTCTTCTTGCCCTGACCGAATATTTAAGTTGTCATCCCAATTTGGTATCTGCGTCTCATCTTCATCAGTATGTTCCTCATTGTCTATAACCACAGGTGTTACAGTTTGTGACAAAGGGTCAACATTATGCTCAGAAACTTGGTCCTCACGGCCTGAATCAGAGTCACAAAGGTTCTGGGCATCACTGCAGACCATTTCCTGTTCTGTACTCACTGTAGCTTGGGAGCAGACCTCTGATTCCCAGGCTATAGTGTGACTGAACAGCTCTGCAGACTCAGCCATCTCAGTTCCACCATACTGTGCAGGGCTGATGGAGACTTCAGAGCTGGGAGAAATCAAGTGTGATTGGGATGACAACTCAGAGGACTGGTGTTTTTTGGATGCGGTACTTGAAGTGGCTGAGAGGGCACTTGTTGGACCACTTGAGATCCATTCAAGCATTTTCCTTTTTTGCCCATCATCTACCTTTGTTCCTGTTGTTCGTGTCCGTAAAAAAGGGAGCACATCGGATTGTCCACGGTAAGTAGTAGACATCTTACTTTTGCTGGTAGATGGTCTATCTTCAGCAGATGATAATGGAGCTTTGCCACCTTCCCCACGGACAAAACCTTTTTTGCCTTTTCCACCACGCCTCTTCCCCTTTCCACCAGCATCTGTCATTTTGCCACTCATGTTGATTGCGACAAGATTGTGGACTGAAAATGTGGTAGTAAAAATTGAGAGGTGGTGAAGATTGCAGTGGTGGTCTAGCTTTATTAACAGCAGAATAATAAAGAATAAATATCCCTGACAATGCAACTTAGTTATAATGAGTTGGAGTGTGCAACGCAGGCAGATGCGCTCTGCAAATGTCTTGGCACTAGTGGGACTATAGCAAAGTCCAATAGCCACGTATAGGATGCCACTAGGTACACTGAGTGTTTGCTAGTATAATGGCTTAGTTAAAAAGAGTTGGAGTGTGCAACGCAGGCAGATGCGCTCTGCAAATGTCTTGGCACTAGTGGGACTATAGCAAAGTCCAATAGCCACGTATAGGATGCCACTAGGTACACTGAGTGTTTGCTAGTATAATGGCTTAGTTATAATTAGTTGGAGTGTGCAACGCAGGCAGATGCGCTCTGCAAATGTCTTGGCACTAGTGGGACTATAGCAAAGTCCAATAGCCACGTATAGGATGCCACTAGGTACACTGAGTGTTTGCTAGTATAATGGCTTAGTTATAATTAGTTGGAGTGTGCAACGCAGGCAGATGCGCTCTGCAAATGTCTTGGCACTAGTGGGACTATAGCAAAGTCCAATAGCCACGTATAGGATGCCACTAGGTACACTGAGTGTTTGCTAGTATAATGGCTTAGTTATAATTAGTTGGAGTGTGCAGAGGACAAGAGGGTACAGTGGCAGGATTGTGGTGCTCTGAGTAGAGGAATGGAAGCCTGCCTTTCTATTCCCTCCTAATGGTGAAATGCAGGGAGGAAATCCCTGACCTTGGCTGCACAGACGCTGGCGCTGTTTTCAGGACCTGTCACCTTAACTCTGACCCTGCCGGTTTGAGCCCTTAAAAGGACTGCTATAAAGTGCTCTCCCTATGCTGTCTAACGCTGTGTATGCAGCGCATACAGCTGTATCGGCTATAGGACTCAGGAGGACGGAGCTGCGACAGTGATGTCTGACACCAAAGACGCAGAAGGCAGATAATGGCGTCCTGGAAGAAAATGTCCGGTTTTATAATGCAGGGACATGTGACATGGACATCCTATCACACATGCCGTTGCTTCTCTGGCTCAAAGTCCACTTAGCTGTGTGTGTGTCTGGGATTGGCTGACATGCTGGCCCGCCCCACAAGACGCGCGCGCTTAGGGAAGGAAGACAAGAAAAAAAAAAAAAATGGCGATCGCCATTATACAAACAGCAGTGATCTGAAGGCGCTGTTCACGCACACTATACACTGAAATGTCATAATAGTGTGATTCACAGAGTGACTTACACTATTACAGCGGAAAGCCAGCTAGGATTTAGTTTTTTTTTTGCTGCTAGAACCGTTCTCGAACGTTTCTAGAACTATCGAGCTTTTGCAAAAAGCTCGAGTTCTAGTTCGATCTAGAACATGCCCCAAAATCACTCGAGCCTAGAACTGGAGAACCACGAACCACGAACCGCGCTCAACTCTACTCGTAAGCATCCCAGACTTGCTGACCCAAGGGCCCATTTCCCATCAGAACTCCAGAGCCCTGAAGCTGACGGCTTGGCCATTGAGACCTGGACTTTAAAAAGAGGGAGATTCTTTCCTGCGGTCATCTCCACCTTGTACAGTGCCCGAAAGCCGGCCTTCATCCCATATTTACCACCATACGCGGAAAACTTTCCTTTTCCAGTGCAGGGAATCTAATTTCCAACCTATGCCTCTGGTGATCCCCAGAATTCTTGATTTTTTTTTTGCAGTCAGGTTGCAAAAGGGGTTGGCCCTCAGCTCCCTTAAGGGGCAGGTTTCATCTCTCTCAATATTCTATCAATACCGCCTAGCTTGCAATCCGCAAGTCTAGACTTTCCTCAAGGGTGTTTCCCATCTAGTTTCCCTGTATAAACGATCGCTGGACCCATGGGACCTCAATCTCGTTTTGGACGGTATCCAGAGGTCCCCTTTTGAACCTCTTAAGGAATCTTCTCTTGCTCTTCTCTCCTGGAAGGTAACATTCTTAGTGGCGATTACGTTCATCAGACAAGTTTCGGAACTAACATCACTCTCTTGCCATGAACCCTTTCTGATCTTTCATCAGGACAAGGTGGTTCTACGCCCCCTTCCAGATTTTCTTCCGATGGATATTTCCCCGTTTCATATGAACGAGGACATTGTTCTGACTTCCTTTTTGTCCACACCCAGTCCATAGGGTGGAAAGGTTTCTACATTCGCTAGATCTTGTGAGGGCTCTCAGATATTACGTACCCAGGACAGCCCCTTTAGGAACATAGACTCCTTGTTCGTCATTCCTGAAAGGCCTAAGAAAGGACAGGCAGCTTCATAGGCAACGCTGGCTCGCTGGATTTGCTCTGCGATCCAGGAAGTCTACCGCTTGCAACTTAAGCCCATTCCTAGTGGGCTGCGGACTTATTCCACGCAAGCAGTTGGCGCCCCTTGGGCCATTAGGCATCAGCCTTCGGTGGAACAGAGGTGTAAGGCTGCGACCTGGTCTTGCCTACATACTGTTTCAAAGCATTACTGAATCCAGACCCAGGCTTCGGCTGAGGCGAACCTAGGTAGGAAAATTCTGCAAACGATAGTGGAGTACCTATCTCAGTAGGCGCTCCTGGCTATCTGAGACTGGTTCCTAATCCTTGGGTTGCGTTGTTTATTGTTTACCCACCCATGGACTGCTTTAGGATGTCCCATGGTCCTGTGTCCCCCAATGAGGCGTCAGAGAAAAACGGATTTTTGTGTACTCACTGTAAAATCGTTTTCTCTTAGCCATCATTGGGGGACACAGCACCCACCCTGTTGCCCTATTGGGCCTTGGTTCTCTCAGTACCTTATTTGGTTATGACTCTTTTTTTCTCATGTTTCTCTGTTGAGAAGTTTTTACTGTTTTTTTCTCCTACTGCTTGTGTACTAAAACTGAGGTTGCCTGGCCCGGCCAGGGGGTGTATACTGCAGAGGAGGAGCTATGCTTTTGCATCTACTTAGTGTCCTCCTATGGATAGGCAGCATAACACCCATGGTCCTGTGTCCCCCAATGATGGCTAAGATAAAACGATTTTACGGTGAGTACACAAAAATCTGTTTTTAACCCACTTTTTTCATTTTCACAAGGGTAACAGGAGAAAATAAACCGCTAATTTATTCTGCAATTTCTCCTGAGTACACCAATACCTCATATGTGGTGAAAAAACACTGTTTGGATGCACAGCAGGTCTCGGAAGAGAAGGAGTGCCATTTGACTTTTTGAATGCAACATTGGCTGCAGTCGTTAGCCGACTCTATGTTGCCTTTGGAGAGCCCTGAAGTGTCTAAACATTAGAACGCCCCCACGTGTGACCCCATTTTGAAAAATAGACCCCTCAAGCAATATATCTAGATGTGTAGTGAGCATATTGAACCCACAGGTGTTTCACAGAATTTTATAATGCTGAGCCGTGAAAATAAAAAAAAAACATTTTTTTTTCATAAAAATGTTGCTTTAGCACAAATTATTTATATTCACTAGGGTAACAGGAGAAATCGCAACATACAATTTTTTGGGCAATTTCTCCTGATTATGATAATATTCCATATGTGGTGGAAAACTACTGTTTTACGCACAGAAGGGCTCAGAAGTGAAGGAGCACCGTTTGACTTTTTGAATGCAAAATTAGCTGTAATTGTTAGCGGATGTCATGTTGAATTTGGAGAGCCCCTAATGTGCTTAAACAGTGGAAACCCCCACAAGTGACCCCATTTTGGAAACAAGACCCTCACAGAATTTATGCACAGACGTGGTGAGCACCTTTGAACCCACAGGTGTTTCACATAATTTTATAATGTTAAGCCGTGATTATAGAAAATTAAATTTTTCCCACAAAAATGTTGCCTTAATGTCATTTTTTTTCAATTTTACAAGGCTAACTGGACCATAGACCATAAAATTTGTTGTGCAATTTCTGCTGAGTGCAAAGATACCCCAAATGAGATGTAAAATTACTGTGTGAGTGCCCAGCAGGGCTCGGAAAGAGCGCTATTTGAAGTTTGAAGTACAAAACTGGGTGGAATAAATAGTGGATGTGTGACGCCCTGGCCTATCAGGTCGTCACAGGACATTGTGCAATCTGCCCTTCTGCATGATGTCCATCTCCTCCTTGGTTACGGGTCCCTGGCCTTTGGTGTTGCTACGAACAAGCCAATCAAAAATCCTAGAAACACTCTGCACCACACCCACCAGACACACCAATGGGTAGCCTGAAGTGAATAGGGCAGCCCACTTGGGGGGTTGGTAAGGGAGGGTCAGGAGTGTCGAGAGCAGTTGAGTTGTGTGGTGACTTGTGAGGAGAGGTCACAAGTCAGTTGGAGGAGGTTAGGAGTTGGGCTCCTCAGTTACTAGGTAGCAGCCATTGGTCTGGGCCTGGTAGGAGCTGGAACCCTGGTCACAGGGGATCGTGTCAAGGGGCACGGAAGTGCCAAGGAGGGCAGCTGGCAGCCTTGAGCCATCTCTGGGCAGGGGCCAGGGCACAGCAAGGTACGTGGACCCTAGGCCGGGAAGTAGCTTCAAGCGTCCTGGTAATTTACCCGACGAGGGTGAAGACTTCAAGATTCGTCCTCCACCCGCTCCAAAATCGGGGTACTAGCGCAACGAGGGGGATAGGACTTTCCCAATACATAGTCGAGAAAATCCCAAGGGTGAACCCTGAGAGCAAGCTCACTCCGTTAGCTATAGTGGTGAGCGTGACCCGACTAGTTCTATACTACAGGGGCCAACCAGTAAAGAAAGTGCCAAGGGAAAGGTCACAGGCTAACAAGCAACACCATCGGGCACGGGATCCAACCGTGCTCCCTCCCTGCTACAGCGGTGATCAGAATTTCGGTTTACAAGTTGTTGGTGTCAGCGTTATTGGACTGAGTGAGTACGCAGTGACCCTTTCCTCCCCAACGGTGTTCCCTTTTCACCATCAGCGAGCCCCGGGGTATTCCCCCTACCCACGGAGGGGTTAAACACCTAGCCGCCATCACATCGCCACCGGGTGCTCCCAACAGCAGCGGTGGTATTCCACCTTACCACACACCGTGGGTGGCGCCACGAACTCTAAACACAAAATCCCCTGTAAATATCCCCCTTTTATTTCGAGTGTCCGCACGACCCCTCCCGGGTCCGGAGACCCCTCGAGCCACCGCGGATCCAGATCCGAGCAGTGGCCCGCCTGCTGACGCTGGGGCTGTACACCTTGAAACTTCTGGTGTCACGAACAGGATACGAGCAGGACCCATTTACCTGGGTGACGTGCGCCTTACGAAAACAGCAAGTCAAAATTCCTCTTCTCGCCGGCTCCGCCATTTTCCACCATCTTTTTTCACCAACATGCCGTCTTCCCCGAGAGAGCGCGCGAAGCCTAAGCCCCGCCCTTCGTCTTGCGTGTGAGGCCAGAACCGGAAGTTCCCAGAGGGCCACAGAGCGCGAAAGAGTGCTGAGTGAAAACCGAGGGGGTGTTTTGGAATGTAACAAGAGCGGAAGTGAAGCAGGGATGCTAGGACTCTGCCATAACATTCCTGGACAACGCAGAGGCAAGATGGCGGAGTGGAGCTGGTCACTGGAGCGTGCTGTTCCCGGGACCACGACTTCAATAGAGGAAGAGACGGAACAACTGTGCAGGAGAATGCGGACGCAGTTCCTATTTATACTAAATCACTGGAGGGAAGAGATGAGGAGCCTGGCGATGGCGGTGCGAGCCCGTGAGATGGAAGTCCTACGAGAAGAGAGGGTAAGCGGTACCCAGTCCCTGTCAATTACCGTAATCCGGCCACTTTGGCTGAGGAATCCGGACCGCCCCCGCTCACGGCAAGCATTCCACCGTCACCTACCCCGTCCTCGGCGGACACTGAGCTGCCCACACCAGTCTCGGCAGCGGAACTCGCAGTGCTAGTGTATGAGTCTCCAGCTACAGACATCCCAGTCTCGACCATCATCCCAGTCATGACAGCGGTTGTCCGGACTTCGACCAGATCAGACCTGGCCACATCACTGGGCCCGTCCTCTGAGGCGGAGCACCCGGACTCTGCAATCCCAGCTGCGGAGCACTCGGTCTTTCAACCTACAGCTGCGGAAGCAGAGCCTGAAGATCCACCAGTTCTGCTACCACGCAGCATCCAAACGGCTGTTGGGGCCGCAAGAGTCTGCATCAAGCCAAAGCCAGTTAGGGTGCTGAGGCCGGACGCTGACACCCTCTGCTGGGAACGACACCAGCGACAACTGCCACCGGCAGTAACAACTCCAGATCAACGGCAGCGGGAGATCATTGCCCACACCAAGAAAGAAAAGGAGAACCTCAGGAAAGCCACATTTCGTGTCCGAGGGCCACAGAGAAGAGGCCTAGTGCGGCGTTTCGACCATAGGAAGGGGTGGGGTTTCCTCTGGGAAGCAAGTCTGCCTGATGAGGTGTTTGTGGCTCGAAGGGATATCAAGCAGCATCTCCCAAGGGATCACCCGGGCCAAAATCTGGAGGTGGTTACTTATAGATTCGTCCTCCACCCGCTCCAAAATTGGGGTACTAGCACAACGACGGAAATATGACTTTCCCAATACATAGTCGAGAAAATCCCAAGTGTGAACCCTGAGAGCAAGCTCACTCCGTTAGCCATATGGGTGAGCAGTACCAGACTAGTTCAATACTACAGGGGCCAACCAGTAAAGAAAGTGCCAAGGGAAAGGTCACAGGCTAACAAGCAACATCATCGGGCACGGGATCCAAGCGTGCTCCCTCCCTGTTACAGCGGTGATCAGAATTTTGGTTTACAAGTTGTTGGTGTCAACATTATTGGACTGAGTGAGTACACAGTGACCCTTTCCTCCCCAACGGCATTCCCTTCTCACCATCAGTGACCCCGGGCATTCCCCCTACCCACGGAGGGGTTAAACACCTGGCTGCCATCACATCATCAGCAGCGGTGGTATTCCACCTTACCACACACTGTGGGTGGTGTCACGAACTCTAAACACAAAATCCCCTGTAAATACCCCCCTTTTATTTCGAGTGTCCGCATGACCCCTCCCGGTTCCGGAGACCCCTCGAGACACTGCGGATTCGGATCCGAGCTGACGCTGGGAAGGTACAGATGCCATGTCACATTTGTAGATCTTCTGCTGTGCCTAAATAGTGGAAACTCCCCCACAAATGACCCCATTTTGGAAACTAGAATTCTGAAAGAATTTATCTAGAGGTGTGGTGAGCACCTTGAACTCACTGGTGCTTCACTGAATTTTATAACATTGAGCCGTGAAAATGAAAAAATACATTTTGACTACAAAAATGTTGCTTTTATCACAATTTTATCATTTTCATAAGAATAACGGGAAAAAGTGGACCATACATTTTGTGGTACAATTTCTTCTGAAAACGCTTATACACCATATGTGGTGGCCAACTATTGTTTGGGCACATGGTAGTGCTCGGAAGTGAAGGAGCAGTACTTTGTTGGAACAGATTGCAGGTGCCATGTGCCATTTGAAGATGACCTGAAATGCCAAAGCAACAGAAACCCCCACAAGTGAACCCATTCTAGAAACTACCTTTCTCAAGGAATTTGTCTAGTGTGTAGTGAGAAATTTTAATCTTCAGGTGATTCACAGAATTGTAAAGTTTTAATTTTCTAAAATTAGAACAGGAGAAAATTGACCATACAATTTCTTACACAATTTCTCCTGTGTTAGTCAATACCCGATATGTGGTCAAAAACTATGATATAGCTCAGAAGGGAAGGAGTGCCATATTGGAGTGCAAACTTAGTTAGAATGGTTTGGGGGTGCCATGTCACATTAGCAAAGCCCCTGACATCCCAGAAAACACGGAGCCATCATAAGTGACCTCATTTTACAAATTACAGCCCTCAATGAATTCATTCAGGGCTGCAGTTTGCAAATTAACACCACAGGTGTGTCACAAAATGTTATATACTATTGGGCAGTGAAGAAAAAATAATTACATTTTTACCACTAAAATTTTGTTTTAGCCTCAGTTTTAGCCCAAGATTTCCAATTTTCACAAGGGGAATAGGTTAAAAAGGCCCCGATATGTGCATAAAGAAAATCCTAGTCAATGGAGTCATTAATATACAAGTTGTGTGTGAAGGTTAAGATCCAAGGAAGACATTTTTGGTTGTATTTTTCGTAGTTCTCTCTTAGATCCAAATTATATTCAAATGTATTGTGGAGGGAAACTCTCTCCACTAGGTCCTCTATTTTGTTTTAGCCCCAGTTTTAGCCCAAGATTTCCAATTTTCACAAGGAGAATAGGTAAAAAAGGCCCCGCAATGTGTCGCGGGCGGGGAGGAAGCTGCCGCTGCTGGTCGCTCGCCAACGCTCGGGTCAGGCGCTGCTGCGGCTGCTCGGTGGCTCGAGTGGTGGGCCGGATCCAGGGACTCGAGCGGCGCTCCTTGCCCGTGAGTGAAAGGGGTGGTTGGTTTGGGGGATTTAGTCCGTGACGCCACCTACGGGTTGTGGTGAAGATGGGCACCACCGCTGCTGGTGATGGGGATCCCAGGAGCGATGGTAGGGAGCAGTTGGGATGTTGTTTTCCCCCTCCGTGGGTAGGGGTCGGTGGTCCCGGGGCCCGGTGGTGTGACGGGGAGGCAGGGTTGATGAGGTGCAGGGTTGCAGGGACAGCGCGGCGCGGTGCCGGATGGCACGGGTGTACTCACTCAGTAAGAGATGCACAAAGTCCTCGGTAAACCAAACAGCTGGATGGACCGGTCCCGCAGCCGGCTGCAGTGTCTCTCCCCGGACAGGTGATGGCAGCCGTCCTTCCTTGCACCTTGATGTACTTGTTTGACTACTATGGATCCCCAACGGTAGTCCGCTCCCCGGTGTATGGATGCCGGAGGAGCTTGTTTGCCCGCAGGCGCTAGCCCTTGGGTCTCCAGCCTTAGGCGGTAGCTGTATACCCTCACGGTGTAAGCGGCTGCCCTCTATCGGGTCCTTGGCCGTTAGGAAACCCCTGGGGCTTCGGCCACACCCGGACCCGACTACCGTCGGCGGCTCCAAGCCCGGTCAAGGTCCGATGGCCCTGCCTGTGTGTGCTGGCCTCACTTCGCTCCCCGGTCGGCACCGGCGGGCCAACGCCTGACCCCGGTCCCACGGCTCCAAGTTGATTCACCACTCCTGCAGACGGCCACCACCGTCTGCCAACCCTGCTGTCAGTGCTCGGGCCACAAACCCAGACACCCAAGTGTTTACTCCTCACTCTTGAAACTCCAACACTACTCTGACACTTTTCACGCCTCCAGGGCTGTGAACTCCTCGGTGGGTGGGGCCAACCGCTTGGCTCCGCCCCACCTGGTGTGGACATCAGACCCTGGAGGGAAGCAACAAGGGTTTTGTGTTTGGCTAATCTTACTGTCTAATGGGGGTGGGGGTGTTTGTGTGTTATCTGTGACGACCTGGCTAGTCCAGGGCGCCACATTCCCCCTTGGTGAAATGCAGACCGTCCGCGGGCTGCCCGTCCATCACCGGTTTTATTTTTTTTTTTCAAAAACTGCAAAATATAAATTAACATGTAAACATTTTAAACATATAAGCATTTTTGTTAGGACACTTCAAACGTTGCACATATAAAACACATTTTTAATAATAGCGGACGGACAGACGGATGTCTTCCGCTCTCCCACCCAAGCAACCTAGCCCTGATGCTGCCCCTAAGAAGTGGGCAGCACCCCTTGACCCCAGTCCAGGTTCAGGCTGCCCGAGCAGGAACGGGTACGGTAACTCGCACCCGGCTGTCACTTCAGGGGACCCCACGTCCAGGGGGACCCCTGACCCCTGGAGGATGGCCACCGGTCCTGGTGGTGGCCGGGCCCCAGACTGCTCTGCTACGGGCCCTTCCTCCAATCTGCCTCTCCGGAGGCGGCAACGGATTCCATCCCATAAAACTATTTACAAGCCCACCAGTTCGTGGGTGGCCTGCCAGTTCTCGGCCATGTTCATGAGTAGTTCCTCATGTGGGTAGTAAAAAACACACAGAGTCCCTCCGGGGACAACTTGCCGGCAATGGCTGGAATAATCACTGTCGACAATCAGGTGATCTTCGGTTGATTTTTGTCATTCACTTAAACTGCTGAGGGTCCCAACGGGGGACAACTTGCTTGCAACGGAGAGTCGCTGCCTCTACTTGAGGTCGTACTCCTCCAGGACCTCTTCTACCTCCACATCCGGACGGCTTGGTGGAGGCGGAGGGGGCTGGGGCCGCATCTGCTCACCGCGGCTATTCCTCTGCTTAACGTCCAGGGCGAACCAGGCCCTCTCCATGCAGTGGCGGGTGTAAGACACCAGGTCGCTCGGCAATAGATCATGACCTGGATGGCCCGTGGGAAGATGCGAGTTGACATCGCGGTGGGCCACAAAAACTTCGGCCTCCAGGCCCGGCATGCATATGAATCCAAACCCCCTCCGCGTGTCAAATTGTCGGACTTGGCCCTCGTACACCGGGCCCCGCACCCGAAAGGTGGCATGGCGGAGTGCGTCTTTTTCTTTAATTACCCAAGCCATTACTTCGGCCCTCTGCTGCTCTCTGGCGGCAATCTCCCGGCCCAACGGGTTTGGTTCCCTGTCCCAATAAGGGGCGTTGGCACACCCCTGCACCCGGGTCGGGCCCCGCTGGACCGCGCCCACACCGGCCACTACCGGTACTCTTTCGTGGGGGTCCTGCGGTGACGTGGCCTTTACTGCTGCTTTGCAGTGGCGGCCCGGCACAGCCTCAGCCGAGGCGGGGGATTCAGGGACAGCTGGCCTCACCGGTTGGGCCTTCGGGTCGGCAGCGGCCGGTTCTTCCACGGCCGGGTGGACTGCCGGAGCCGGGACGGTCTCGAGTGCGGCCACTTCCGGGGCCGAAGGCTTCTCGTCGCAGACGGCTACTTCTCATGGGGCCTTCTATGGTAGCGGGAGGGACACAGACCGTTTCCGAACAACGCCCCCAGGCCGGTCCTCTAGGGCGGACGGGTTGGATTCCGCTACTGGTGTTGGGGGTAGTGGACCGAGCGGAGGGGCAACAGCAACCGGTACGGATGGCGGGGGAGGCAGGAGGGTGAGCGGGCGCAGGCCGGGCCCCTCAGCCGCAGCGGCCGGTCCTTCTCGGACACAGGGGCGTGGGTCGCTTACCCGCTCCTCCAACTCTGCCTCCACCTCGCGTCTCCGCACGGCCGCCGCCACTTCCTCCATCTCGGTCACCCAGCGCTCCATCAAGAACCGGACCTGGGCTTGAGGGCGGCAGCACATCTGTGCGGTCCGGGCTTCCACCCGCTGTTCCTGGCATGGGCTCGGGGATTTCCACGGTGCTGGACAGACGGGACATCGTGCGGGGCAGTGTTCCAGGAACCAAAGGTTTGCAGAGTCCTGGTGTACTCACAGCAAAAAAGGGCAACCAGTCCAGTTAGCCCAGGCCAACACATCTAATGCACAAACAGGATGCAGACAAGCCTTCCAACATGATGGGAGGCTTGTCTGCATCCTGTTTGTGCATTAGATGTGTTGGCCTGGGCTAACTGGACTGGTTTCCCTTTTTTGCTGTGAGTACATTTTATAATACATTTTTGGGGGAGTTTTTGTTTCCTCTTTTTGTTGCTATTTTTGATATTTATCAGTGTAGGGACCCGCAAGCGTGAGGATCCGTGATGAGGATTGTGGGCTTACGTACATTGGCCAATTTACAAACTAATACCTCACATATATTTTATATGTATTTTTTGCACTTTGATTATGCGGGGTGCAGCAGGGCCTCTTAATACGGCCGTGCATAGTGGAATTTATGTCCCTTACGTGCTGCAGTGAGTAGTGTCCGAGTAAGCCGCCTAACCTAATAGTAAGGGCGTGGTAATAGGTTGCTGGCTGGACACCATGCGCATACAAGTGTGAACAGTGCCCTATTCGCGCCACTAGTGTGCAATTTACCTTGCACCTGTGAAGTGTCCATCATGTTGAGAGGCTTGTCTGCATCCTGTTTGTGCATTAGATGTGTTGGCCTGCGCTAACTGGACTGGTTGCCCTTTTTTGCTGTGAGTACATTTTATAATACATTTTTGGGGGAGTTTTTGTCTCCTCTTTTTGTTGCTATTTTCAGAGTCCTGGTGTCCCCGCTTTTATAGCCTCGGCTACATTAGGCAGACACACACCCGCCCCCCCTTGGTTCTCTTCAGCACTTCCGCTTGTTGGGGGCGGGGCTTTGCATTCGCGCCTTCCCTACTCGGAGAAGACGCTCGAGCGGGAGATTTTCGCGCCAAGATGGCGGCGCTTCAAAATTTTCGCACAAGGCGCACTTTTACTGGTAAGTAGAGAGGTTCAATCCTGTTCACAGCGCCAAGTTGTCGCGGGCGGGGAGGACGCCGCCGCTGCTGGTCGCTCGCCAATGCTCGGGTCCGGCGCTGCTGCAGCTGCTCGGTGGCTCGAGCGGTGGGCCGGATCCGGGGACTCGAGCGGCGCTCCTCGCCCGTGAGTGAAAGGGGTGGTTGGTTTGGGGGATTTAGTCCGTGATGCCACCTACGGGTTGTGGTGAAGATGGGCACCACCGCTGCTGATGACAGGGATCCCAGGAGCGATGGTAGAGAGCAGTTGGGATGTTGTTTTCCCCCTCCGTGGGTAGGGGTCGGTGGTCCCGGGGCCCGGTGGTGTGACGGGGAGGCAGGGTTGGTGAGGTGCAGGGTTGCAGGGACAGCGCGGCGCAGTGCCGGATGGCACGGGAGTACTCACTCAGTAAGAGATGCACAAAGTCCTCGGTAAACCAAATGGCTGGATGGACGGGTCCCGCAGCCGGCTGCAGTGTCTCTCCCCGGACAGGTGATGACGGCTGTCCTTCCCTGCACCTTGATATACTCCCCGGTGTATGGATGCTGGAGGAGCCCGTTTGCCCGCAGGCACTGGCCCTTGGGTCTCCAGCCTTAGGCAGTAGCTGTATACCCTCACGGTGTGGGCGACTGCCCTCTATCGGGTCCTTGGCCTTTAGGAAAACCCTGGGGCTCCGGCCACACCCGGACCCGACTACCGTCGGCGGCTCCAAGCTCGGTCGGGGTCCGATGGCCCTGCCTGTGTGTGCTGGCCTCACTTCTCTCCCCGGTCGGCACCGGCGGGCCAACGCCCAACCCCGGTCCCACGGCTCCGCGTTGCTTCACCACTCCTGCAGACGGCCACCACCATCCGCCAACCCTGCTGTCAGTGCCAGGGCCACAAACCCAGACACCCAAGTGTTTACTCCTCACTTTTGAAACTCCAACACTACTCTGACACTTTTCCCGCCTCCAGGCCTGTGAACTCCTCGGTGGGTGGGGCCAACCGCTTGGCTCCGCCCCACCTGGTGTGGACATCAGACCCTGGAGGGAGGCAACAAGGATTTTGTTTGACTGTTGCAGACTATCCAGGGGAGGGGGTGTGTGTGATGTTGTGTTTGTGACTACCTGGCTAGTCCAGGGCGTTACATTATCAGTATCCAATATGTTAATGTTAAATAACTATTCTAAGCCATAGGAATTATAAAGTGTCTAAGTGCATCAAATTGCACATATCCCTTATATGTCATAATTTAATATTCATATAACCAATATTAGGCTCACTAACAATATAAATGTGCACCATCGGTCACCGTAAATAAATTGTTTGCTGCCACCCATTTGCTAAGTGGGGTGTTGTTGCGGTACTAATCTCCTACTGAATGAGCTGCAGTGTTAGCATGCTCCATTCTGATCCACCATATGCCCGCAGACACGTGGTGTTCAGCGTGGTACCAGACATTAGACCAACCATGTAAATCTCACAACCGCTCAAACACAACCCTCCGCAATAAGTTACCTGAGTGTAATGAAGTTGAAAAGCCACTGCCGTCCTATTCCCCGACGTACGTTTTGCTACCCGGCTTCTACAGGGGGCGTGTCGGGCAGGAGAAAGCGAGGGGATTAAATATACCCGTCTAACCAATCAGGGAACGCGTGAGCGCTGACATATATCTGGAGAATGAGGCCATAATGCTTTTCATGGAGAGATGGTATAAATTCTTATACACTTCGATGGGAGTTCTGGCCTCTATGGACTGAGAGCAGGCACATGTCGTGGCTCCATTGGTGGGATCCGCATCTATTATACAAATCCTGTGGATGTCATAAATGTTTAGGATCAGAATACCAGACAATGCAGCATGTAGAAAACTTATAAATACTAAAATGAGATAAATATTTTACTATTTATTGAAATAAAAAAAATATAAAAACCATAAAAGTTAAAAGATGGGGATATACACTAAGGAATTACACCTCAATCAAAAAGTTGCCTACCTATAAATAAGCACTATTGCACAAGAATAATGAAATTACAACAAAATAAAGAGCAGAAAAAATACACATCTGACAGAAAGATTCTCTGCAAGTGCAGTCAAATGAATAGCGCTCATTAAGGTTGCTTTCACATATGCGTTTTTTTGACGGACATCAAAAAAATGCAAACCGCATATGACTGGATCCTGTTGAACACATGCAAACGCAAGTGTTATTTTACAGGATCCTTTCACTTGCAGTTTATGGGTGGGCATTGGAGTCATGTGATCGGGAGTCAGTGGAACTCGACCTGACAGCCTGCAAATGCACATACCGCTGTGGAAGGGTGAGGGGAGAGTGAGAGAGTAGAGAGAGGGGAGTGAGAGCGAGAGGAGAGAGAGACAAGACAGAGAGAGAGAGGAGAGGGAGAAAGAGGAGAGAGGGAGAGAAGAGAGAGAGAAGAGCGAGAGAGAGAAGAGAGAGAGAAGAGAGAGAAGAGAGGGAGAGAGAGAATAGTGGAGAGAGAGAGAAGAGAGGGGGAGAGGAGAGAGAGAGAGAAGAGAGGGAGAGAGAGGAGAGGGGGGAGGAGAGAGGAAGAGAAGAGACGGAGAGAGAGGGAGAAGAGAGGGGGGAGAGAAGAGAGGGCGGGAGATAGAGAGAGAGGTGAGGGGGGAGAGAGAGAGAGAGAGAGAGGGAGACAAATTCAAATTCAAATTCAAATTCAAATATGCTTTATTGGCAGGACCAAAATACAATTAGTGTTGCCAAAGCAAGAGAAATACAGTAAGTGTGGTGGGAGGGGATCAGGGTTATGGGGAGTTGGGGGGCACAATTTGGGCTCTGACAGTCCATTTAGGGGTCTTAGGTTCCCCTCAGCTTATGGCATGTGGTGACATATTGGGCGGCGATCTCCACCATTGATTCCTCTTCCCCCAGTAGGAAGCGGAGTTTCATGTCCTCATCCATGGATGGAAAGCCCGGGCTATGGGTGGTAAATTTCTGGAAGTGGGAGCCCCTCACTGCTGAGTATTTGTCACAGTGCAGTAGGAAATGCGTCTCGTCCTCCAGAGCCCCCTGCTGGCAGTGCTGGCACAGTCTGTTCTCTCGCGGCTTGTATGTCTGTCGGTGCCGCCCTGTTTCCACCTCTAGGCTGTGGGCACTCAGTCTGTACAGGCTCAGGGTCTGCCTGTCTTTGGGGTGGCGTAGCCTTTCCAGATATGGGGCCAGAGTGTAGTCCCTCCGCAGTGACCGGTAGATGGTGAGTTTCTGGGAGTTCTCTAATTCACTCTTCCAGTCCTCTATGTATTGCATCTTGCAGCTCTCAGAGATCTCTTTTATTTGGGCTTTTGTCAGGGTGTGTTGCTGACTTTGGCTGCCGGGGTTCCTGGCTTGCTCTGGGCTCCGGCTCAGCAGGGCTTTATGATGGTAGGAGCTGGGGTTGCTGTTCTGTATGTGTGCCTGGTGTGATAGCGCCCTCTTGTGTATAGTGAACCATAAGGGGAATCGGCCCAGCTCTGCCCTACAGGCTATGTTTGAGGTGCTGCGATGGACTTGGAGGAGATATTTACAGAACTCCATGTGGAAGACTTCGGTAGGGCTGGAATCCCACTTTGTGTGGTCTGGGTAGGTCACTGGGCCCCATACCTCGCTGCCATATAGCAGTATAGGGGTGATGACGCTGTCAAATATCTTGAGCCAGACTCTCACAGGTGGTTTGAGGTGGTACAGTTGTCTTCTGATGGCATAGAAGGTTCTGCATGCTTTTCCTTTCAGGGCTTCTGCTGCTTGCTTGAGGCTCCCGTTATTGCTTAGCTCCAGACCGAGGTAGGTGTAGCTGCTGGTGTTCTCCAGCGTGGAGCCATTTAATGTGAAGGAGGGAGTGTTTATTTTGTTCTGGTTCCTCTTCTGAAACACCATGACTTTGGTCTTCTTTTGGTTGATGGGAAGCGCCCATGTGGTGCTGAATGTTTCCAGTACTGCCAGGCTATCTTGGAGGCCTCTTTCAGTTGGGGAGAGTAGCAGGAGGTCATCTGCGTACAGCAGGAACTTCACCTCTCGGTCATGCAGACTGAGGCCTGGAGTGGGGGAGGACTCTAGAGCTGTTGCTAGTCCATTTATATAGATGTTGAATAGAGTTGGACTCAGGCTGCAGCCCTGTCTGACCCCACGGCCCTGTCGGAAGAAAGCCGTCCTCTTTCCGTTCACCTTCACGCTGCACCGGTTCTCAGTGTATGAGCTCTTGATCACGTCGTAGGTCCTGCCACCTATTCCGCTCTCCAGGAGTTTCAGGAACAGGCCTGGATGCCACACTGAGTCAAAGGCCTTTTTGAAGTCCACGAAACATGCAAATATTTTCCCCTGTTTTTTGTCGTGGACGTGGGTCTTGATGAGGCTTTGCAGGGTGTAAATGTGGTCCGTGGTGCGGTGGTTTGGCATGAACCCAGCTTGGCTTCTGCTGAGGACGTCACCCTGGGTGAGGAAGGCGATAATCCTTTTATTAATGATGCTGTTAAACAGTTTTCCCAGAATGCTGTTGACACAGATCCCTCTGTAGTTTGCTGGGTCATATCGGTCTCCATCCTCGTAGATGGGCGTTATGAGACCTTGATTCCAGCTTTGAGGGAAGTAGCCGGCACTCAGGACGTGGGTGAATAGTTTAGCCAGTGCTGCATGAATATCTGGGGAACTGTATTTGATCATCTCTGGCAGGATGCCGTCACTGCCCGCGGCCTTCTTAGATTTTAGCAGTTTGATTCTGTCTTTTATTTCCAGCACACTGATTGGTATGTCCAGAGGATAGAGACTCTCTATGTTTACGCCAGGCTGGTTTCTGGGTATGCTCAGTGGGGAAAACAGGATCCTTTTTATCAGCATACCAGCGTTCACATGCGGTTGTGTACGGTACAGTCAGGATCCAGTGACATGCAGTATTTGGACGCAGGTCAAAAATGCTACAAGTAGCGGTTTTGAAAAAAAGTTAATATACTGCAAGTCACTGTACCGCACGCAAACGCATGTGAACATATCTTACCACAATTCCATTGAAAATGCATTGAAATGACAACGCATTTGTCAAGGATCCAGTCAGACGCGTTTTGCATTTTTGTGACGTCCGTCAAAAAAAACGCTGATGTGAAAGCAGCCTAAGGGAATTATATAATTAAATGCAGCATCTAAAATGATCACTAGAGGTCCTCAGAGGATAAGGAATCAAAGCACAATACAGTTTTATAATTGATAATAAATATAGGAAAATGATTGGACACTGTCCATAAATACTGTCTCACAAGTAAATATATTATAAAAAGAGGACAAAATGCAATTATGCAAAGTAGAATAATGTGCAGTGTAAGAGGCAATGTCCTAAAGGAAAGACCAAAAAAAGTAAAAATATATTTCACATAGAGAAGGATATTGCACATTGCCCATAATAATGTCCCAAAAATAAATAAATAAGTGAACACATTTTTACATGTACAGTATCTTATGCATAACACATGTAGACAGCACACAATACATTGCATATATGACACACACAGCACATTATGCTCACATACATAGAACCCTTTTTCCCTTCCTAGCCTCCAGGAGTGCAGTATGTGTTTAGTAGCAGCTTCCCCTTCCAGTGCAGTGCAGACACACCTACCCCCTCTCTCTGGTGAAGACGGATGAAGACAGGATGCAGAGCCCATAGCGAGGGGAAGGTGCCCCCTGCTGGACACTGTGCAAAGTGGGAGCAGCAAATGAAAGTGAGTTGCTGCCCCCCTGTGGCACCACCTCTGGAGCATGGCCGGCCTTACATATGCGTAACTACTGCCTGCCACAGTAGTCACACATAGGCAAGGCCGGCCATGCTGGACAGCACTATTTGGCCAAATGGCAGAGCTCGGCAGGGAAGAAGTGCCATTTGACTTTTAGAGGACAGATTTTTATAGAATGCCTTGAGGACACCATTTGCAGAGCCCCTAAGTGCTAGACAAGCAGAAACCTCCTCGAGTGACCACATTTTGGAAATTCACCCCTCTGGTAGTTCTTTTACAGGTGTAATGACTATTTTGTCTCGGGAAAACACCTGTGGAGTCAAATACAGTGAATGTTGCAGAATTAAAAATTGAAAATAAGACCTTGTAGTGCCCAGAACATTGTAGTCTCCCTACAATATGCCCAGCTCGTGCTTCTGGAAACACAAGTCCCATACATTAAGTGGGAGTTCCTCACTACGCTAATGCCAAAAATGGGGACGTTAACGGTGGTTTATCCACAATGTGGTGCTCGGAAGGGAGGGGAGCATTTGGATTTGGAAGTGCGGATTTTGTTGGATTTCTTTTTTGAGGGGGAGCCATAGTGCTTTTTCAGAGTCTTTGTGCTGGGAGTAAAGTGAAAATCCCCTATATTTCCATTAACAGATGACGAATCTGAGAGGGAATAGTTTTTTTGCGGTTGAGTTGAATGTTATTGGTGGTAATTTGGGTACAGAACATTATGGATCAGTTCACATTTATGCTGAGCATGTACATCTCTGAAATATAAATAAGGAATAACGTTTGGAACACCATTCTAAGTCTTAACTGGGTGCAAGAACCTAAAAAACATCACTATATGGAGATAAGGTATGCACACCAGTGACTATGCAAGGGGAATACATGAAATAGCAGAAACTGCTGTGTGAATACTGACATGAAAAATCCAATAGCTATATGTAAGAGTGAAAATGTGAAAAATGGAATCTGCATTACTGCCATGAATATATGAATCAAGAGAAATTTAGCTACTGAATTGATCAATGCAATAGAGCCCCAACACTACGCCAAAGTATTTCTCTACGTTGGGGTCCCTAGCTTGTGTGTGTCCTCTCATGCAGTTAAAAAACTTACCGTGTATGGGAAGCTGAGACCCAGGCTATTAATGCGTATAATGTGGATTGGCAATAGGTGTGAGTGGGGAGTGGGGAAGTTGCCTGACTGCATTTCTGGTGTCTTTGAATAACGTCGTCAGAGCAGCACGTGGCGTTTATGTAGTTGCTAGAACAGCTCTCAAACCAAAGTAAAAGAGAGGAAATTGCAAAGAAACTGTTTCTAGTGCTTAATCACTTTATTAAAATGTAAAATCAAGCTCCGACCTAAAAAAACCCCACTTTAGCATATGTTCACGTGTTTCGGGTTTTTTTTTTTTTCATTTTTCTCCCTTTTTCGATTAGAAAGGGCTCTAACTTAGGGCTTATTCAGACGACAGTTCCGTCTGTCCTGTTTAGTTCCTGTTTTTGCGGACCTACTGACAGGCCCATCTTTTCAATGTGTTTTGTGTAGGATCAGATGACACATGGTAGCACTTCCGTGTGCATCCGATCCTACAAAAAAACCACATCAGATGCTGTGTAGTCCGTTCCGTTATTATGAAACATCTCCTATTCTGTTCTGTAATAACGGACCATGACTTAATACAAGTCAATGGGTCCGCAAAATCCCGGGAAGCCGCACTGAAGCACTTCCATGTGACGTCCGTCGGGTGCCCCTGACGTCTGTGTCCCGCTGCTGCCCCGCGGCTGCTCACACTGCAGTGTGTCAGCATATGCATGCACTGCAATGCCAGCATCTTCTCACACAGCAGTGCAAGCAGCCACGGGGCTGATGAGCGCTGCCGTCAGGAGGTTGGATGAGATCATTACCTGCTGTGACGATCTCCTGCACTCCTGACATCAGCGCTTGTCACTGCCTTCTATGCCCACCGCGTTCTCACATCTCGTCTCGTGGATGGCCCAAGACTGTGACTAGCGGTGACGTCACGGGCCGCTCGCGATACTTCCTTGTGAACGCGGCTGTCAATGAAGTCAGTGGTGAGTGCTGACTTCAGGAATGCAGGATTTCATCACCGCAGGTAATGTACCTAGCTAACCTCCTGAAGTCAGCGCTGGTCATCAACTGCAGTTACCTGGCCTGACCTTATAATGTTAGCTCGGGTCACTGCACTGCTCTCAAAGCTATGGGGAACATTCTGTTCTTCATTAACAGGAACAGTTGTTAGGGTGAACTCTTAACCAGAGGTCACTTGTTGCCTACTGCCTGGCCTAATTGGTGTGGATCGAGTGCATGCTTGAAAAATGAGATCAGACACACAGTTGGATGTTCATCTTTCCTCGATCGAGGTCGGCTCAGAACTGCTTTATTTCAACTGAAAGATGGCCTGATATAACCTTGGAAAGGGGCGTGTCCGGATGTGTTCATTGGTCAGTGGATTGAACAATGTGTTAGTCCATGAGCTGATTGGTGAGCGTCATCGTAGGTGGGTCTATGTCATCTGGGGCAATCTTGGTGATGCTGATGGGCGGGTCTATGATGTCATCGGGGGCCATCTTGGGTTCCTCTGAAGGCTGACTGGCTTATGTATAGAGAATCGATTTCATTGAACACACTTCTCACAGTGCTCTATGTTCAGAGGTTAATTAAGTATTTCATCTTATGGCTCTCTTCAACACAGTGAGTATGGATTGTCGTGGGACCCCCTTTTTGGATTACGCCAGACCCGGATTTGATTGTATTTTTCCAATAAATTGGTGGAAGAGGGAATGTTTTGGGGAGTGTTTTTTCTCAAATAAATTTTTTTTTGTTGTTTATTTTTTATTACTGACTGGGTTATGATATCGGGTATCTGATAGACGCCGTGACATCACTAACCCCAACGGCTTGATGCCAGATGATATTACACATCTGGTATCAATTCTATATATTACCCCGTTTGCCACTACACCAGAGCAATGGGATGAGTTGGGACAAAGCGCCAGGATTGGCGCATCTAATGGATGTGCCACTTCTGGGGCGGCTGCGGCCTGCTATTTTTAGGCTGGGGAGTGTCCAATAACGGTGGACCTCCCTAGTCTGACAATATCAGACCACAGCTGATATAAAAATAGGAATATTTTTAGAGGACAACCACACCATGTCCCCCACTTTAAACCGGGGATCAACAGTTCGACGCCGGTTGGCAAACTTCTGGGCAGATTCTTGGGATTGAAACAATTTATCCACTACCTGCTCCCAAATCTGCTGCATTCTGTTTACCACCGAATCCACCCCTGGACAATCAGACGCCTCAAGCTGCCCCAAGAGAAACCTGGGGTGATACCCAAAATTGCAGAAAAAGGGGGACACCAATGTGGTAGAGCTAGCTCTATTGTTAAGGGCAAATTCAACCAAAGGCAAAAACGAAACCCAGTGATCCTGATCCGCAGAAACAAAAAAACGTAAATAGGTCTCCAGGGTCTGGTTAGCCCTTTCAGTCTGACCTTTGCTCTGAGGATGAAACGCCGAGGAGAAAGACAGCTAAACACCCAATTTGAAACAAAAAATCCTCCAAAATCTGGATACAAACTGCACCCCTCTGTCAGAAACAATGTTTTCGGGAATACCATGCAAAAGTCCAAATACCTGATAGTACAAAAAAGCCCTCAGGTCACTAGATCTGAACTCCATCCTATATCAGGTGCTCTTGTCATACCAATGACAAGAAAGCAGGAATCATTACAATTTCAAGAAGCAACAAACACATGGACTTATAGGAGCAATAGTTAGATAAGAGCAAAAAGAACCAAGCAACAAATAAAGAGCAAAGCACTTATCTGAGGTAGATGTGGTCTGGAGCAGGATGAAGCAGGCTGGTGAACAAAGAACAACTGACATCCGGCATAGCCTGCTATCAGATCAGGGTTTAAATAGGCAGAGAGTTAGCAATGGAAACGCCCATAGCTCAACACACCTGGTCTCTGACCAAACCATTCCTGGCCACAAGAAGGAGCCTCACAGCAGCCAAAGCATAACTGACATTCACAACAGGGGAGCCCCATGTTATGAGGAGCCCCCCAGCCTAAAAATATCAGCCAGCAGCCGCCCGGAATTGCCCCATCCATTAGGTGCGACAGTCCCGGGACTCTACCCGACTCATCCCAAATTGCCCTGGTACGGTGGCAATCGGGGTAATAAGGAGTTAATGGCAGCCCATAGCTGCCACTAAGTCCTAGGTTAATCATGGCAGGCGTCTATGAGACACCCCCAAATGATTAACCTGTAAGTGAAAGTAAATAAACACATACATCAAAAAATCCTTTATTTGGAATAAAAGACAAAAAAACACCCTCTTTCACCACTTTATTAAAATCCCCAAATACCCCTCCAGCTCCGAAGTAATCCACACGAGGTCCCAGGACGCATCCAGCTCTGTTACATGAAGCTGACAGGAGCAGCCGTAGAACACCGCCGCTCCCGTGAGCTCCACAGAGCAACTGAAGAGAGTTGCGTTATCAGCGGTGTCATCACTCAGGTTACCCGCAGCCACCGCTCTCAGGTGGAGGACTTCAGCTGTGGTCACGGGTTAGCTGAGTGACGGCCCCGCTGATCGCGCAGCTCACTTCAGTCACTCAGGGGATTTGCGGTTACCGGTGAGTCCTTCACCTGTGATCGCAAATCAGGCCGCGGCACACAGACAGAGCCGCGCGATGACAATGAAGTCGGGTGAATTTCCGAGTTCATTCTGATTGCGCGGCTCTGTCTCACAGCCAGCCATGGCTCTATGATGATGTAGCAGAGCCGAGTGGGACCGCACTGTCAAAAATGCATCCAAAATGCATTCAAAATGCATCCAAAACCCAGCGTTTTGGATGCTTTTTGAAACACACATGCAGTAATAAAACGCTGCTTTTTATTTGTCACGCCAGAACGCAATGTGCGCACATACCCTCACAGTAACACGACAACAAAGATGGCTGCGGCGTTACTGTGAGAGCAAGCAACATCAGATGTGTTCATTGGCTGGAAAACAGACACCAAGAAGTCAGAAATGAAACTGAAAGTATCGGAGTGGATACTGTTTTATTCGTCAGCTAGCGAATGGTGCGAATAGCCTGTTATCCGTCGGATACGAAATAGTGGCAAATACATTCACTCATCCCTAGTGTCTATCTTTTCAAAGGTGCACAAAACTGATGTTGACCGGACATTTGTTCATGCCTAAAATGAAGTATAAAAATATAGACACACCACCTGACCACAGGCCAGAGATAATAGTTCACAGTGCCTTGCAATGCTTCATTACAGTGAATTTTTCATTGGGAATTTTGTCTGAATCAGGTTTTTCAGAGATTTACATGTAATTGCCGGTGTAAGCTCTCAGTGTAGAGCACAGAATAAATATGAGCCGCACCTTATTGTGATCTTTGGGAGGCAAAATAAACAAATCAACAGTAGTTGAAGAATTGGCTTTATTTATTTGGTTTTTTACATCGATCCCCTTGCGGGATAAGTGATAGGGCAGTTTTAGTCCTCAGGTCAAAATAAAAGTTTTTGACATGATCGAATTTCAAAAGTTATTTTTTTTAGTTTTTTGTTGACAGAGTCATATGAGAGCTTATTTTTTGCCGGGTGTGTTGGAGTTTTTACTGGTACCGTTTTGGGCCATATAATAATATTTGATTGCTTTCTATTTCACTTTTTATGATATACAATCAAGAATAAACAGCAATTCAGACATTGTTTTATGCCTTTTACAATGTGGAGTGATAAGACAGCTTTATCCTTTAGGTCAGTATGACTACAGCGATACCACACTTATAATTTGTTTTATAAGTTGCTGCTTTAATAAATTCTGAGAGCTATAGCTTTGCTAATTTTTATAACTGCTTGTTTTTGTGAAACAAGCAGATGTTTTTAGGAATATGATTTGTATTTACAGTATATATAACTTTTTGATCACATTTGATTATACCATTTTTTCAGCTGTATGATGAAAAGACATAGTTTTTGCTAGGTTTCATATATTTTTTTTTACAGTGTTCACTAAAGGAGTTAAATAGTGTGACAGTTTTGTTGGTTATTCCAGAAGCGGCGATACCAAATATGTGTACTTATTTTGCATAAACATATGCATTTATTGGCAAAGGCGTATCTAGTGGGGCTTGCGGGGAATCTGCCCCGGGTGCAACTGTCAGAGGGTGCTGTCAGGCCACCTGAAGCGGCGCTGTGAAAGTCTCCCAGGCAGCTGTGTTTCTCTGCTAACAGCCAGAATCATAAAAACTGCAGTGTGAGGCTCCCACTGATCAATTGTCCTTGTATCTTTCAGACACGAAGACAATTGAAGCGATGACTACCGGCCCTGATGTCCGGGTCAGAGCGACGGCGCTAAGGTGATCAGGTCAGCTGATCACACTGCTGACCCAGAAGTCAGGGCCGCAGCGCTGAGGTGGCAGAGACTGCTGGTTATAAGTGCTCCAGTGGAGCTGAAGACATTGAAGAGGAACAGTATGGGGTGAGGGGGAAGGTATCTATGGACACAGAATTGGGGAGGGGACAGAGGGTGGGAAGTGGGCAGTATCTATAGCCACAGTATGGGGGAGAGAGGGTGGGGAGAGGAAACTATCTGTGGATCTGTGGACACAGTGTGGTGAGAAGAGATGATGGGGAGGGGGAAGTATCTTAGGACACAGTATGGGGAGTGAGAGGGTGAGGGGTGATATATGAGGAGACATAGTATAAGGAGTGAAGGTGAGGGGTGATGTATACAGACATAGTGTAGGGAATGAAGGGAGTGAGGGTGATGTATACAGACATAGTATAAAGAGTGAGGGAGGATGTATGGGGAGAGAGGATGAGGGGTGATGTATACAGACATAATATAAGAAGTGAGGGTGAGAGGTGATGTATACAGACAAAGCATAGGAAGTGAGGGTGAGGGGTGATGTATACATACACAGTATAGGGAGTGGGAGTGAGGGGTAATGTATATGGACATAGTAGAAGGAGTGGGGGTGAGGGGTGATGTATACAGACATAGTATAGGGAGCGAGGGTAGGGGGGAATGTATACAGACATAGTATATGGATTGAATAGGCGAATGTATACAGACATAGTAAGGGGAGCAAACAGGGGAAAGAAATTTTGAGAACACAGAATAAAGAGTGACATGGTATGAGGAGCAAGTGGGCAGGATGGGTGCGGACACAGTATGGGGAGTGGTAAACGTATATGCACAAACAGGAGGTAGTGAAGACACAGTAAGGGATGAGAAAAATGTGAGGGGGCACAGAATTGAGACTGGGTAGTGGAGGGTGACAGTATGGAGAGGGGGGTAGCATCAGGGGACAGTGTGAGGCCATAGCAAGGAGGGAGATTGTGATGAGAGGGTACAGTATAAAGACTGGGTAGTATAAGGGGACACAGTGTAAAGGACAGTGTGAAGAGTAGGCTCAGTATAGAAAGGAGAGGGCAGTGTGGAGGGCATGTACCAATAGGAGGGACTGTGTGTAGGTCATATGTTGTGCAGAGAACACAGCAAAGGGCCATTATTTATTCTGGGTCACAGCATAGGGCTGATATTTTTAAAATAAGCATTATAATCATGCTGATATTTTTAGGGCCATCAGAAAAGATGGAAGTCTGCAGAGATGAGATGTGAATGTGAAAAGTAATCATAGTGTCAGCACAAGATGAAGAATAGAAAGAAATGACTTAGAGACAACATCATCTATAAGGTGGTACCTTAATGTAAATGTTTATTTGTGACACTGATTATCTCTCATCATTAGGCCCTGGTCTGCTGTTCTTGGTGCAGGTGGCCGGAAATGCTTATTTCTGGATCTGCTCCGTCCTCTGATAGTGTCCGCGGCCGGGTACTGCACATCTGCCTCATTGATTTTAATAGGAGGCTGCTGCCACTATCAGAAGACGGAGTAGATCCAGAGCTGAGCACTTCTGGCCACCTGATACTGCCGGTACAGCACCTAGAGCAGGCGATCGGTGAGGGTGCCAGGTGCCAGACCCCAGCCAATCAGAAATTGGTGACCTAGCCTAAGGGGTACTTTGCACACTACGACATTGCAAGCTGATGCTTGCGATGCTGAGCGCAATAGTCCCCGCCCCCGTCGCAGCTGTGATATCATGGTGATAGCTGGCGTAGCGAACATTATCGCTATGCCAGCTTCACATGCACTCACCTGCCCTGCGACGTCGCTCTGGCCGGCGACCCGCCTCCTTATTAAGGGGGCGGGTCGTGCGGTGTCATAGCGACGTCACACGGCAGGCGGCCAATAGAAGTGGAGGAGCGGAGATGAGCGGGACGTAAACATCCCGCCCACCTCCTTCCGCATAGCTGGCGTGAGCCGCAGGACGCAGGTAAGGAGAAGTTCCTCGCTCCTGCGGCTTCACACACAGCGATGTGTGATGCCGCTGGAACGAGGAACAACATCGTAACATCGGTCATTCCCAATTCATCGAAATGACCGACGCTACACCGATGATACGATTACGACGATTTTGCGCTCGTTAATCGTATCAAGAAGGCTTTACACACTACGATATCGCTTGCGATGCCGGATGTGCGTCACTTCCAATTTGACCCCACCGACATTGCACCTGCGATGTCGTAGTGTGCAAAGTGCCCCTATGTAAAGGCCATCAATGTTAAAGTAGTGGACAACCTCTTTAATAAAGTCTTGTGCTGTTTGACAAGTTAAGGGTTGCTATGTATTTATTTATGTTATTAGGAGCATTAAAGGGGTTGTCAAAGTTTGTGATGAGTCTGCAGTCACTCTATGTAACTGCAGACCTTTGAATTCTCGCAGTGCGCACATTGCACGCTGTCAGGATTCTCTGGTGCCAGCGGTAAGAGTGGGAGGTAACGAAGCTGCAAGTATGTGATTTACATAGATGTGGTCATGTGCTGAACAGACATGCATGGCCTCGCTCAATGAAAATGAATTGACTGAGGCCGGAAACTTCACATCAGAATGTAGCCAGAAGTATATAAATCTCATACTTGTGCACACATGATCGTCAACTCTTGTCACTGGCACCGGAGAATCCTAAAAGTGTGCAAAGCATGCATGGTAATAATTCGGAAGCCTGCAGTCATGAATAGAGTCAATGCAGACTTTCATCTCAAACCAGGACAAGCCCTTTAATTATAAAATTAAGCAGTGTAGCATCCCCAGTTTCAACAATGTGTAATATACTCACTTTCACAATTCAGCTCTGCTTGCTGGTTCCAGCAGTCACCACATGGCCACTCAACTCATACAGTTAAGTCCAGAAATATTTGGACAGTGACACAAGTTTTGTTATTTTAGCTGTTTACAAAAACATGTTCAGAAATACAATTATATATATAATATGGGCTGAAAGTGCACACTCCCAGCTGCAATATGAGAGTTTTCACATCCAAATCGGAGAAAGGGTTTAGGAATCATAGCTCTGTAATGCATAGCCTCCTCTTTTTCAAGGGACCAAAAGTAATTGGACAAGGGACTCTAAGGGCTGCAATTAACTCTGAAGGCGTCTCCCTCATTAACCTGTAATCAATGAAGTAGTTAAAAGGTCTGGGGTTGATTACAGGTGTGTGGTTTTGCATTTGGAAGCTGTTGCTGTGACCAGACAACATGCGGTCTAAGGAACTCTCAATTGAGGTGAAGCAGAACATCCTGAGGCTGAAAAAAAAGAAAAAATCCATCAGAGAGATAGCAGACATGCTTGGAGTAGCAAAATCAACAGTCGGGTACATTCTGAGAAAAAAGGAATTGACTGGTGAGCTTGGGAACTCAAAAAGGCCTGGGCGTCCACAGATGACAACAGTGGTGGATGATCGCCGCATACTTTCTTTGGTGAAGAAGAACCCATTCACAACATCAACTGAAGTCCAGAACACTCTCAGTGAAGTAGGTGTATCTGTCTCTAAGTCAACAGTAAAGAGAAGACTCCATGAAAGTAAATACAAAGGGTTCACATCTAGATGCAAACCATTCATCAATTCCAAAAATAGACAGGCCAGAGTTAAATTTGCTGAAAAACACCTCATGAAGCCAGCTCAGTTCTGGAAAAGTATTCTATGGACAGATGAGACCAAGATCAACCTGTACCAGAATGATGGGAAGAAAAAAGTTTGGAGAAGAAAGGGAACGCCACATCCTCTGTAAAACATGGTGGAGGCAACGTGATGGCATGGGCATGCATGGCTTTCAATGGCACTGGGTCACTTGTGTTTATTGATGACATAACAGCAGACAAGAGTAGCCGGATGAATTCTGAAGTGTACCGGGATATACTTTCAGCCCAGATTCAGCCAAATGCCGCAAAGTTGATCGGACGGCGCTTCATAGTACAGATGGACAATGACCCCAAGCATACAGCCAAAGCTACCCAGGAGTTCATGAGTGCAAAAAAGTGGAACATTCTGCAATGGCCAAGTCAATCACCAGATCTTAACCCAATTGAGCATGCATTTCACTTGCTCAAATCCAGACTTAAGACGGAAAGACCCACAAACAAGCAAGACCTGAAGGCTGCGGCTGTAAAGGCCTGGCAAAGCATTAAGAAGGAGGAAACCCAGCGTTTAGTGATGTCCATGGGTTCCAGACTTAAGGCAGTGATTGCCTCCAAAGGATTCACAACAAAATATTGAAAATAAAAATATTTTGTTTGGGTTTGGTTTATTTGTCCAATTACTTTTGACATCCTAAAATGTGGAGTGTTTGTAAAGAAATGTGTACAATTCCTACAATTTCTATCAGATATTTTTGTTCAAACCTTCAAATTAAACGTTACAATCTGCACTTGAATTCTGTTGTAGAGGTTTC
This sequence comes from Anomaloglossus baeobatrachus, assembly GCF_048569485.1. NCBI lineage: Eukaryota > Metazoa > Chordata > Amphibia > Anura > Aromobatidae > Anomaloglossus > Anomaloglossus baeobatrachus. The sequence goes on from NC_134357.1 coordinate 251,186,125, forward strand.
ATTTCAAATCCAATGTGGTGGCATGCAGAGCCCAACTCGCGAAAATTGTGTCACTGTCCAAATATTTCTGGACCTAACTGTATGTGATTTTCATACTTACATATAAAAACTTGAATTTCTTCCTACGTTTCTCATTGTACATTGACAGATTAAGAGAAGCTCGTCATCACATGACTGTAAGTGTGCAAATCACATATGAATGATTGGTCACATGACGACAAGCCAAACCTCTTGGTGGGGAGTGGGGCGGCAAACTGAATTCTTGCTCCAGGTGCCGGAAAACCTATATATACCTCTATTATTGGTATAATATTTTTTCATTTTTTTTTAGTTTTTTTTTTAAATATTTTTACATTTTTTTAACATGTTTTAAACTTTTTTACTTATTCTCTATATGAGACATTAAGTTGCTCAGATTGCAATACATTATACCTGTCAGTGCTGCTCCTGGCAAGATCTCAGGGCTTGCCATAACTGGCTGACTCTGAGGTCGTCATAACGACCTCGGGTTTTCATGGTAACGATTGGGCCCACATTGATCACATAGGCCCGATCGCTTGGGAGAGGGAGCTCCTAAATGCTGCAATCACTATTGATTACACCATTTAGGGGGTTAAACAGCCAGGGTTAGTAAAGGCACTGTTCCTGGCTGTGAAAGCCAAGGTGCAGCTGTAATGTAAGTTCCTGTACCCCGCACGATCGCCATGACGTACCCATATGTCATAGATCTAGATCCCATTTCCAACCATGTTGTATGGGTAAGTCATAGGTCTTGAATGGGTTAATATTTAATACAAAAGCCTTTGCTGGTGATGACAACTTCAAGACACCCCCTGTATAGAGAAACTAGTGCATTCATTGCCCACCTGTGATTTTGGCCCATTCTTCCACACAAACACTATTCAAATCCTGATGATTCCATGCGCTCCTTTTATGAACTCTGAGCTTTAGTTCCTTTCAGAAATGTTGTATTGGATCACAGGATCTCAGGTCAGGTGATTAGCTGGGCCATTCCAGCAGCGTTATGTATGTATACCAAACATGGTATACATACATACAGCGCATGCGCCAATTGCTACTGGTAAAGACTGCAACAACGACAAGAGGTGGACTCATCGGGCTGAGTCCAAGAATGCACATCTATATAACTGTAACCATGGAGACCACCCTGCCATTAGATAAAGATTACAAAGAGGGGATTATATACTGTACACCTATAAGGCACGGGCATCGGGTGCTACATGTTAAGTGTACAAGTGGGCCAAGCGGCTCCAAAATGTAGACAAATCATAGTACAAATAAATAAATAGAACTTTTGAAAACAGTGGGATTATTACAATGCGACACCATCATACTGTACAGCGGCTTAATTAATCCATTACCATACGAGCAGATAAAGTTCTGAGAGCTTCTATCAATGTGCAGCGCCGTTATTTTACACATTGATGTAAACAATATAGAATGCCTACTTGAAAAAGATGGGCACAGAACAGTATGTATTAATAATACAAAGACAATTCTTAATGATCCCAAAAAGGGGATGTTTCTATCCCGCTGCAGAATTTTAAGTAAAAACATACTGAAGCGGATTGCGGTTAATCACTTTTCCATCCAAAATATATTCCAGTTGTTTAGAGGCTACTATAACTGTGCAATGACGATGTTATGCACAGATCATCGGCTATTAAAAGCCTTTAATGACAATATCTGCTATGCCTACACAGCGGCGCTATTATGTGTGGACAATGAGTAATCAAATGGCACATTATGCAAATAGAAGTCAATAGACCATGTTTCCCCGTGAGGACCATGAGACTCTCTATAGTACCAAAGATAAAGGAGCGTAACGATCCATAGAAAGTGATGCTCTTATAATAGAAACATCCCCTTTTTGGGATAAAATAAGCTCTTAGAACTTTATCTGCTCGTATGGTTATGGACTAATTAAGCTACTGCGCAGTATGATGTCGTCGCATTGTAACAATACCACTATGTTTTCAAAAGTTCTATTTATTTATTTGTACTATGATTTGTCTATGTTTTGGAGCCACTTGGCCTCCTTTTGCATTTAAGATGTAGCACACCATGGAGACGCCTTATGGGAGTATATAACCATCTCTTTGTAATCTTTACCTAGCGGCAAGCTGGTCTCCATGGTTACAGTTATATAGATGCACATTCTTCACCTAAGTCCGATCAGTTTGCCTTCTATTGTTGTTGCGGTCTTCATCTGCAGCACTTGAATGTATACCATATTTGGTCACCGGCGCCTCACCGCTGTATGGTTTCCATGGTGATGGTTGGTTGGACACACACTTGCAGCACCACTCTGGATAATGCGTTGTTTCTGTCCAATCCTCAATTGCGCACACTGACAACACCGTGTAACAGTGTGTCCCCCCACCCTGTACCATATTGTAATCAGGCTTCCATCAGTATTGTAACAGCATGTCCCTCCCTGGCCTATGTGTCTGGACTTTAATGTAATCAGGCCTAGGTAAACATCTAGTGGGCGACTGTGTCTTTGTTCTCCTCCACATGGAACTCATCCAATACAAGCCTGTAGTTTCTGGAAACTTCTCCATATAGAGCCACATACTCAAAAAGTGGGTGTGAACCCTTTCCCCCTATGCGGGTGAATCCTAGGCACTAGAGAAGACACTCTTGGTTGATCAGGCAGTGTGTGTGTGTGTGGGGGAGCTATCAACGCTGAAAGGGTCTGCGGCTGTGGCCAGACCCTCGTAAACTGTGTCGTGTCCCTTTTCTTCTGGATCCATGGAACTCTTCAAAGGACTATTTCTATATTTTCTCTGACGTCGGATTGCCCGGTGGTGCCCCTGGATCTGATTCCTTTGTGTGGACTTATTGTGGACTCTAAAGAAAAATATTGAATTTGGATGTTCTATGTTCCCTGCCTCAATAAAACTTGTTGGATTGTTCATCGACCTGGTGTCCCTGCCTGCTCTGTCACATAGCCCGTCACACACTATACTGTATTCATGGAAAAAAAGAGTGGTTTGTTTACCTCTAACTTCACCCTTGATGAAGCCACCATGAGCGGCGACTCGCTTAGGGTCTTCACTCAACTGCTAATGTGGCGCCCTGGACAAGCCAGGGGCCACAGATAACAACACCTACACACCCCACACTCCCGGTCAGGCACACCAAAGTCAGACAGAAACCCTTGTTGCCTTCCTCCAGGGGCTGATGTCCACACCAGGGGGTGGGCCAGGTGGTTGGCCCCGCCCACCGAGGAGTTCACAGTCCTGGAGGAGGGAAAAGCAGAGAGTTCAGTTTGAGAGTGGAAAGTGGAAGGAAGGAAAGTGGTAGAGGAGCAGACTGAAGTTGGTCCGGGTGTGTGGCCCGGACGGATCAGCAAGGTTGGCAGACGGGGGTGACCGTCTGCAGGAGTGGCCTATTGGAGCTAACTGAAAGGACCGTGGACGGGCGGTGGCCCGGCGGTACCGGACCGGTACGCAAAGAGAAGCCAGCACCATCCGGCAGGGGCTTACGGACCCCGGCAAGGCTAGGAGTCACCGTGAATTTGCAAAATCCGTTAGCGAAGGGAACCTCCTGGGTTTCCCAGCAGCCAAGTCCCGACAGAAGGCAACCGTCCAACCGAGAGAGGGAAACACAGTCACCGCCAAGGCTAAAGTTCCCAGGGCCAGAGCCTGCGGGCAAAAGGGGCTCCTCCAGCAACCATCCAAGCTGGGGAGCGGGTTACCGGTGGGAACCCATTGGAACCGTTACACTACATAGGTGCAGGGAAAGGCAGTCACCATCAACCTGCCGGGTGAAACAACACCGCAGCCGTCTGTGGGACCCGTCCATCCAGCTGTGTGTTTTACCGAGAACTGTGTCCTCATCATTGGCTGAGTGAGTACCACCGTGCCGTGCGGCACAGCGCTGCCCAAGTGACCCTGCACCTCGCCAGGCCCCGTAACCCGCCTGCCATCCATCCCTACCCCATCACCGGGCCCCGGGACAACCAACCCCCTACCCACGGAGGGGAGAACTAACATCAAAGCTGCTCCCTGTCACCGCTCCCGGGATCCCCGTCCAGAGCATCGGTGGTGTCACCAATATCACCACAACCGTGGGTGGCGTCACGGACAATAACCAAATCCCCACCATCCAATCCCCACCCTTTTCACTCACGGGCGAGGAGCGCTGCTCGAGTCCCCGGGATCCGGCCCACCGCTCGAGCCACCACCGAGCAGCTGCAGCTGCAGCAGCCGCGGCCGGACCCAAGCAGTGGGAGAGCGCAGCGACCCCTCCTCCGCCCGCGACACTAACCCTTGCCTTATTTAGCTAAGCCCCCTCTTAGCCCTAGTGCGTTTTTGTTCCATTTTTGGTGCATTTGTGGCAATTCTGATTCTGATTTTTTATAAAAAATAGTGATATGCAGATCGGACTTCAAAAGAACCCGAGTGGCAGGCCCAGGCCAGAATTTTCAGGGAATTTCAGATATTGAGCTGGATCAAGCACTCGGGAAATAAAGAAAAAATAAAGTAAAAATATGGAAAAAAACAATAAAGCGAGCGCACGATACTTACCAATTCTCTGGTGCGGCTGTAAATGCTCCCACGGCCGCTCATTCTTCTTCCGGGGCTCATTATTAGGCTCTTGCATATTCACTGCTTCCCCCACCCACTGGTGTTTATGATTGGTTGCAGTCAGTTACTTACAGCAAATAGAGGACAACAGTTATAGCCTGCTCAGGCCAAGGAACTAATGCACTAGTAGGATGCAGCAAGACCCCCAATAAAGTGGAGGCATCACAGGTGCAAGAGAAGCAAATCACTCACACACTTCCAGTTGATGGAGGGGGCGATTGCTGGATGATAAAATTGCACACAGATGGTTTGTATAGGGCGCCGTTCACACATGTAGGTATCTGGCTAGCAGCCTATTAGTTACTCCCATACTATTCGACTAGGCAGGCTGCCCAGTAGAGTTGAGCGCGGTTCGCGGTTCGAGGTTCTCCAGTTCTAGGCTCGAGTGATTTTGGGGCCTGTTCTAGATCGAACTAGAACTCGAGCTTTTTGCAAAAGCTCGATAGTTCTAGAAACGTTCGAGAACGGTTCTAGCAGCAAAAAAACAGCTAATTCCTAGCTGGCTTTCAGCTGTAATAGTGTAAGTCACTCTGTGACTCACACTATTATGACATTTCAGTGTATAGTGTGCGTGAACAGCGCCTTCAGATCACTGCTGTTTGTATAATGGCGATCGCCATTTTTTTTTTTTTTCCTTGTCTTCCTTCCCTAAGCGCGCGCGTCTTGTGGGGCGGGCCAGCATGTCAGCCAATCCCAGACACACACACAGCTAAGTGGACTTTTAGCCAGAGAAGCAACGGCATGTGTGATAGGATGTCCATGTCACATGTCCCTGCATTATAAAAACGAGTATCTGCCCGTCCGGACGCCATTATCTCTTCTGCGTCCTTGGTGTCAGACATCACTGGCGCAGCTCCGTCCTTTGTCCTATCGCCGATACTGGATACGCTGGACAGCATAGGGATAGCACTATCTATCAGTCCTTTTAAGGGCTCGTACCGGCAGGGTCAGAGCCATAGGTGACAGGTCCTGAAAACAGAGACAGCGTCTGTGTAGCTAAGGTCAGGGATTTCGTCGCTGCATTTCCCCATTAGGAGGGAATAGAAAGGCAGGCTTCCTTTCCTCTACCCAGAGCCCTACAATCCTGGCACTGTACCCTCCTGTCCTCTGCACACTCCAACTCATTATAACTAAGCCATTATACTAGCAAACAGTCAGTGTACCTAGTGGCATCCTAAACGTGGCTATTGGACTTTTGTGTAGTCACACTAGTGGAAAGATATTTGCAGCACGTCTGCCTGCATTGCACACTCAAACTCTTTTTAACTAAGCCATTATACTAGCAAACATTCAGTGTACCTAGTGGCATCCTAAACGTGGCTATTGTACTTTTGTCTAGTCACACTAGTGCAAAGATATTTGCAGCACGTCTGCCTGCATTGCACACTCAAACTCTTTTTAACTAAGCCATTATACTAGCAAACAGTCAGTGTACCTAGTGGCATCCTAAACGTGGCTATTGTACTTTTGTCTAGTCACACTAGTGCAAAGATATTTGCAGCACGTCTGCCTGCATTGCACACTCAAACTCTTTTTAACTAAGCCATTATACTAGCAAACACTCAGTGTACCTAGTGGCATCCTAAACGTGGCTATTGTACTTTTGTCTAGTCACACTAGTGCAAAGATATTTGCAGCACTTCTGCCTGCATTGCACACTCAAACTCTTTTTAACTAAGCCATTATACTAGCAAACAGTCAGTGTACCTAGTGGCATCCTAAACGTGGCTATTGGACTTTTGTGTAGTCACACTAGTGGAAAGATATTTGCAGCACGTCTGCCTGCATTGCACACTCAAACTCTTTTTAACTAAGCCATTATGCTAGCAAACAGTCAGTGTACCTAGTGGCATCCTAAACGTGGCTATTGGACTTTTGTGTAGTCACACTAGTGGAAAGATATTTGCAGCACGTCTGCCTGCATTGCACACTCAAACTCTTTTTAACTAAGCCATTATACTAGCAAACAGTCAGTGTACCTAGTGGCATCCTAAACGTGGCTATTGTACTTTTGTGTAGTCACACTAGTGGAAAGATATTTGCAGCACGTCTGCCTGCATTGCACACTCAAACTCTTTTTAACTAAGCCATTATACTAGCAAACAGTCAGTGTACCTAGTGGCATCCTGAACGTGGCTATTGGACTTTTGTGTAGTCACACTAGTGGAAAGATATTTGCAGCACGTCTGCCTGCATTGCACACTCAAACTCTTTTTAACTAAGCCATTATACTAGCAAACAGTCAGTGTACCTAGTGGCATCCTGAACGTGGCTATTGGACTTTCGTGTAGTCACACTAGTGGAAAGACATTTGCAGCACCTCTACCTGCATTGCACAATCAAACTCTTTTTAACTAAGCCATTATACTAGCAAACAGTCAGTGTACCTAGTGGCATCCTAAACGTGGCTATTGGACTTTTGTGTAGTCACACTAGTGCAAAGATATTTGCAGCACGTCTGCCTGCATTGCACACTCAAACTCATTGTTACTAATACATTATAATACCAAAAATTGAGTAAACTTAGTGGCATACAAGAAGTGGCTGTTGTACTCCATTAATGCCCCACTGGTGCAAATCTATGTGCAGCACCTCTGCATGACACCCTCCTGCTCTGTTTTTAATAAGCTATAATGATAGCAAAAAATACTGCCATTTAGTGGCATCATAGAACTGGCTGTTGTATTCCATTAGTGCCCCACTGGTGCCAAGCTATTTCTAGCACCTCTGCATGACACCCTCCTGCTCTGTTTTTAATAAGCTATAATTATAGCAAAAAATACTGCCACTTAGTGGTATACAAAAAATGCCTGTAGGACTCCTTTATTGTGCCACTGGTGCCAAGCAATCTCAAGCACCTCTGCATTCTACACTCATGCCCATTTTGCTATGCTAATTTTATAGCAAACTCAGGGAATTCCTTGCTGCATTTGATCATTACGAGGGATAGAAAGTGAAGCTTCTTTTACTGTCCTGGTACCCACAGAACACAACCACTGTACCCACCTGTCCACTTTTGCCACGCTATTTAATTTGCACAAAGAGCTGACTCTTTTTCTGCCTTCCTAAAATTGTCTGGAATACTAAGTTAGTGTTCCTTTGCTGCCAAGCAAGGTACAACCCATGTGCATTCTACACTCCTTTCCATTTCTGGAATGCAATTATTAACTGCAGGTAGTCCAGCCAATCTGTGACGAAGGTGCAGGCGTGGATATAATGTAGCCTGCATCCAATGATGGTTCTCTCGATGTCTGACAGCTCAACAATACCTTCTGTTTCCACTTCCAAAACAAGTGATGACCTGCCAATCACACTCCCTGTTGCGGGTTAAGGAGTGGAAGTTCAGTGTGAAAAACCATGTGTGACTGCTGTCCCCACAGTCACAGAGGATGAAGAGCACGCAGATGCACTTGATGGGGCAGGCGGTGGTTGCACAGGCACGCTAGTCCGCATTGTAGCACAGTGAAATTCACATTGCGACTTATGCTTCATTTTAAGTCGTGTACAGGGTGGGCTCCCCAGTATGCAGCAAAACCAGGCAAAAGGAAAAGGACTCTAGCCAGTTGGGTTGATAAATGATTGTTTAACTTTACCAAAACAAACAATAAGAACCATGCATACAATTAAAATAATTGAACAATCTATTCTGTTGCCTACTACCTGCTAATCCCTCTGTGTAGCAGTAATTGTGTGTTTGTGCGTGTGTGTGTGTGTGAACACGACTTACCAGTGGCGCATCACAAGAGCTTCCAAGTTATCTACCTAAACATAGACAAAACACATGACCCCCCCTGAATACCCTTGTTAGCTGAAGCCTCACAGATATTGCAGATGATAACAGTGTGAATGCAAACCACACAGCTCTGCAACACAGTCATGGAAATCTTGAAAAGCAACAGTCAATGCAAACATGTGTTGCTGTCCCTCTATGATTTAAACTGTACGTGACAATTTGACAGTGCAGAGGCAGCAAGTCTTATTGTCTATATAGTCGGCCTACCCAGAACAGATATGTGTTTTGCTAATAAAACAAAGTGTTTTGTGCCCGCATTATTGTCTGGGCACAGCCTACCGTACCCGAGTACTGTGATGTCCAGTTGCCAGAAATACAGACTTTACGCTCCTCTCACGGTAAACAGTATAGACAGCACTGTAAGAATGTTGGTCTGTGGCACAGGATGCTGCTCACTGACGTTACAGTGCTCATCATCAAAGTACAACACAACTCCCCTCACAATTGAACAAAGTGTTTCCGCGGTGGCTCCTTGCTGTAACACACACCTTTAGCTTTTCATTCTGTTCATAGACAGCATCTCCAAGTCCACCCCCGAAGAGCAATTTTCTATTGCTATAGTGACCAAAGGCAGATCCAAAAAAACAGCAGCCCCTTGTGTGTAGTCTGCAATAATGCATGCAATGAACGGCAAATAAGCATATTGCGTTGACAGTTGCTAAAGCTGAGCAATACACCTTCACGCTGTCAATTCATATCCATGTGATACTTCATGGAGGAAGTACTCAAAAGTGTGAGTTTTTGCCTTCTACTTACAGATTGTTGACAAATCTTACAGATTCCATGACTTGGGTGATCCTTTGCGATGTCCAAAAACTCACAGGCTAGGAAAGGCTTACAGCCCATGTGACCTGCATAGCCAACACGACATCTGCTCAGAGTCAAAGTTGTGGTCCAGGATTCAGTTGTTGACGTGCTTCCAGTACATTGTCTCTGGCCAGGAAGACGCAACGTAACCTCGTCGTAAGTAGCATCCTCCTCCACCTCCTCTGCTGACCTCATCGACTGGCTGACTTTGGTTTGACAGTAAGTGTTGTCTCCAACCTCATCAATAACCCTGTGTGTTTTCATTCCCCTCGTCCTGAGTCCTCCGAGACAACCTCTTCCTGCCCTGACCGAATAGTAAAGTTGTCCTTCCAATCAGGTATCTGTGCTCCTCATCATGTTCCCCATTGTCTCCACCAGGAGGATTTACTATTTGGAAATGAGGGTGTAGATTAGGCTCAGCACCTTCTTCATCGGGGCCTGGATCCCAGTCACAAAGCTTCAGGCTATCTGCGCAGATCATTTCCCCTGTCTCATGGAACTCGCTACCTCAACACGTTAGATTATCTGCTACACACGCAAGCTTCAAACTGAATCTGAAAACTCATCTGTTCAGAAATTACTATAACCTTCAATGACACCACCACCATACGTACTTGACGCTCAACCTAAACAACTCCTACTGTCTCCTCCCAAAAATCCTTTAGAATGTAATCCCGCAAGGGCAGGGCCCTCTTCCCTCTGTACCAGTCTGTCTATAGTTACTTGTATATGTATTCTGTATGTAACCCCCTTCTCATGTACAGCACCATGGAATCAATGGTGCTCTATAAATCAATAATGATAAAAATAATAATAACTTCCTTGTCTGTACTCATTGCAGCTTTGGAGCAGACCTCTGATTCCCAGGCTATAGTGCGACTGAACAGCTATGCAAACTCAACCATCTCTGTCACCCCATAATCAGCAGGGCTGGTGGAAACTTGAGAGCTGTTAGGAAGCAAGTGCGATTGGATTGACACCACAGAGGAATGGAGTATTTGGGATCTTGAAATTGGGGTGGAGGAGAGGCCACTTTATGGAGCAATTCAGATCCATTGAAGCAGCTGCTGATTTGGCCTCATTTACATTTGTTAGCGATGGTCGTGTCCGTGAAAAAAGGGATCATATTAGATTATTCATGGGAAGAAGTACACCTGTTCTTTTGGATGTTATTTGTTGTTACAAAACGGTGACGCCTTAAACGCAAGCAGCCTGCTGCGGTTTCAGTTGCGCCCAGGCATCAGCTGCCATTTAGGCCTGTGCCTCGGGTTGTCCAGCTGGCTGCTTTCTCCTCCACGTGTAAGTGTGGAGAGGCAGCTAGTGCGCATGCGTGTGACGAATTACCCCAGCCGCAGCCTAACTCCAGTGTTTCGCCTAGTGAGTATGCTCAGCCTGACTGTGCCATTCCTGAGGCTAAGTCTTCATTTCGGGCTACAGCGCATGCTCCCACACTTAGTGCGAAAAGCCTCTTTGCACAGGTACTTGCACTCCGTGACGGGTCTAAGTCCTGTGTTGTGCATAGACACCATGCTAAAGCTGATAGTCTTTTTTCAGAGACTGTATTTCATGCAACTGACTATGGTCAGGCACTTGCTGCATCAGAAACTAGGTCCGGTAATGAACTCTTTGGCCCTGCCCGTGATGTGGGGGGCCCATTTAGACCACAGGGCATCAGGTGTCCTGACGATGTGGCCAGGCCACTCCCAAATGGCTTGCAGAGGCCCGCCCCTATGACTTGTCACCTCATTATTGATGGTCAGACGATGACTGGTGAGGTGTTTGGGTCATGACAGCCATGAGGTCATCATTGAAGTTGCAGTTCCAAATAGGACGCTAGTTATGCCACTCATGACGTGTCACTCTGCTTTTGTCTCCAGGAGGTGCATTGTGGTCCACCCTGGTTTGGGGCGGACCCAGGTTATAGAAGGTGCTGGAGACAACAAGGAGGTGCGCAGTCTTCTATTATGCTCCGAAAGAGCACACCTCTATGTGTTGAACCCATTGTGGCTTTAGGCCAGAGGTAGTTAGGGATAGGGCGTTGATGCAGGCCGCCACCACAGTTGGTAATGCAGAACGGTTAAGACCAGCTCCTGTCCTACAAGTCCTGCTTGTGCAGCCCAGTGGCATTAACAGGCCTGCTGCTGCTGATGCGCCTGCTGTTCACAGGTGTGGCCCCAATGCACACGGTCAGCGTACTGAATGGCCCCTGTGATGTTAACAGGGAGTTCCTGGGCTGGGTGGGCGTGTGGACCCTGTGACGCTAACAGGGCTCCCAGTCTCAAGATCCGAGTGGCGTCTAACTTGGTTCAGGCTACTATTAGTTTCATAGCCACACAGCTCTGTATCCTCCACCGAACCTTCCAGTTGCCAACCTCTCCTTTTCCATCTGGGAGCACGGTGGACACTGACTGCTGATGGGGATATATACCTTTATCTTTCTTTTCTTATTAATTTTCGTTATATAGCGGTAACATAGTATATACCACCTTATCCAAATCTGCCAGTCCCACCGTAACAGATGGTGTTTCTTCATCAAATGTTACTATTGCTTAACCACCAAACCCACGGACCAAAACTTTTTTCCCCTTTCCAACACACCTGTTCCCCTTTTCACCCGTATCTGTCCTTTTTCAACTCATTTTGTATATGACCAAAAGTGCAACTCTGCAGGGACACCGTACTCAATGGCATCTCAGCACAGCAGCCAGCCCTCGGTCCCTCAGATGTGGACAAGTAAGACCATTTCCTCCTATCGATGAAAAAGCATTGAGATTCACTCTGTGCACCCTGGTGTTTAGTGGAAAAGCAGATGTAAGATTGCGTAACACCTTCTGCTGATACTCCTGCATATGTGCGTCCCTTTCTATGGCAGGAGTTATTTCGCAAAATTTTGTGTTGTACCAGGGATCTAACAGTGTGGCAACCCAGTAGTCAGCATGACTTGGAATTCGTACAATCCGAGGGTCATGTTGTAGGTAGTGCAGCAAGAAGACGCTCATGTGTCTTGTGCATCCAGGAGGACCAAGTCCTTGGTGTGTTGGTGGCAGAGAGGTGAGAATTGTGCCTCCTTCCTCTGCCCTCTCCCCCCAACCTCGCACAACCGAAATGTGAGCAAGCTCTCACTCATCTGCTGAGTCTTCCATGCCCATCGCAAGTTCGTCCTCCATTTCTTCATGGCTCCTGCACCTTCCTCAACAATTTTTGCTGATACTATGCGCCCTTGTTAATCCCTATCCCCCACCATAACTGCTGCTTAGGTGCCGCTTACCGTATGGACCTTGTAGATCTTATTATCCCTTCTGCATATGACTCCTCCTGTACTTCCTCACCTTCCTCTTGGACCAATACCTGACTCCGAATAATGCTTACAGTGTGCTCCATCATGTAGGTGACCAGAATTGTCACGCTGAGAATGGCATTGCCAGTGCTAAACATCTTCGTCGACATTTGGAAACTGTGTAGAAGGGTGCATAGGTCCTTGATCTGACACCACTCCAGCAGCGTGATCTGCACCACCTCTGGATCAAGTTAGCCCAGGGTATACGTCATACCGTATTTCAGCAGGGCTCTGCGGTGCTGCCACACACGCTGCAACATGTGCAGATTCCAATTCCTGCGTGTCGGAACATCGCATTTCCGGCGTTTAACTGCCAGACCCTAAGACTTCCGGAGCGATGAAAGTTGTTGAGCTGCTGGGTGCGAAGGATGAAAGTGACCACATAGCAGCGTGCCCGCTGCACAAGGCCATGTAGGCCGGGATGGTATTTTAAAAATTGCTGGAGAATCAGATTCAACACGTGAGCCATACAAGGCCCGTGTGTCACATTGCCCTGACGAAGGGCCGCAGACAGGTTTGCATCATTGCCGCACACGGCTTTTAAGTCACCAACGTAGTCCACTCAATCAATTTGTACTCTGGTCCCAATGGGAAGACACCACACCCTTTTTTAGGCCCCTCCTGTCTGCAGACCACTGCCAGACAAAGCTATGAACCTCTTGTTACTGTTACCCCCAGTTCAGTTTTATGAGTTTGTGTGCTTGTTACCTGACTACGTTTCCTGCTTTCTGTTTATGTACCTCGTTGGCCGATCCGCATTTCACCTCTGCTTGTTTTCTGATTAAGTCCTGGCCATCCCATTCTGTTCCTCTTCCTCAATTAATGTTTTTGAACCTGCATGACTACTATTCTCTGGAACTGCAGCCTTCCACAGGTATTGATCAACGTGGGCCCTGTGTAATTCCAAATCACTGTATAGGGGTTAAAGGGTTTCAGGGTTCTGGGTGTCCAGCTTGGTGAGTGGCTTGCCTCTAGCCTATCCTTTACAGCCCATCTGAGTGTGTCGATCCAGGCAGGCGTTACACCGTGCCCTCTGCAGAAGGCCATGTAGGCAGGGATAGTGTTTTAAAAATTGCTGGACAACCAGGTTCAACACGTGAGCCATACAAGGCACGTGTGTCACATTGCCCTGAAGAAGGGTCGCAGACTGGTTTGCATCATTGTCACACCCGACCTTCCCTGACTGCTGGTTGACTGTAGACAACCATTGATGAAACTCGGTCTCACTCTCCAGAGCTAACCGTCCACAATTCCTCAGCGGTGTCTCACATTTCCCCTACATTTCAAAGTAAACATTTGACCGCATGATGGCCTTGAGCTCTGCTGCCAGCATAGTAAGGAGGTGTGTGGGATTCCTTGGGCGCAGTTACAAGGAAGGGTGGCCTGACCACACAGGGTTTGGGCCGAGGTGGAGGACCCACACGAGGTTGAGGAGGCAGAAGCAGTGGAGGAACTTGTACATACAGAGGAAGGATTGACACACAAGTCGTGGGGATGGCAAGACTTGTACAGCAAACCCTTCTCCATCTCTCACCATAGTTACCCAGTGCCCAGTCAGCAACATGTAACTCCCCTGTCCATGCTTACTGGTCCAAGTATCTGTGTTGAAATGCACCCTGTCACACACAGAGTTTCTCAAGGAATCGGTGAGGTTGTGTGGGACCTACTGTGGTAGCGCGGGCACGCCTTTCTTGGAGAAGGAGTGACGACTGGCCATCGGCTCTTGGGGCACTGCAATGGGCATAAGGTCTCGAAAATCCTCGGTCTCAAAAGGGTGTAAAGGCAGCCTTTCTGTTGCCAACAAGTTGCAGATGATGAAACTCAACCTCTTAGGCATGTCATGCCCTTCGAAAATCATATAAAACATAGCGAGGGGACTCCAACCACAGTCTCCCTCGTTTCCACTAATTGGGCCACACACACCCCACTTGACTGGCATCAGTTGACCCCCATTTTCAAGATGAAAAAGATGCTTTGCATGAAGCACTCTCAAAAATACGCGTGCCTTTGCCGTCTCCTGGCTGACCCAGGGGAAGAAAAGTCCTCTGAGAGCCATGACTTGTTCATCTTGGTTCTTTTAGAAACACAGCGAGGGGACTCCAACCACAGTCTCCCTCGTTTCCACTAATTGGGCCACACACACCCCACTTGACTGGCATCAGTTGACCCCCATTTTCAAGATGAAAAAGATGCTTTGCATGAAGCACTCTCAAAAATACGCGTGCCTTTGCCGTCCCCTGGCTGACCCAGGGGAAGAAAAGTCCTCTGAGAGCCATGACTTGTTCATCTTGGTTCTTTTAGAAACACAGCGAGGGGACTCCAACCACAGTCTCCCTCGTTTCCACTAATTGGGCCACACACACCCCACTTGACTGGCATCAGTTGACCCCCATTTTCAAGATGAAAAAGATGCTTTGCATGAAGCACTCTCAAAAATACGCGTGCCTTTGCCGTCCCCTGGCTGACCCAGGGGAAGAAAAGTCCTCTGAGAGCCATGACTTGTTCATCTTGGTTCTTTTAGAAACACAGCGAGGGGACTCCAACCACAGTCTCCCTCGTTTCCACTAATTGGGCTACACACACCCCACTTGACTGGCATCAGTTGACCCCCATTTTCAAGATGAAAAAGATGCTTTGCATGAAGCACTCTCAAAAATACGCGTGCCTTTGCCGTCCCCTGGCTGACCCAGGGGAAGAAAAGTCCTCTGAGAGCCATGACTTGTTCATCTTGGTTCTTTTAGAAACACAGCGAGGGGACTCCAACCACAGTCTCCCTCGTTTCCACTAATTGGGCCACACACACCCAACTTGACTGGCATCAGTTGATCCCCATTTTCAAGATGAAAAAGATGCTTTGCATGAAGCACTCTCAAAAATACGCGTGCCTTTGCCGTCCCCTGGCTGACCCAGGGGAAGAAAAGTCCTCTGAGAGCCATGACTTGTTCATCTTGGTTCTTTTAGAAACACAGCGAGGGGACTCCAACCACAGTCTCCCTCGTTTCCACTAATTGGGCCACACACACCCCACTTGACTGGCATCAGTTGACCCCCATTTTCAAGATGAAAAAGATGCTTTGCATGAAGCACTCTCAAAAATACGCGTGCCTTTGCCATCCCCTGGCTGACCCAGGGGAAGAAAAGTCCTCTGAGAGCCATGACTTGTTCATCTTGGTTCTTTTAGAAACACAGCGAGGGGACTCCAACCACAGTCTCCCTCGTTTCCACTAATTGGGCCACACACACCCCACTTGACTGGCATCAGTTGATCCCCATTTTCAAGATGAAAAAGATGCTTTCTTGAAGCACTCTCAAAAATACGCGTGCCTTTGCCGTCCCCTGGCTGACCCAGGGGAAGAAAAGTCCTCTGAGAGCCATGACTTGTTCATCTTGGTTCTTTTAGAAACACAGCGAGGGGACTCCAACCACAGTCTCCCTCGTTTCCACTAATTGGGCCACACTCACCCCACTTGACTGGCATCAGTTGACCCCCATTTTCAAGATGAAAAAGATGCTTTGCATGATGCACTCTCAAAACTACGCGTGCCTTTGCCGTCCCCTGGCTGACCCAGGGGAAGAAAAGTCCTCTGAGAGCCATGACTTGTTCATCTTGGTTCTTTTAGAAACACAGCGAGGGGACTCCAACCACAGTCTCCCTCGTTTCCACTAATTGGGCCACACACACCCCACTTGACTGGCATCAGTTGACCCCCATTTTCAAGATGAAAAAGATGCTTTGCATGAAGCACTCTCAAAAATACGCGTGCCTTTGCCGTCCCCTGGCTGACCCAGGGGAAGAAAAGTCCTCTGAGAGCCATGACTTGTTCATCTTGGTTCTTTTAGAAACACAGCGAGGGGACTCCAACCACAGTCTCCCTCGTTTCCACTAATTGGGCCACACACACCCCACTTGACTGGCATCAGTTGACCCCCATTTTCAAGATGAAAAAGATGCTTTGCATGAAGCACTCTCAAAAATACGCGTGCCTTTGCCATCCCCTGGCTGACCCAGGGGAAGAAAAGTCCTCTGAGAGCCATGACTTGTTCATCTTGGTTCTTTTAGAAACACAGCGAGGGGACTCCAACCACAGTCTCCCTCGTTTCCACTAATTGGGCCACACTCACCCCACTTGACTGGCATCAGTTGACCCCCATTTTCAAGATGAAAAAGATGCTTTGCATGATGCACTCTCAAAACTACGCGTGCCTTTGCCGTCCCCTGGCTGACCCAGGGGAAGAAAAGTCCTCTGAGAGCCATGACTTGTTCATCTTGGTTCTTTTAGAAACACAGCGAGGGGACTCCAACCACAGTCTCCCTCGTTTCCACTAATTGGGCCACACACACCCCACTTGACTGGCATCAGTTCACCCCCATTTTCAAGATGAAAAAGATGCTTTGCATGAAGCACTCTCAAAAATACGCGTGCCTTTGCTGTCCCCTGGCTGACCCAGGGGAAGAAAAGTCTTCTGAGAGCCATGACTTGTTCATCTTGGTTCTTTTAGAAACACAGCGAGGGGACTCCAACCACAGTCTCCCTCGTTTCCACTAATTGGGCCACACACACCCCACTTGACTGGCATCAGTTGACCCCCATTTTCAAGATGAAAAAGATGCTTTGCATGAAGCACTCTCAAAAATACGCGTGCCTTTGCCGTCCCCTGGCTGACCCAGGGGAAGAAAAGTCCTCTGAGAGCCATGACTTGTTCATCTTGGTTCCTTTAGAAACACAGCGAGGGGACTCCAACCACAGTCTCCCTCGTTTCCACTAATTGGGCCACACACACCCCACTTGACTGGCATCAGTTGACCCCCATTTTCAAGATGAAAAAGATGCTTTGCATGAAGCACTCTCAAAAATACGCGTGCCTTTGCCGTCCCCTGGCTGACCCAGGGGAAGAAAAGTCCTCTGAGAGCCATGTCCACATTGTCAGTGGACAGACGTGTGTGCTTATCTGCCAGCAGACCCCCAGCAGCACTGAAGACAGGTTCCGAGAGAACGCAGGCTGCAGGACACGACAAGATCCCCAAGGCATACGTGGCAAGCTCAGGCAATTTATCAAGATTGTAAGCCTAAAATGAGCAGGGCTCAAGTTGCACAGTAATGGCATCGACGTTTCCTTGCATATACTCATATATCTGTGTGTCCTCCTCTTTTTCCTTGTCCAGCTGTTTTGTTTTCGCATGAGTATATGTCCTTGTCACTTTCCCATGTGTTTGTGTTGTGTTGTGAGTTGTTTGTCACCTTTTGGACACCTTTGAGGGTGTTTTCTAGGTGTTTTTATGTGTTTGTGATTGCCTGCCATTGTTTCCTATGCAGTTCGAGTTCGGTTCGTCGAACGTTCGACGAGCCGAACTCGAACGGGACCTCCGTTCGGCGAACCGACCTCGATCCGAACCGGAACCGGTTCGCTCATCTCTACTGCCCAGTACTATATAAGTGCACCATACAGGGACGGGGGCTCCAATATACAAGGCCTAACATTAATGGTCCTGGCTGCATCCTGCATAAAATGTTATGTACAAAAAAATATATATAAAATATGTATGAGTTTTTGGATGGTATGCTGGCCATAATAATATACCCCATCATATAATACCTCATATAATACCAATACCTCAGCACCCAGGTGGACTTCCTTTCACTAAGAATGTGATTTATGAAGGTAAATGATTGTGCCAGAAACTTTTAGTGGCTTCATTGCAAAAGGGGTGAATACATATGCACATGGAGATTTTTATTTATTTTAGCCCATACATTTAATTTATGCCTATATTTTTATCATTTTACTTCACCAACTTAGACTATTCAGTGGTGAAGCATCACTCACAAATCGGAGAACAGAAATATACTGTATATACTGTATTTTTTTTAAGGAAAAAACAAGTTCAAATCAGCCTCCTTTTGCCCTTTTGAAAATAAAACAATTACAAAAATGCACATATTTGGTATTGACAAGTTCCGAAATGCCCGATCTATGAAAATATAAAATAAATTAATCTGATTGGTAAAAGTCATAACGAGAATAAAAATGCCAGAATTACATTTTTTTGGTGGCACCAACATTGAAATAAAATGCAAAAAGAGGCAATCAAAACATCGCATTGATGCAAAAATAGTATAATTAAAAACATCAGCTCAGGGTGTAAAAAAAAAAAAAGCTCCCAGATCCCAAAAAATGAGGAAATTACAGGTCTAGGAAAATGGCTCCTAAACTGCAATTCTTTTTTTTTTTTTACAAATTTCCCAAAAAATGTTACCAGTTAAAACTCCTCCAAAACTATACAAGTTTGGTACGTACAAACTTGTACTGACCTGGGGAATCATAATGTCGGGTCAGTTTTACCATATAGTGAACATGGTAAATAAAATAGAAAAAACAATTGTGGAATTGTACTTTTTTTTGCAATTTCACCGCACCTGGAATGGAATTGTTTTCCTGTTTTCTAGTGAAATATGTGGCAAAATGAATGGTGTCATTCAAAAGTACAACTTGCCCAGAGACAAACTAGCCCTTGTATGTCTATATTAACGGAAAATCAAAAAGGCCTAAATCTGGAACCGGCTTACCAGCATTTCTCCTTCTTGCAGCGCCTGGATGACACGGCTCTCCTTTTTCTTTTTTCTTCATTTCAACTGCTCTGTTCCCTGAACATTATGAGCCTGCAATCTGTGCAGCAGCAGACGGGGAAATTACAAACACCGAACTCAGTGTTGTGCTTGGTTGAGCACAACTCCCTTAGGGTACTTTCACACTTGCATTTTTTTCAATCCGTCACAATCCGCCCTTTTGGAAAACAGCGGAATCCGTTAACGGATTCCGCTGTTTCCCATAGACTTGTATGGGTGACGGATTGTGCCAAAAGAACCTGCGTTGCTTCCGCTGGGCGACGCTGCGTTGCTTCCGCCCAGCGGGAGGAACGCAGCATGTAAAGTTTTTTTGACCAGCGGAATCCTTAGGATTTCGCTGCGCATGATCTCTCTGGCTCCCTGCACCCATAACCAAGGTAAATATTGGGTAACCAAGCAAAGTGCTTTGCCTAGTTACCCGATATTTACCCTGGCTACATGTGCAGGGAGCCCGACACTTCCACGCTTGGCTCCGCCCCTTCCCGCACTCCACTCCGCATGTATACACACACACGCACATGCACACACGCACTTACGCACACACGCACTTACGCACACACACACTCACCTGTCCTCAGCGCCATGGCCCCGCTTGCCTCCACCCACCCCACACTTCGCCCCCCGCACACATTCTCGGCGGCCGAGCGATCAGCTGATCACCCGGCGGCCGGCTGCTGTGAGCGATCAGCTGCTTGTTCACAATAGTCTGCCGCCGGTAACTGTAAAAACAAAAAATCGAAACAGATTCCGTTGTTTTGAAGCATCCGTTGCATCCACTGTGCCACTATATGCAACACATCCGTTGCATCCGTCACACAATGCAATGCAACGGATGCCGTTCAACGCAAGTGTGAAACTAGCCTTAGAAGACCTCTTTACCAATTTTTGCCTAATCGACACACACACAGTGCTTTGATTTGTTTCTTTTCTACATTCCGGATACAGCAGTAGAGTCCCAGATTAGGGTCTACACACTGCAGTCTCAAGTGTCTGCTGAATGGTCCTTACTGCCACCGCCCTCTGACATCTCCTCCTGCCAGGGTAGAAAGAAACGGTAAATAGGTGTGGCTTAGGGCCTGACTAGGGGCATAATTAAAGTTTGCAATGGCACTTTCTCTTCTGTAAAAGTTGGGAATTCTATTAGTATTAGACAGGTTCCTGGTCACTGTAACTGGAAGTGTGGCTTCAATGAGACAATTAACTTTATTACTCTCAGAAGCCACCGTCTTTTAGTCATAAGGCGTGCACAGAGTGGCTACAGTCCCTGCTACTATACTGTTGAAAAACACAAAACAGAGCTTCCATTTCTGACTTTGCACTCCTCCCATAAGAGTAAGGCCTCTTTCACACGTCCGTGCAAAATACACACGGTCTGTGGTGTAGGGGCGTATGTGTCTGCGTGTGTGTTCAGCGTGTGCTGTTACTGTGTGAGATCCGCATCGCAAAGCACACGGACAGCATGAACTTCTATACTTACCTGTCCATCATTCCGCTGTGTCCGGTGCTGCTGCTTCCGATCCCAGGTGCAGTGAATATGCAATGAGCATAATGAGCGGGCATCGGAAGCAGCAGCAGCGGTGGAGACAGGTGAGTGTAGAAAATCATTATATTTCACAGACATGCAGATTCCATTTTTCACATATTCACTCTTACATATAGCTATTGGATTTTTCAAGTCAGTATTCACACAGCAGTTTCTGCTATTTCATGTATTCCCCTTACATAGTCACTGGTGTGCATACTTTATCTCCCCATAGTGATGTTTTTTTAGGTTTTTGCACCCAGTTCGGACTTAGAATGGTGTTCCAAACGTTATTCCTATTTGTTAGTATTTTTTCGTTTGTGAACCCTCCCCAACCACACCTATTGCCAATCCATATCATACGCATAAATAGCCTGGGTCTCAGCTTCCCATACACGGTAGGTTTTTTAACTGCATGAGAGGACACACACAAGCTAGGGACCCCAACGTAGAGAAATACTTTGGCGTAGTGTTGGGGCTCTATTGCATTGATCAATTCAGTAGCTAAATTTCTCTTGATTCATATGTTCATGGCAGTAATGCAGATTCCATTTTTCACATATTCACTCTTACATATAGCTATTGGATTTTTCAAGTCAGTATTCACACAGCAGTTTCTGCTATTTCATGTATTCCCCTTACATAGTCACTGGTGTGCATACTTTATCTCCCCACATCATTCCGCTGTGTCCGGTGCTGCTGCTTCCGATCCCAGGTGCAGTGAATATGCAATGAGCATAATGAGCGGGCATCGGAAGCAGCAGCAGCGGTGGAGACAGGTGAGTGTAGAAAATCATTATATTTCACAGACACGTATTTTCTCTGGGACGTGTCACACTGATGTCACATGGAGCACATCAGTGTTTGGGCCGTGTGATAGCTTTTGTTAACCGGAGAAAAACTGACATGTCTACGTGTGGAGCACACGGACACATGTGGGTTCCACATCAACACATGTGAAAACACTCAATTGTGCACAGAACCATTCATTTTAATGGGTCTACGTGTGTCCGTGTCTCTGCTACGTGTGCAAGTGGACGTTACATATACCAAAAGCACGGACGCCTGAAGGAGGCCTAAAGCCATTTTTAATTAGTGCTGGATCCTAACTGCACTTTAAATTTGAAGGCTTTTAGCCTAGATAAGGCATGATATTAGGGTAAGGTCCCATCAAAGAAAGGTACGCATTGTTGTGGCCAGTTGGCTCTCATAAATTGGCCAATTTATGCTCTAAGTACCTTCATTTGTATTATTATATTCCATATAGCAGTAATGAGGCTCAAATTTCATATATTCAATGGTTGCATACTTTTTAGCGTTTATAGATCCTGCTGTATTCTTTTGTTTGTGTTTTTAGTGTACTGTGAGTAGTGGTGGTAAACACCCCCTGGCACATGGACATCCAAGGGGATGTGCTTACTAGAGATGAGCGAACCGGTCGCGGTTCGTCTCGAGTTCGGTTCGCCGAACGGAGGTCTCGTTCGAGTTCGGTTCGTCGAACGCTCGACGAACCGAACTCGAACCGCGTAGGAAACAATGGGAGGCAATCACAAACACATAAAAACACCTAGAAAACACCCTCAAAGGTGTCCAAAAGGTGACAAACAACTCACAACACAACACAAACACATGGGAAAGTGACAAGGACATATACTCATGCGAAAACAAAAGAGCTGGACAAGGAAAAAGAGGAGGAGACACAGATATAGGCATGGCACGCCCTTCTAAATCATGTAAAACACTGCAAGGTGACTCCAAGCGGAGTCTCCCTTTTTTCCAAAAATTGGGCCACACACACACCCACCCCTTCAGTGGCAGCACTTGTGCCCCAGTTGTACACTTCACAGCTAGATTTGCATCAAGCACATTCAAAAATACGCCATAATTAACCGTCCCCAGGATGAGACCGGGGTAGGTAGCAAAGTCTTTCCTGATCCCAGCTCTGTGCATCTTGGATCATTTTTAAAAACAACGTAAGCAAGGGTTACTCCAAGCGGAGTCTCCCTTTTTTCCAAAAATTGGGCCACACAGACACTCACCCCTTCAGTGGCAGCATTTGTGCCCCAGTTGTACACTTCACAGCTAGATTTGCATCAAGCACATTCAAAAATTTGCCATACTTAACCGTCCCCAGGATGACACCGGGGTAGGTAGAAAAGTCTTTCCTGATCCCAGCTCTGTTCATCTTGGATCATTTTTAAAAACAATGTAAGCAAGGGTTACTCCAAGCAGAGTCTCCCTTTTTTTCCAAAAATTGGGCCACACAGACACTCACCCCTTCAGTGGCAGCACTTGTGCCCTAGTTGTACACTTCACAGGTAGATTTGCATCAAGCACATTCAAAAATACGCCATACTTAACCGTCCCCAGGATGACACCGGGGTAGGTAGCAAAGTCTTTGCTGAACCATGACTTGTTCATCTTGGCTCCTTTTAAAAAACACAGCAAGCAAGGGTTACTCCAAGCGGAGTCTCCCTTTTTTTCCAAAAATTGGGCCACACACATACCCACCCCTTCAGTGGCAGCACTTGTGCCCCAGTTGTACACTTCACAGCTAGATTTGCATCAAGCACATTCAAAATACACAAGCATTTACTCTCCCCAGGATGACACAGGGGTAGTAAATTCCTTGTGGATCCATGACTTGTTCATTTTGATGAACGTTAGTCTGTCCACATTGTCACTGGACAGACGCGTGCGCTTATCTGTCAGCACACACCCAGCAGCACTGAAGACACGTTCAGAGACAACGCTGGCAGCTGGACACGACAAAATCTCCAAGGGTAAGTGGAGAGCTCTGGCCATTTTTCAAGATTTGAAGCCCAAAATGAGCAAGGCTCCATTTGCAAAGTCATGGCATCGATGTTCATTTGGAGATACTCCTGTATCATCCTCTCCAGCCGTTGACTATGTGTCAGACTTGTTGTCTCTGGAGGCCTTGCAAAGGAGGGTCTAAAAAAATTATGAAAAGATTCAATAAAATTGCTGTTACCAGCACCAGATACGGTGCCACTGGTACGGGTAGACTGTTGAAGATGACGAGACCGTCCCATGTTTGTCAAGTTACAACTGGGAGATTCACTCCCTGCACCTGCACGGTTGTTTGGTGGAAAAGCCGAGCTAAGATCGAGTAACAGCTTCTGCTGATACTCCTGCATACGTGCGTCCCTTTCTATGGCTGGAATTATGTCACAAAATTTGGACTTGTACCGGGGATCTAATAGTGTGGCAAGCCAGTAGTCATCATCACTTCTAATTTTGACAATACGAGGGTCATGTTGGAGGTAGTGCAGCAAGAAAGCACTCATGTGTCTTGCGCAGGCATGCGGACCAAGTCCACGTTGTTTGTGGCATAGAGGTGCTAACCGTTCTTTCTTCCTCTGACATCTCCCCCAACCTCTTTCAACTGAAATTTGACCAAGGTCTCCCTCATCCGCTGAGTCTTCCATGTCCATGGACAGTTCGTCCTCCATTTCTTCATGTTCTCCTGCACCTTCCTCAACATTCCGTCTGCTACCATGCGCCCTTGTTGATCCCTGTCCCCCATGGTCCCATGCCTGCCACGTTGGTGATGATGAACGTCTGGACCTTGGTGATGTTGTTGTGTCTTGCGCATATGAATCCTCCTGTAGTTCCTCCCCTTCCTGTTGTCCCACCCCCTGACTCCGAATAGTGTTTAGCGTGTGCTCCAGCATGTAAATGACTGGAATTGTCATGCTGATAATGGCATTGTCAGCGCTAAACATATTCGTCGCCATGTCGAAACTGTGCAGAAGGGTGCATAGGTCCTTGATCTGAGACCACTCCATCAGGGTGATCTGCCCCACCTCTGCATCTCGTTGGCCCAGGCTATATGTCATGACGTATTGCACCAGTGCTCGGCGGTGCTGCCACAGTCGCTGTAACATGTGGAGAGTTGAATTCCAGCGTGTCGTCACATCGCATTTCAGGCAATGAACCGGCAGGCCGAAAGACTTCTGGGGCGATGCAAGTCGCTCAGCTGCGGCGGTTGAACGGCGGAAGTGAGCAGACGGTTTTCGTGCCCTGGTCAGAAGGCCATCTAGGCCGGGATAGTGTGTTAAAAATTGCTGGACAACAAGGTTCAACACGTGAGCCATACAAGGCACGTGTTTCACCTTGCCCAGGTGAAGGGCCGCACCCAGGTTTACAGCATTGTTGCACACGGCCTTACCAGGCTGCAGGTTTAGTGGAGACAACCATTTATTAAACTCAGTCTCCAGAGCTGCCCACAACTCAGCCGCTGTGTGACTCCTATTTCTAAGACATGTCAAGCTAAAGACCGCCTGATGCCGTTGCGCTCTGCTGCCAGCATAGTAATGAGGGGTGCGTGATTCCTTCTGCGCAGTGAGAACGCTGGTGGCCTGACCAGGCAGGCTTGGGGCGGAGGTGGAGGACCCAGATGAGGTGGAGGAGGCAGAAGCAGTGGCGGAACTTGGACAGACAGAGGATTGACACACAAGTCATGGGGACGGCAAGACTTGTGCAGCAGACCCTTCACCATCTATCACCATAGTTACCCAGTGCCCAGTCAGCGACATGTAACGTCCTTGTCCATGCTTACTGGTCCAAGTGTCGGTGGTGAAATGCACCCGTTCACACACAGAGTTTCTCAAGGAAGCAGTGATGTTGTGTGCGACATGCTGGTCTAGCGCAGGCACACATTTCTTAGAGAAGTAGTGGCGACTGGGCATCTGGTACTGGGGCACAGCGACAGACATAAGGTCTCTAAAATCCTGTGTGTCCACCAGGCGGAAAAGCAGCATTTCGGTAGCCAAGAGCTTACAGAGGGATAAAGTCAACCTCTTAGCTTTGTCATGGGTCGCAGGAAATGGCCTTTTATTTGTCCACATCTGAGGGACAGAGATCTGGCTGCTGTGTGTAGACGGTGTTGAGTAGGGTGTCCCTGGAAAAATGCAGGTTTGTGAGGAAAGTGTAGGCGGAGACATGATGTTGCCTTCATCCAACGTTGGTGCTATCGATGTCTGAGAGAGCTGTACACACGCACTTGTTTCCCCTTCCAAACCAACTGACGACCTACCAAGCAAACTGCCTGTTGCGGTTACAGTGGTGGAAGTTGTGCGTGGAAAACCAGGTGTGACAGCTGTCCCCACAGTCCTAGAAGATGAAGAGCGCGCGGATGCACTGGAAAAGGCAGGCGGCGGATGGTTCGCTCCGCTAGGCCGCATTACAGCATGGTGAGCTTCCCACTGGGACATATGATATTTATTCATGTGACGATTCATGGAAGAAGTTGTCAAACTGCTGAGGTTTTGCCCTCTACTAACAGAATCACGACAAATTTTACAGATCACATAATTTGGGCGATCTTTTGCTATGTCAAAAAAGGACCAGGCTAGGCAAGGCTTAGAGGGCATGCGACCTGCTGATCCACCCCGACTAGTGCTCAGAGGCACAGTGGTGGCTGAGGATGCAGTTGTAGACGTGCTACCAGTACTCCGACTCTGTCCAGTAAGGCACAAGGTAACTTCGTCGTCAGTTGCATCCTCCTCCACCGTCTCTGTTGACCTCCTCGAGGGCCTGACTGTGGGTTGACAGTAGGTGGGATCTAGAACTTCCTCATCAATTGTTGTGTTTGCACTCCCCTCACCCTCAGACCGAGCCTCTTTTTGCCCTGACCGAATATTTAAGTTGTCATCCCAATCTGGTATCTGTGTCTCATCGTCATCAGTATATTCCTCATTGTCTATAACAACAGGTGTTACAGTTTGTGAAAAAGGGTCAACATTATGCTCAGAAACTTGGTCCTCACGGCCTGAATCAGAGTCACAAAGGTTCTGGGCATCACTGCAGACCATTTCCTGGTCTGTACTCACTGTAGCTTGGGAGCAGACCTCTGATTCCCAGGATATAGTGTGACTGAACAGCTCTGCAGACTCAGCCATCTCAGTTCCACCATACTGTTCAGGGCGGATGGAGACTTCAGAGCTGGGAGAATGCAAGTTTGATTGGGCTGACAACTCAGAGGACTATTGTTTTTTGGATGTGGTAGTTGAGGTGGCGGAGAGGGCACTTGTTGGACCACTTGAGATCCATTCAAGCATTTTCCTTTTTTGGCCATCATCTACCTTTGTTCCAGTTGTTCGTGTACGTAAAAAAGGGAGCACATCGGATTATCCACGGTAAGTAGTAGACATCTTACTTTTGCTGGAAGATGGTATATCTTCAGCAGATGTTAATGGAGCTTTGCCACCTTCCCCACGGACAAACCCTTTTTTTCCTTTTCCAACACGCCTCTTCCCCTTTCCACCAGCATCTGTCATTTTGCCACTCATTTTGATTGCGACAAGATTGTGCACTTAAAATGTGGTAGTAAAAATTGAGAGGTGGTGTAGATTGCAGCGGTGGTCTAGCTTTATTAACAGCAGAATAAACAACAATAATTATCCCTGACAATGCAACTACGGCCCTTAAACTGGCAGCATAGTTTGCTAGTATAATGGCTTAGTAACAATGAGTTTGAGTGTGCAATGCAGAGGTGATGCACATAGATTTGCACCAGTGGGACACTAATGGAAGTCCAACAGCCACTTTTAGGATGCCACTAAGTTTACTCAGTGTTTGCTAGTATAATGGCTTAGTAACAATGAGTTTGAGTGTGCAATGCAGAGGTGATGCACATAGATTTGCACCAGTGGGACACTAATGGAAGTCCAACAGCCACTTTTAGGATGCCACTAAGTTTACTCAGTGTTTGCTAGTATAATGGCTTAGTAACAATGAGTTTGAGTGTGCAATGCAGAGGTGATGCACATAGATTTGCACCAGTGGGACACTAATAGAAGTCCAACAGCCACTTTTAGGATGCCACTAAGTTTACTCAGTGTTTGTAGTATAATGGCTTAGTAACAATGAGTTTGAGTGTGCAATGCAGAGGTGATGCACATAGATTTGCACCAGTGGGACACTAATGGAAGTCCAACAGCCACGTTTAGGATGCCACTAAGTTTACTCAGTGTTTGCTAGTATAATGGCTTAGTAACAATGAGTTTGAGTGTGCAATGCAGAGGTGATGCACATAGATTTGCACCAGTGGGACACTAATGGAAGTCCAACAGCCACTTTTAGGATGCCACTAAGTTTACTCAGTGTTTGCTAGTATAATGGCTTAGTAACAATGAGTTTGAGTGTGCAATGCAGAGGTGATGCACATAGATTTGCACCAGTGGGACACTAATGGAAGTCCAACAGCCACTTTTAGGATGCCACTAAGTTTACTCAGTGTTTGCTTGTATAATGGCTTAGTAACAATGAGTTTGAGTGTGCAATGCAGAGGTGATGCACATAGATTTGCACCAGTGGGACACTAATGGAAGTCCAACAGCCACTTTTAGGATGCCACTAAGTTTACTCAGTGTTTGCTAGTATAATGGCTTAGTAACAATGAGTTTGAGTGTGCAATGCAGAGGTGATGCACATAGATTTGCACCAGTGGGACACTAATGGAAGTCCAACAGCCACTTTTAGGATGCCACTAAGTTTATTCAGAGTTTGCTAGTATAATGGCTTAGTAACAATGAGTTTGAGTGTGCAATGCAGAGGTGATGCACATAGATTTGCACCAGTGGGACACTAATGGAAGTCCAACAGCCACTTTTAAAATGCCACTATGTTTACTTAGTGTTTGCTAGTATAATGGCTTAGTAACAATGAGTTTGAGTGTGCAATGCAGAGGTGCTGCACATACATTTGCACCAGTGGGACACTAATGGAAGTCCAACAGCCACTTTTAGGATGCCACTAAGTTTACTCAGTGTTTGCTAGTATAATGGCTTAGTAACAATGAGCTTGAGTGTGCAAAGGGCAGGAGGGTACAGTGGCAGGGTTGTGGGTCTGGGTAGAGGAAAGGAAGCCTCCCTTTCTATCCCTCCTAATGGGGAAATGCAGCGAAGAAATCCCTGACCTTAGCTACACAGACGCTGTCATCTTGTGTAGCTGTTAAAATCTGTTTTCACGGACCTGACTGTCACCTATGGCTCTGACCCTGCCGGTATTAGCCCTTAAAAGGACTAATAGAATCTTCTATCCCTATTCTGTATAGCGCTGTATATAGAGCGTACACAGCAGTATCGGAGACAGGAGCTACGCCAGCGGTGACTGACATCAAGACGCAGAAGGCAGATAATGGCGTGCTGGAGGAAAATGTCCGTTTTTATAATGCATGGACATGTGACATGGACATCCTATCACACATGCCGTTGCTTCTCTGTCTAAAAGTCCACTTAGCTGTGTGTGTGTGTCTGGGATTGGCCGACATGCTGGCCCGCCCCACTACACGCGCGCGCTTAGGGAAGGAAGACAAGGAAAAAAAAAAAGTCGATCGCCATTATCCAAACAGCAGTGATCTGAATGCGCTGTTCCCGCACACTATACGCTGAAATTTCACAATAGTGTGAGTCACAGAGTGACTTACACTATTACAGTGGAAAGCCAGCTAGTAATTAGCTTGTCTTTTTGCTGCTAGAACCGTTCTCGAACGTATCTAGAACTATCGAGCTTTAGCAAAAAGTTCGAGTTCTAGTTCGATCTAGAACAGCCCCCAAAATCACTCGAGCTACGAACTGGAGAACCTCGAACCGCGAACCGCGCTCAACTCTAGTGCTTACTGCCGCAATTCACAGTGAGCATTGACTATGCCAAGTCGACACACCTCTGTGACAGAAGACCGGCAGCTCCTGGGAGAAATTAAGCTAATTTTCTCTCAGGAGCTGCTCTTTCAGCATAGAATCCAGGTATCATTATAATGCTATTAACTTGTAGATTACCTTATATCTGCATGTTAATAGTATTACAGGTTTCCTTTAAGATACTGTAGGTCAGTATAAAAGTGGTAGAGCAACTCTAAATATAACATACAGTCTCAAATTTCTCAAGGAAGTAGGCATAATAAAAATGAATCTTCCTTTCTGGTGACCCTGTGTAAGATTTACAGAACATCATAACGCCCTGCTTTTTCCATCATACGAGGAACTGACTAAGCTGGTGAGGTTACGACAACACAAGAAAACAGGTGGGTGTTTGCGCTAGAGGTGTTGTAAATCAGTCCTCGGGATTATAGATACGGTAAGTAGACTTGTGAGTATATCTGTATATTTGTGTCTTGCTGGAGCCTTATAACATGGTTACAGGTACATATCTATGGGGCATAGTTAGACACTTCAGCTTTCTATCATGTGTATATATTTGCTCCAGAAATTTTACATTTTGAGACTTGATTGGTGAAGTGCTCACACTGTGGTGTGGACAGTGTATTGTCACCCGTGATTTGATTTTCCTGAAATCTATTTTTGACTCCTTGGCTATTTATTAGGGTTTGCTGTTTCTTTTATAGCACTGAGAATTACAGTTGAAGCCACTATAAAGTGTGAGAACCTTAACAAAATGTTCCCATATCCCTATGTGAGCTTACTACAAGATAATAAATAATAGGAGTAGCAGAAGGAGAAAAGCTCCTTAGTGTAAAACTGAAAGCGTAAAAGGAACTGAGATGATTAGAAAAGGTGCACTGACCGACGGAGAATGTGCAAATGGAGGCACAACACTTACGTAAGACACGGCTCGCTTCTCCACCTGCAGAACTGAAAGTATTTGGCTCTTCAGAAGTAACAGAAAGGGACTGTGCACACAAAAAGGCACGATCTATATCAAGGCAACCATGGACAAAATAAAAAATTATATTTATTGCATTAAAGAGAACGTGATAGCATTTCAGTACTGGTTTGGTTCCTTCCTCAGGACAGAACGGGAATACACGCAGTCATATATATATAGACACATTTATTGATACATAGTGTTTAATTTTTTTCATTGAACATGCTAAGGATCCAATAGGTGTAAAATTGATTAAAATCGATTTGATTCTGGGTGGAACACACAATATCGCTTCGATTGATAAGTTAATAGAGAATCTTTTGGGATTTTTAAAATATGCACTTTAACACCAGAGGGCTTGAACGAGTCTGTTGATCACACCACAAAGTAAATATATTAGTAGTATTCATTGACAAATTCTTTTTCAATCTTTATTGGACAGGTTTTTTTGTGTTTCCGCCAGTTTTGGATATGTGTTCACTAATTATGCTGATGTCAGACATCATGCGACAGCCAGTGTATTTAACCATTTGCTATATAAATAACTGCATATATTACCATTGTTACCTAAAAAAACCCCACCACTGGCTGATTTTATTTGGCTCGCAATGCCAGGTGCCCATTTTTCTATATGGAGGACTATATGGGGCCCATTATTCTGTTTGGAGGGTTATGTGGACCTCATTATTCTGTATGGATGACTATGTGGGGTCCATTATTCTGTATGGAGGGCTTGGGACCCATTATTTTGTATGGTGGACTATGTGGGGCCCATAACTAGGTTGGCCCATGACTTTCTCCAAGTATTTAACATTGGCCCTCTGTGTATTTGAGTTTCACATCCCTGGCTTAGAAGGATCATCATTTGGAGCACACATTTTGCTGGAATGATTTTTTGTCATCATATTACATTTGCTATAGCTTCTGATTAGGGATGAGTGAGCGGTACAGTTCAGGGTTCGTACTGGACACTGGGTGTCCGGGGCTTGGACTCGAATATTGACTTTTAAGAAAAAGTCTGTGTCTGAGTTCGAATTTTTAGCACTGTATGTACATTAATAAAGTTTTAAAAGCCTTCAATGCAGTTAATAAACAAGCATTACTGCATGCGGAAAATGACTGTACACTACTTTGAATAATAAAGCTAAAAAAAATGACGTGAGCTCTTACCTAATTTGATAACCAGCACAGATAAAACAGACATCTACGGACTGCAACCCTCAGCTTTCTGCTTTACCTTGGCTGGTTATTCAACACAGATGGGACCCTTAGGCGTTTTTTTTTTAAATTATTTATTTGAATAATTTTTTTAAAAAAAGGCGATGAGTCCACCCTATTTTTGATAACCAGGAAAGATAAAGCAGACAGCAAGGGACTGGTATTATCACGCTGAGAAGGTCCGTGGTTATTGGGACCTTCCCAGCCTTAAAATAGAAGCCCACAGTCACCCCAGAAGTGTCACACGCATTAAACCCCTCAATTCTGTCTGTTTACCCTACGCTTTCCAATTGCCCTGGTGCATTGGCAATTAGGGTTATACTTGTGGGGTTGATGTGTGTTGTGAATTGACAGCTGACATAAAGTTCAGGGGTTAGTAATGGATAGCAATTTATCAGACACCTCTATTACTAACTTGGCAAGTATAGAGTTAAAAAAATATACACAAGAAAAAAAAAGTTTATTTGAATAAAGATTCTCCAACACTCTCTTCTTCACCAATTAATTACTTCAAATTAAATCCTGGAAATTCTCAAATTTTCTTTAGCATCAAAGAATTCCTTCAGTCTCAGTCTCCTAAAAGGAGTCTGAGACTGAGACTGAAGGAATTCTTTGATGCTAAAGAAAAATTGAAGCTTCTAAACAGCCAAACACAAATCAAAACAGAGAGCAAGAAAACATCTGACTGGACACCTCCTCCTGGCCGCAACACCATTTTGAACCAGTATATTGAGTCATTTAGATATTCGGTACAGTCAACAATATTGGACCAAAAAGCAAAAGAAACATCTAATATCAGTGTGCAGGAGAGAAGGGCAATTCACAGCCTGAAGAAAAGCAAGGAGATCACTATTGAGCCAGCAGATAAAGGGGGTGCCATAGTTCTCCTGAATACAACGGACTACATTAAAGAAGCAAACAGACAACTGATGGATATACAGTACTACACTAGACTGGATGATAACCCAACCCCAAAATATATAAGGGAATTGAAAAAAGTCATCAGATGTCTGGGTTCAGACTTCACAAACCTTCTGGACCTAATACCTGAGAATCCAAGGGTGGGAGTTTTCTGTATGCTACCCAAGATTCATAAACCAGGTAACCAGGGAGGCCAATCATCTCAGGGGTGGGAACGCTCACTGAAAAACTCTCTGGGTGGGTAGAAAATGTCCTTAAGCCACTGGTGAAAAACACAGCCAGCTATATACAGGACACCACTGACCTTTTGAAAAAGCTATCTACAATAGGTCCCCTAGCCGAGAGTACCATCTTAGCTACCATGGATGTGGAATCCTTATACTCTAATATCCCACATGAAGACGGACTAACCGCCTGCCAAATGTTTCTTGTAGCTAATGGGATCCCTCCTGAGTCTGTATTAAGACTCACCAAATTCATCCTCACACACAACTTTTTCTCTTTTGGCGAGGAGCTATACTTACAACGTACAGGAACTGCTATGGGAAGCAAAATGGCACCACAGTATGCCAACCTTTTCATGGCTAAACTGGAAAATGACTTTTTAGCATCCTGAAACCTCAAACCATTGGCCTATCTCCGTTTCATCGATGACATCTTAATAATCTGGACCAAATCTGAACAGGAGCTTCTAAAATTTCTGAAAAATTCAATGCATTTCATCCTACCATAAACTTGACATTGGAACACTCAAAAACAGAAATCACCTTCCTGGATACAACCATAAAAATTCAAAATGGTTCAATCCAGACATCGGTGTATTGGAAACCTATTGACTGTCCCACATACCTCAGATGGGACAGATTTCACCCCAAACACATTAAAAACCCCATTGTCTACAGTCAGGCCCTCAGATATAATCGTATCTGTTCCAGCCCTGCAGACAGGGATGAACACTTAACCCATCTTAGGCTATGTCCGCACGTTGCTTTTTACCTGCTTTTTACCTGCTTTTTTGCTGCTTTTTCAACTGCAGCGTTTAATGCCAAAATGGTTGTGTTCTGCTTTTCAAGCAAAGTCTATGGGAATTTGGGTTTCTTGTCCGCACTATGCAGTTCAAACTGCAGCCTTTTTGTTGCAGAACTTTGGTGAAAAACTCAGCTTTGCCGTGCAAAACCCAAATGGCAAAAACAATTGACATGTCAATTGTTTTTGCCATTTGGGTTTTGCACTGCAAAGCTGAGTTTTTGACCAAAGTTCTGCAACAAAAAGGCTGCAGTTTGAACTGCATAGTGCGGACAAGAAACCCAAATTCCCATAGACTTTGCTTGAAAAGCAGAACACAACCATTTTGGCATTAAACGCTGCAGTTGAAAAAGCAGCAAAAAAGCAGGTAAAAAGCAGGTAAAAAGCAACGTGCGGACATAGCCTCAAAAAGACATTTCTAAACCAAGGCTACCACCCCACCTCCATAGATGACCAGATCATTAGAGCAACAAGGACCCCTAGACGTGAACTGCTTCAATACAAACAAAAATAGTCGAGTACCTCTGGTGGTGACATACAACCCACAGCTTGAGGTACTGAGAAGAACTGCCAAGAAACTTCACCACATTCTACACAAGGACAACCGGTTAAAAACAATATTCAAAGATCCTCCATTGCTATGCTACAGGCAACCTCCTAATTTAAGGAGCATCATGATCCGAAGTTCTATGCCCTCAGACACACCAAGAGGAACTTATCCTTGCAATGTAAAGAGCTGAAAAACCTGCACTCATGTAGAGACTAAACACCGGATACAGATCCCTAACACACAGAAGGACTATAAAATTCCTGGGACATTCACATGTTCCTCTTCCAACATGGTGTACTTAATCCTGTGCACTATATGTCCTATTGGGGGCCTCTATGTTGTAGAAACAGGACAGAGACTGAGAGCAAGGATGAGATCTCACCGCCACACAATTGCAGACAAAGAAATCCATTTACCTGTGGCCAAACATATCTGCGCTTCAGGACACAACATAAACCATATGAAAGTTGTCATATTAAAAGGCAACTTCAGATCACAGAGCCATTGCAGGGTCTGGGAATACAAATTCATTAAAATGTTTAACTCTGTGGACACAGGACTCAACCTGTCAGGAGGATTTACGGCCCATTACAAAATCCGAGGAGTTTATTCCAGAGACTCACCAGACCTCTGATCCTACATGGATATTGGGACAATAAAACTCTCATATCACTAATCAAAGCTAATTAAGGATTCACTTTCTAAGCTCAGTGTTTGTTTATTTAAATGTTTTTTTATTATGTCATCCCTCTGCTCTGTTTGTGCATATATTTGTGTTTCTTCAGATATTTTGTCATACCATGCCTGATGAAGGGACCTGAGATGTCTTGAAAGCTTGCTTTTTAACATCACTTTATTTTATTTTAGTTAGCTATTAAAAGGTATCACAAGATTATAATTTTGTTCCTTTCACTGAGAACATTCAATAATTTTTCAACTGGCTAACATGGTACCAAAACCTTTTCACTTGTAACTAAAAGTGTCATGCAAGGCGCAGCATAATCCAGAGAGTCTGCAGATGGGTGACTTCACTGAGAAACAGTGAAGAACAACACTGGATCCTGGAGAGTGTGGCGGTAGGCGTGTATTAATACATTCTCACTAAATTACATATAGACAAGCATTTATTAAAAAAAATGTATAAATGGAAGTGGTTCTTGAATGCAGTGAGCAGCAGTCACAACTCCCCCGTTCTACCTCAGCTCTGCCCACTTTTGTCAGAGCTGGCTGAAAATTGAGCGAGAATACAAAAGTGGCAATATTTTAGTGCAGCCTCAAGTTGATTCAAAATT
The DNA here is from genome assembly GCF_048569485.1 of Anomaloglossus baeobatrachus. Classification (NCBI taxonomy): domain Eukaryota; kingdom Metazoa; phylum Chordata; class Amphibia; order Anura; family Aromobatidae; genus Anomaloglossus; species Anomaloglossus baeobatrachus. The sequence goes on from NC_134357.1 coordinate 251,221,463, forward strand.
ATGCAACTCTTCAAAGTTTTTTTTACACCAGAATACTGGCATGAAAGCTTTAATTAATATGAATTGGACCCATAGACTTTGCAATATTGATTTCTTATTAGCCTTGATATTCGACTTTAAAACCTTTAATCAAACAATTGTCATTTGTGGAAAAAATTGATACATTGCATATTTGTTGACTTCTGATATCTGGAATAAGCAACTTTCATTCCGGTAAAATCAGTAAAAATACTTCGGTCAGCAGAATATTTTTTTCAACTGTTGCCCATTGTAGTTATGTGCTTAAGACCTTCTTGCCTTAGATAAAGAATCCTTCCTTTGGGTGAGTCCTTGCTAGACCCCTTGCCTGATTTCCAGAATCCATCTGCTGCCACTTTGTCTTTGTTTCATTCAGAAATTACGATCTGATATGTGGTCTCCTTTCATAACACACAAACACCCATCTATATTCAGGTCTGCGAAAAATAAGACCATAGGTCTGTTCACTTCTCAATACTTTTCCCTATCCCTCTAACAAACAGGAAACAGCTTTCCTTGTGCTCAAGGAATTCCTCCCATTGTGGGCTGGTCCCAATAACCCGGTCTTCAGTTAACTAAGCGCATCTAAACCATCACACAGATAAAAACACATTTAAAACATAACAATGCATTATATAACCATCACATCTTCAAATATATGGACAGTTTTTCCACTCCTGTGACAAGTTATATTGGTCTGTGTCAAGATAATACTGATCTGTGGTCTCAATGAAACATTGAGTTGTTATTTGTTTTAACGCCCCGTTACACGCAACGACATCGCTAACGAGATGTCGTTGGGGTCACGGAATTCGTGACGCACATCCGTCCTTGTTAGCAACGTCGTTGCGTATGACACGTACAAATGACTGCTAATGATCACATATACTTACCTAATCGTTGATCCTTGACACGTCGCTCAAATTCCAAATATCGTTGATGGGGTTGTTCGTCGTTCCTGAAGCAGCACACATCGCTACGTGTGACACCCCAGGAACGACGAACAACACCATAACTGCGTCCTCTGGCAACGAGGTGGGCGTCACTTTCATACAGCTGCTCTCCGCCCCTCAGCTTCAATTGGACGGCTGCCGTGTGACGTCGCGGTGACGCCGCACGAACCGCCCCCTTAGAAAAGAGGCTGTTTGCTGGCCACAGCGACATCGTTAGGCAGGTAAGTCCATGTGACGGGGCCTAGCGATATTGTGCGCCATGGGCAGCGATTTGCCTGTGACGCACAAACGACGGGGCGGGTGCTTTCACGAGCGACATCGCTAGCGATGTCGTTGCGTGTAAAGCCCCCTTTAGAATGGTGAGGTTAAGTTCTGAATTGCTTAGATAATTTATTTTGCAACAATCAATCATATAGTATTTTTAACTGTAAGGTCCAACGTTCATTCATACCATGCCTTTGTGAAGGGAAATGTAAATCAAGTGTAATGGGCCACTATACAGAAAAAGAAAACTAAAAGTCCTATAGTCACTTGTTTATTGTTCAATCACATGTCCTGATTAGTGATAAGTGAGCACTAAGATTCTTGAGTGCTCGGTCCTCGAATCGAGCGGATCCAATGCTTGGACGGGCTTGATTGGAGTAGCAAATATAATAAAAGTAATTTTGAAATTTGAGCATGTTTCCGAAAGATACTAACAGGAGGCAAAGCAGACAGCTGCAGGCTGATATTATCAGGTTGTGAAGGTCCATGGTTATTGGGCCATTCCCAGACAAAAAATAGCAGCCCGCAGCCACTCCAGAAGTGACGCATCACATAATCTAATCACATAAACTAATCATAATCTAAGCCAATTCTAGCGCTTTGTCTTGGCTCTTCTCGATTTACGCACTTACAACATATGTGTTTTTTGTAAACTGCGGACTAACTGCATTTAGTGCAAGTTGATGGGGAAACTCCACACAGAAGACTAAGGCGGGCTTTGCACACTACGACATCGCAAACCGATGCTGCGATGCCGAGCGCGATAGTCCCCGCCCCCGTCGCAGCTGCAATATCTTTGTGATAGCTGCCGTAGCGAATATTATCGCTACGGCAGCTTCACATGCACTCACCTGCCGTACGACGTCGCTGTGGCCGGCGAACCGCTTCCTTATTAAGGGGGCGGGATGTGCGGCATCACTGCGACGTCACACGGCAGGCGGCCAATAGGAGCGGAGGGGCGGAGATGAGCGGGATGTAAACATCCCGCCCACCTCTGTCCTTCCGCATAGGCGACGGGAGCCCCGGTGACGCAGGTAGGAGATGTTCCTCGCTCCTGCGGCTTCACACACAGCTATGTGTGCTGCCGCAGGAGCGAGGAACAACATCGGACCATCGCGTCAGCGTAATTATGGAATTCGCCGACGCTACACCGATGATACAATTACGACGCTTTTGCGATCGTTAATCGTATCATCTAGGATTTACACACTACGATGTCGAGAGCGACGCAGGAAGTGCGTCACTTTCGACATGACCCCACTGACATCGCCCCCCTTAGTGTCTTCATAATAGAAATTGATTGCCATGAAACATGTGTGGTGGGGACTTGAGCCTGACGCTCGAGCACCCACGATACTTGATAGAGTAAAGAATGTACCTGAGCACCCTGATGCTCTACCCAGTATTGAACAGAGGCGAATACGCATGCTGAACATTAATCCTTATTGAAAAACGATATATCAATTGCCCTAAATATGTAAACACTTTATCTGATCTAAATACTGCTATCCCCTGATTCTGTTGGTCTTTTTTTCATTCCTACAACGCTCTGTTCCTAATATACATCCCCTCCTCTTTTTTGCATCATGTATGTGTCTAGCCTTGTAAAAAAGGGAGCATGATCCTCAATATTACACCCACATAGGAGAGTTGATGATCAAATATTTTCTAATGTGCCGCCCCCGTGCCAGCATCCAGGCTGCTTGGATCCGGGTTCTCAGTGGCTCGAGGGTCTCTGGACCTGGGGGTCACGTGGCCACTCAAATGAAGGGGATATTTACAAGGGATTGTATAGGTTTCGTGACGCCAACCGTGGTATGTGGTAATTAGGAGAACCACCGCTGCAGTTGGGAGTATTCGGGGTTGATGGAATGGGGCAGCCAGGTGTTAGAACCCTGCACGGGTAGGGGGATACCCCAGAACTCAGTGAGGGGTGCCGTGGGATACAGGGGGTCACTTTGGTACTCACTCAGTCCATTAAGCAGACACCGACAACTGGTAAAACAAGTCTCTGGACATCGCTGCCACTGAGGGGAGCTTAGTTCTGGTCCCGACCCCAATGGTGCTGCCTGGTGATCCGTGACCTGCCTCCTGGCACTAAGTATACTTCTTTGGTGGTCCCGGTAGTGTGAAACTTGCTGGGTCTCGGTCTCCAATATGGCTAAGTGTGGGAGCTTGCTCTCAGGGCTCACGCTTGGGATTTTCTGGACCGTTTTGGATTGGAAAGTCCTATCCTCCTCGTTGCGCTAGTGCCCCGATTTTGGAGCGGATGGAGAACGAATCTTGAAGGCTTTGTTCTCCGTGGGTGAATTATCGGGTTGCCTGAAGCTACTCCTTGACCTAGGGTCCACGTACCCTGTCATACCTTGGTCCCAACCCGGTGATGGTGCAAGACCGCCAGCTGTCCTCCTCAACAGATCCGTGCCCCTTGGCATGATTCCCTGCAACTGGGGGCGTCACCTCTAGGCCTAGACCACCGTCTGCCACCTAGATTGTTTCCCAGGAGCCTCGCTCCCGACCTCCTCTCCCTTTCACTTCCAGACTACTCTCTCCTTTTGACACTCCTCACCTCCCCTCCCCAACCCCCCAGGTGGGCAACTCTATTCCAGTCAAGCCGTCCACTGGTGTGTTTGGTGGGTGTGGTGCAGGGTGTATCTAGGATTTGATTAGCTGATGTAAGCAACATCATATGGTTAGGGACCCAAAACCAAGAAGGAGGTGGATACTACACGGGAGGGAAGATTGTGCAATACCCTGTGACGGCCCGATAGAACAGGGGCGTCACATTCCCCCTTAGTTAAACGTAGCTCGTCCTCGAACTTTTGAGTTCATCATATCAACAATGGAACGCTACTGGTTAAGTTAGTAGAGGAGGCTCAACCTGCTCCATTGCAGCCTCTTCCTGTGACAGTCCAGTCCCAACGTCCCGGACCCCATCAACCCACCACCCAAACAACCTGACCCGCTGCATACCTATTCGTGGGTCTGTGTCCAGGTTAAGGTACCGGGTGTTGCAAAAGATGACACCAGTAGGCACAAAAGGTGCAACTATTTACAATAACACAAGTCTGTGTTGGTCACAACCAGTCCCGTGACCATGGCCCATTTTTACTACTAAACACAGGGTCAAAATACAAATAATGGGGTCCATGCACCTGGTGCACATACAATATTAACTTTTTCTTGATCAGGTGACATTCTCTATTGATTTAAACCTGGTTGATTAAAACTCTTCTCTTTATGACTTTACTCTATATGAAAAATAATAAACTTTGAAAAACAATAAAAGAAAACACAGATTCACTAACATTCCATAAATGACATTAGGGTACCGGGTTCCATAACCATACTTCCTTACGGCTACACACCACCGACGACGGTACAAATTCTTTCTCCATCATCATTTGTTTGATCACATCTAGGGCGTACCAGCCCCGTTCTCCACAATGCCGAGTATAAGTGACCATATCCTCTGGCTCCAAATTTTGCTCGGGGTGTCCCCTGGGATGGTGCTGCACCACATCCCGTCGAGACACAAACACCCCGGCTGTGAGGCCTGCCTGCCGGATGAACCCCCATCCCTGAATGGGGTCAAAACGATCCACCAGACCACGGCACCGTGGCCCTCGGATTCAGGAAGCAGCGCTTCTCACCTGCTTTTTCCCTTCTTGATTGCGAAACAATCACTGATCTCGGGGAGACCAGCCAGAGAAAACACTTCCGATAGCCAGCAAAGGCGCTCAACACAGTGAAATCCTAGGTGAATTGCCTCCTGGGAAGTATGCAAATCAAAAGGGTCCTGGAACCTCTGTTAGGAGTCTTGACACGGAAAATAGCCAGATATCCCTCCGGGAAGGACCTAGCCAAGGAGTGGCTCTTTTTAGGAGACCACCATAACCACCATATTAAGTGGCTCTTTTAGTCAATATCTAGCTCTTGACAAGTTTAAAGATATGACAAGGGAAATACCAAGGCCAGGTATCCATCCACAGAATCGTCGTGGGATCTCATGTGGATTACATCACACCTGCAGGGGTGTTTGGGAGTTAATAAAGTGGTGAAAGAGGGTGCTTTTGCATTTTATTTGTATTTTATTCCAAGTAAAATATTTTTTCGGTGTTTGTGTTTATTTACTTTCACTTACAGATTAGTGATGAGGTGTCTCATAGATGTCTGTGCCATTTTTAATCTGGGACTTAGTAGCAGCTGTGGGCTGTTATTAACCCCTTATTATCCTGATTGCGACTGCACCAGGGCTACAGAAGAGCTGGATTAAGCGCTGAGCTTGTCGCATCTAATAGATAATCTTGGGCGGCTGCACCTTGTTATTTTTAGGCTGGGGGGCGGCCCAATAAGCGTGGACCTCCCCTGTCTGAGACTACCAACCCCCAGCTGTCTTGCTTTACCTTGGCTTGGTATCAAAATTGGGGGGAAGAGCATGTCTTTTTTTAAAAATTATTTATTTAAATAATAATAATAATAAAAAAAAAAAAGCCGCATATGGTTCCTCTTATTCTGATACACAGCCAAGATAAGATTTGCTATTAGGCACATGAGCAAATAAACCACATTTATTTACATCTCAATCATCTGGAATGTTGCCTTAATTTTCGGATTATGCTATTGAAATAGATTATTAGATGGCAACTGGTAGATGCTTCAGATGATTAACATATTTCTTGAGTATACACATGAGAGAGACCTGTCAATCAACTAGGGTGAAATGTGGAAAAGCAGGCCGGGAGAGGCGCTGGATAAGTCATGTTTCTGGCTGTGGTCCCTGGCTTGCTCTTCAAACTGTATTTTGTATGACACTGTGCAAGGTGTTCAATGGGATTCCAACCTATTATGCACTTCAAAGGTGCTTAACCCTTAAAAGCACACCCCATAATATCAGGAATTGGATCTATCACACAAAACTGCAGGATAACTAATGACAAAGTCTTGAGGAATTTTTTGTATCATTGCCCACATATGTCCCAGACACACTGGACCTCTCTTGAATAAACTGGGGAGTTTGTCCTAAGTGATACAGTTCACTTAGCCTCAATAGATGTGGAGGAATGGTATAGTAGTATTTCACATGAGCCTGGTCTCAAAACAGTTGAATATTACCTCAAAACAAGAGGCTTACAGTATAGGGCACACAACACCTTTATTTTGGATTTATTGGAATTTACCTTGAAGCATAACTATTCATGTGGTGGAAAAGTCTACCACCAGCACAGGGGCACAGCAATGGGGAGCCCATGTGCTCCCACACATGCTAATTTGCTCCCGGACTGGTGGGATGACACTTTGAGAAGATGAGAGTGCATGTTGGAGTCCCCAGATTTTGTACTGGGGTCGTTATATTGACAATGTCATATCCTTATGGTCAGGAAATTCTGCCTCCTTTGAAAGATTTGTAAAAGCAATCAATGTCAACTAAATATACCTTAGCTTTACCACTAAAATTAACAACAAGTCTCTTAATTTTCTGGATATTAACATCAAAATACTTGAAAGGGGATTATTGCAAACAAAAGTTTATAGGCAACAAACATGAATAAATTATATTTTAAGATGGGACAGCCACAATTCCTATTGTCTTAGAAAGGGTATACCAAAGGGACAGTATTTGGGAGCCCACAGAAACTGTTCCACACCTTCCGCTTACCATCATGAAGACCGGCTCATGAGGTCTAGATTTGTTGAAAAGGGATACCCACCGTCAAGACAGCTAGTGCTAAGTGGAGGTCTGATCTTCGCAACCTAATAGAAAAACGAACGAATCAGTGACACGTATTATAGGTTCTTTTGTTGACAATGCTGGGAGAGTTCGACAAATCATCAGTAAGCAATGGGCCATTTGGGGACTGATCCAGTCATTTGTGACCTAATACCAACAGTTCCTATGATCACTTATAGAAGAGGCTGATCCCTGAGGGATAAAATAGTACATAGTGTGTACTACCCCACTAAGGGCATAACAACATGGCTTGACCAAAGACAAATGGGCACTTTTAAAAGAGGTAAATGTTCAGTCTGCAGAGAGACAGCAGGTGGCCCTCATTCCTTTTTAGAGGGACAGCAGCCGGCTCTCACTGAATTGTGAAATAGCCATCAGATCCCAAGTGTAACTGATAAATGAACGGAAGGGGTGTGGTGCCTTCCCATTGGCCCCAGCTGAAAGGTAGCTACTCCAGCCGGAAGGCACACACCACCACAGTCAACTAGTGGTACTGTAAGTTCTAGTGAAACCCAGCCTAATAGATGAGTGGAGCCTGCGCCCAGCAGAGCCACTGACTGCTCCCTCGTCCCCAGCACCACCCACAGTGGTGACGCGGCGGCGTCTGGTGATTGAAGCAGAAGTCGACTCCAGTGGAGACGTGACACCCTCTTTCCTTTCAGTTTTGTTGAGAAAGAGGATCAATGATATTGATTATATTGGTGTTGTTAGAACATAGATTATTTGCAAGAACTTAATCATTGATTCAAACAAGTCCAGTTACAGGAAGAATAGCGGCAGATCACTATGGGGTAAATGCAGCATTTATTCTGTAAACACAGATCACATCAGGTGGGGGAGAGGGGGGTGCGGGTGTGGCAGACGGACTCCCCTTTCTCCCACCTGATGTGATCTGTGTTTACAGAATAAACGCTGCATTTACCCCAGAGTGATCTGCCGCTATTCTTCCTGTTACTGGACTTGTTTGAATCTTGATCACGCTTGGAGCTGAGCATCACCGGGGCCGGCATAGAAGTCCTTGTACTGCTGATTGCTGAAATCTGTAAGTACGGCTCCACCACACAGCTTTGTGCTGCAGTGCCAGACTTTCTATATATTTTTGCTTTTAATCATTGATTCATCTTTAAATATTGTTTGGACCGTATAATACAGGGTGTTAGATCGGAGTATGGGTATTTTTGAATGGGCCAGAGGAGGAGCCTTTGATAAAATACAAACATTTGATATGGAGAAAATGAAGTCCGATAATGTTCTTCATGATGACGATATAATCATTGTTACAATAGGTAGCGACTTAGGTTCCTTTGTGTTTGGTTCATGAGTTACAATTAAACATAGAAACAACATAATTTTGTAACACACAAGAACAATACAAAGCCAAACACTGTCAAAGTTTACTCCTTCGTCTGACGTTCTGGAGCCATGCAATCAACTGATTTATAAAATCAAACATTACGCCCAAGCAAATTGAACAGCAGAACCATGAGTCATGTCCTGATATGTTTTCTCATATTTAACTTGGATAAAAGCTGCCATTTGTAGCCCCAGAGTGGATTTCAAAAGTTTAACAATAGATTCCTTTTTAATGCTTGAGGAAATTTACACCCCTTTTTCAGGCTACAAGTCTTTCTGTCGACCCCCACCCAGTTACATGCGTCTCACTCACCCATGAAATAAAAGTAATGGTGACCAAAATTAAAGGCACATTTTCCTGGAGATTTGGACCTGCAGTCACACCACAAATAACACACAGTGATACCTATTTGAATATAATGCATTAGTAATTATTGCCTGTAGTCCTATGTAACACCAAATATAACACAATGTTGAGTCTCTGATCACAGATAATGTAGTAGATGTCACCTCCACCTCTATGTAAGAACTCCGATAACACAGTGATACCTTTCTGAGTACAGATCATGTACTACTAGATGTTACAGTTATACTGTAATTAACAATTCAGATAGCACAAAGTGATAGCTACAGAATCTACTGTATACAGATTACACAGCAAACCTATGTAAGGTCCCGTTACATGTAGCAATGTTCCAGCGATCCCGACAACGATACGACCTGGTCTGGATCAGTGGTAGGTTGCTACATGGTCGCTAGTGAGCTGGCAAACAGGCAGATCTAATTAACGACGCAGCAACAATACGGCGATCCGTATAACGACCTTGGCAGTCTTTGGGACCCTGTCACAGAGCAGCTATTCTGATGACTCAGACCTTGATAGAGGAGTAGTATTTCCAACCAGGAGTGCCTTTGCGTTGCCTTTTCCACGTCCCTCTGCTCCGATTTGTGGCCACTACTGCTGCGCTCTCATTCTTGGATTGGGCGACCTTGCCATTAGAAGGCAACACAGTAGCGCTTCCTTCCTTTGTTGCACAATGAGCACAATGCAGAATATGGTTATGATTGCATATAGTTGATAGCTGACCTGCACGCTCTCAGGAACAAAGGATGGAAGCGCTACTACGTTGCCTTCTTTATGGCAAGGTCGCCCAATCATAACGCAGTTGTGACCACCAATCGGAGCTGAAGGGGCATTGAATAGACAAAGCAAAAATATGCCCGAGTCACTGAGTTCTGAGTCTCCAACGAAGTCGCTCGTCGTTGTTATGGCGTCAAACACAGCGATGCATGCTGCCCAGCATGACACCAATGATCAAAAAATGAACCAGGACGTTGTGATATGATCGGCGATATCACAGTGGGGGGGTGGTCGCTGCTATGTGTCACACATAGCGAGATCGCTAGCGAAGTCGCTGTTTTGTCACAAAACCTGTCACGTTTCAGCAATCTCGCTAACGACATCGCTATGTGTAATGGCGCCTTAAGACTCCGATCTTTCTTTTCCCCCTAAATACAATGCTTTAGTCCTCTGAATTCTAATGTAAACACAGAATTTTTAATTCATAACATGTTAGATGGCACACAACTTTATTAATGTAGCTATGGTAGCACATCTTCTAACAAGTTAAGTATTGCTTCATCTGTACAGTTCTGATCAGAACCTTCATTGTATGCATATAGTACTAGAACCATTATCAGTACATCAATACAGTACCAAAATCATCATCAATAAATGAAAACATCACCAGAATCATTATCAGTTAATAAATACAGCATCAGAATCATTATCAGTACATGAATGCAACTCTAAAACCATCATCAGTATATGACTACAGCACCAGAACCAATAGTCCAGCAAAATAACAACCCTAAGCTGTCTTTGGGGATAACTCCATTGAAATAGGGCCTATTTCTCATTACTGTCATGTTTTTCATTACTGACAAACATTGATGACCTATGTTCTGGTTAGGCCATCAACGATTAAATGATAAAGTGGGTGAGAAGCTTTTCTTTTGTTGAGCCCAAGGACTCTCAGTCTGATGGTGGGGATATCAACATTCTAGAGTCATTTGATAAGAGGTTTGGGAATATAACTAAATAATAAAAATAAAGATTATTATGCATAAAAAACATTTCTGAGATTTTGTTTTTATTTAACAGAAGAAGGATTGTACTCAAACTAAAAAATATATTTTTTAGGCCTCTTTTACATGCCCGTGAAAATCACGCACGTGTTTCACGGATGTGTCAAAGATGCATATTGCCCTTGGTGAGCTGTGTGTATGGCACACGTGTTATCCTTGATAACACACGGAGAATGGGAACTTTCGACTCACCTGTCCCTGGCGTCGCTGTCCGTGGTGATGATCTTCGGTCTCCGGTCCTGCAGACTCCCCGCTGCTGCCGCTTCCGGCCGCAGTGAAGAGAATATTAAAGGAGCATAATGAGCGGTGGTCGAGAGCAAGTGACCGCAGCAGCAGAGACAGGAGGGCTGGAGAAGGTGAGTAAAGATTTGTTTTTTTTCTCACAGACACATGTCTTTTCTCCGGTGCGTGTCACACGGAACACATCCATGTGGTCCATTTGCATTACGTGTGACACATTTGCGTTTCGTGTGACAACAGTGATGCCAGAGAAAATCATGTCGGCGTGTGGAGCACACGGGCACACGTAAGTACGGAACGGACATGTCGGTGTGAGAACACGGACACACGTAAGTACGGAACAGACACAAGTTCCGTGCAAAATTACTTACGTATGTTCAAAACTATAGGAATACATAGGTCTATGTGTGTACGTGTCTCCAGTATGTGAGAAAACTGCCAAACACGTATGTGTGAAAGAGGCCTTATTCTTGGCCACCAGCATTAACCAGCTTCAGTTGGGAGGAGAGGATCGTTTCTGTGACTAGGTGTACACATTAATCTTTAGTGTAGTATAATTAAGATTAAACATATTATGAGAGAAAAATAATATAAAGTTTTAGCTTGGTCATTCCACTTATGTGACCTTTACCTTTAGGAAAATGTGAAGGTAATTAATCCATTGCCTTCATTTTACATTTAACACCGCTTGTGAGGAGGAATTTGTAGGAACGATTGTTCATGCAATTATTAGTTCTCCCTTCTGTCACACACTTTATATTATATTTCCGTGCAGTTTCCCTGTCTACAAGAGGGGATATGCTGCCGACTAATAATGCTCTGAATACCTGTATAACAGATGCAGTCAAGAAAGAAACATATTTTTTCTCTTTTGTTCTTCAATTGCTTGGTAATTTTCTACCTACCTATGATGGAAAAAAGTTTATTCGTACGTTAGTTCAATAGATAAGTGCCCTGTGTAAAAGGCCCATAAAGGGGTTGTTTGGTGAAAAAAAGTTCTGACATATCTGTAGGGTAGGTGATAATAACTTGTTAATTGTTGGGTGTTTGACATCTGTTACCAGCACACACCGGCAGAATGGGAAATTTGTATCCCTACAGGGCACTTTTATCCCTGTTAGCCTGACCGCAGCTCCATTAATTCTCTTTAGAGCTGATGGAAAAAGTTGCTAAGTGCTCTTGCAACCCCGTAGAGAATGAAAGGCACAGCAATCAAGCATTAGCACTGCAGGACAATTCTAAAAAGGACAAAAGTGCCACCTTATGCCAATCTGTGTGGGTCCAAGCGGATGGACCCCCTGATCAACAAGTAATCGCATATCCTGTGTATTTTTGAGGCTCCCCTTATTTTTTAATAAAAGAGTAGGCAGCTCCAGGTGGATAATTTTTGTAAATATACATTAACAAAACTGGAGACCTGGATTCCACAACACTTTCTGGCCCCTCTTGCAGGGACAGAGCATGATTTTTTGAGATCTTGCTCTTTGCACTACACCAGTGCTGCCACATAGTTTAGTAAGCTGTTACCAAATGGAAACCACTCTTTTGACATTGGCAACAGTAGACTAAAGGGCGCTTTACACGCAGTGACATCGCTAGCGATGTCGCTGTTGAAAGCACCCGGCCCGGTCGGTTGTGCATCACGGGCAAATCGCTGCCCGTGGCGCACAACATCGCTAGTACCCGTCACACGGACTTACCTGCCTAGCGACGTCACTGTGACCAGTGAACCGCCTCCGTTCTAAGGGGGGCGGTTCGTGCGGCGTCACAGCGCCGTCACACAGCAGCTGTATAACAGAAACGGAGGGGCGGAGAGCAGCTGAAGGTAAGACACGCCCACCTCGTTGCCAGAGGACGCAGGTACGGTGTTTTTCGTCGTTCCTGCGTTGTGACACATAGCGATGTGTGCTGCCGCAGGAACGACAAACAACCTGCGTCCTGCAACAGCAGCGATACCTGGGATTTGAACGACGTGTCAACGATCAACGATAATGTAAGTAATTTTGATCGTTAATGGTCGTTCGTAGCTGTCACACGCAAAGACGTCGCTAATGAGGGCAGATGTGCATCACGAATTCCGTGACCCCAACAACATCTCGTTAGCGATGTCGCAGCGTGTGAAGCCCGTTTAACACAGACATAAACTGAGCATTCTCCTAATTATGCAAAAGTCAATGTGAATGGTGTGGGGAAATGGTGAGGTGTGACATCACCTGTTGTGAATGTTAAATGTTGAACTATGTACTGTGTAGAGATGTCACTTTTCATTGTAATACTGTCTCTGATGATAATGAGACTGATGAAAAGTCTTTTGTGGAGTGAGTCTAAATTAAAGTTAGGGGCCAGTTTTGATAATTTCAAGAATTCTAATTATTTTTTTTTAGATAAATAGTGATAGGGAAAATTTAAAATAAATAATAAATAACAAGCATTTAACATAAAACTTTTTTCTAAACAAATGCTAATATTATGATGACACACTACCTTTAATCCTTATCACTATGGGACATATTCATTTATGGTTGAAAGTGTTGGCCCCCTTAAAATTGTTCTGGTAAATTAAGTATTTCTCCCAGAAAATTATTGCAATTACACATGTTTATTTAAGCCCGCTTTACACGTTACAATATATCTTACGATGTGTCGGCGGGGTCACGTCGTAAGTGATGCACATCCGGCATTGTAAGTTACATTGTAGCATGTAATATCTACGTGCGATTGCGATTGAACGGTAAAACGTTCATCGCATGCACGTCGTTCATTTCCTAAATATTGGACGTCAGGTTGTTTATCGTACCCGGGGTAGCACACATCGCAGTGTGTGACACCCAGGGAACGATGAAAAGATCTTATCTACGTCCTTCCGCCGGCAATGCGGAAGGAAGGAGGTGGGCGGGATGATTACGTCCCGCTCATCTCCGCCCCTCCACTTCTATTGGCCGGCTGCTGCGTGACGTCGATGTGACGCCGAAAGTCCCTTCCACTCCAGGAAATGGATGTTCGCCGCCCACATCGAGGTCGTATGGATGGGGAAGTACGTGTGACGGGGGGTTATTTGTTTGTGCGACACGGGCAACAAATTGAACGTGCCACACATATGATGGGGGCGGGTACGATCGCATACGATATCGTATGCTTAATTGCAAGGTGTAAAGCAGGCTTTATACACATTTATTTCCTTTGTATGTATTGGAACAACACAAAATAAAACAGAGAAAAATAGGCAAATTGGACATAATTTCCAATAAAACTCCAAGAATGGGTCAGACAAAACTATTGGCACCCTCAACTTAATATTTGGTTGCACACCCTTTGGAGTAATAACTGCAATCGATCACTTCCTATAACCATCAACAAGTTTCTTATACCTCGCAACTGCAATTTTGGACCACTCTTTTGTAGTTTTGTAGATAAGCACGGCACTTTCGTAGAACATGTTCAAGTAGGATCCAATCCCGTGAATAGTTCAAATTGGCACTTGGCATTTCAATTGTAGAAATAATGATTTATTGAAAATCCCGTCTATATAGAACAAAGACATTTCGGAATGGTCTCATTACAGTGGTGGACACCACTATTGCTACATAACGCCTGCTTTCCCTTAAGTATTATCAGACTTGAACAGTGCACACTGATGAAGGGCCATACCAGACCGAAACGTCTGTGCTGTATATGGTATGGATTTTCAATAAATCATTATTTCTACAATTGGGGTGCCAAATGTCGATATTCACTCTAATCTCTCCACAGGTGTACAATGAGATTTAGATCCCTACTCATTGCTGGCCACTTCAGAACACTCCAGCACTTTGTTTCCATCCATTTCTGGGGGCTTCTTGAAGGATGTTTGGGGTCATTGTTTTTGTGAAAAACCCATGACCTTGGACGCAAACCCAGATTTTTGGCACTGGGCACTACATTGCCACCCAAAATTGTTTGGTAATCTTCAGATTTCATGATGCCTTGGATACAGTCAAGGCACCCAATGCCAGAGGCAGCAAAACAACCCCAAAACATCTGTGAACTTCCACCATATTTGACTGTAGTTACTGTGTTCTTTTCTTTGTGGACCGCAATCCATTTCTGGTAAACTGCAGAATTAAGTGCTTTACCAACTAATCTTGGACTTATCTGTCCACAAGATGCTTTCCCAGATGGATTTTGGCTAATTCACTACATTTTGGCAAACTGTGTCTACTCTCCAAATATAGTGTTTCATTTTTTTCAAATGTCGATGGATAGTTCGCACTGACAGTGATGTACCCTGAGCCAGCAGGACAGCTTGAATTTCTTGGAACTTGAATGAGGCTGCTTATCCACCATCCGGTTCTCAGTTGGCTCTCAATGACTCAGACAGTTCTCCTTTTTATCTGGTTTCAGGTGTGATTTTCATATTATTATTTATTATTATAACGCCATTTATTACATAGCGCTTTACAAGTGAAAGAGGCTATACATACAACAATCAGTAACAATACAAAATAGACTGGTATAGGAGTAGAGAGGACCCTGCCCGCGAGGGCTCACAGTCTAGAGGGAATGGGTGAGGGTACAATAGGTGAGGACAGAGCTGGTTGCGTAGTAGTGTACTGGACTGAGGATTATTGGAAGAGATGTTGGAAGAGATGGGTCTTCACTCTTCAGGTTCCTCTTGAAGCTTTCCACGGTAGGGGAGAGTCTGATTTGCTGAGGTAGAGTGTTCCCGAGTATGGGGAGGCACGGGAGAAATCTTGTACGCGATTGTGGGAAGAGGAGATAAGAGAGGAGTAGAGAAGGAGATCTTGTGAGGATCTGAGGTTACGTGCAGGTAGGTACTGGAATACTAGGTCACAGATGTAAGGAGGAGACAGGTTGTGGATGGCTTTGTATGTCATGGTTAATGTTTTGAACTGGAGTCTTTGGGCGATTGGAAGCCAGTGAAGGGATTGGCAGAGTGGGGAACCTGGGGAATAGCGAAAGGAGAGGTGGATTAAGCGGGCCGCAGAGTTTAGGATAGATTGGAGGGGTGGAAGAGTATTGGAAGGGAGGCCACAAAGCAGGAGGTTGCAGTAGTCGAGGCGGGAGATGATGTGGGCATGCACTAATGGTTTTGCTGATTCTTGGTTAAGGAAAGCACGGATCCGGGAGATACTTTTGAGTTGTAGTCTGCATGAGGTGAAGAGGGCTTAGATATGTGGCTTAAAGGATAGAACAGAGTTGAGGGTTACTCCAAGGCAACGAGCTTATGGGACTGGGGAGAGTGAGCAGCCATCAACTTTGATGGATAGGCTTGTTGGAGGAGTTGAGTGAGGAAGAGGAAAGACAAGGAATTCTGTTTTGTCCATGTTAAGCTTTAGGAATCGCGCAGAGAAGGATGAAATAAACAGACATTGTGGAATTTTGGTTAGTAGCAAGGTTATGTCAGGTCCAGAGAGGTAGATCTGTGTGTCATCGGCATAGAGATGATACTGAAAGCCGTGGGACTCTATAAGCTGTCCCAGGCCAAAGGTGTAGATGGAGAACAGAAGGGGTCCTAAAACTGAACCTTGGAGGACACCGACAGATAAGGGGCAAGATGAGGAAGTGGTGTGAGAATGGGAGACGCTGAAAGTCCGGTCAGTGAGGTATGAGGAGATCCAAGATAGGGCCAAGTCTGTGATACCCAGAGATGAAAAAATCTGTAGTAGGAGGGAGTGGTCTACTGTGTCGAAAGCAGAGGACAGGTCCAGGAGGAGGAGGACAGAGTAGTGTCGCTTGGCTTTGGCGATTAGTAGGTCATTGGTGACTTTAGTTAGGGCAGTTTCAGTAGAGTGATGCGGTCGGAAGCCAGATTGTAGCTGGTCAAAAAGGGAGCAGGAGGAGAGGCGTGAAGACAATTCAAGATGAACATGCTGTTCCAGTAGTTTTGAGGCATAGGAGAGAAGTGATATGGGGCAATAGCTAAACACAGAGGATGGGTCAAGGGAGGGCTTTTTGAGGATGGGTGTAATCGAAGCATGTTTAAAGCATTAAGGGAATACACCAGTTGTTAGTGATACTTGCCACAGGTGAGTTTGAATTAGCATCACATGCCAGAAATAAAGTTGTTTACCCACAATTTTAGAAAAGAGCCAACAATTTTGTCCAGCCCATTGTATGTGTTTTGTTTGAAATTATGTCCAATTTGCCTTTTTTCTCTGTTTTCTTGTGTGGTTCCAATACACACAAAGGGAAAAAAAAACCACGTGTATAGCAAAACCTGTGATTTGCAATAATTTTCTCGAGGAAATATTCATTTTCTTGAACAAGTTCAAGGATGCCAACACTTTTGTCTATGACTGTATTTACCCTTTATGAGAACATGTAGCTTAGTGATTTATGGCAGATATATACTTAATGATGTCATCTTCCATCCATTGTTAATTGTGACAGTGACATATGAGGAGACTGACAAATGGAGAGTGCCCCATGACAGTCCATACTATATCACCTTTCCCCCAGGACACGGTCTTTGGGTCCTTATGGTTTGTTATCACAGCTGAAGCTCTAATGATGGCATCCATGTGTGCCAAATACAAATGTCCTTATTCATTCTATCTCCCAAAAAGATAATGGCATTTAAAAGTAATAAATAAATATACATACTGTATATCAAGTTAAATGGTACCAATGAAAACTCCATGTTCTTTCCAGAAATAGCCTTCATTCAGCTCCAATGATCGAAAAATATAAAAGTTATCCGTCCCTAGAAAAATACAACTTATCCTTCAAAAACAAACCCATGTACAGCTACTTCAATGAAAAAAATATGGCTTCTGGAATGCAACAAATAAAAAAAGATAATTTGGTAATTAAAGGGGTTAATTTTGCTATAATGTCTTTATACTCTTTTACTTCCTCCTCTGCCCAGCAGATGTCGTATGATCAGGCTGTACAGTCAGACACGGCCATTACACAGTACATAGCATGGGCACATATATAAAATTATATTAGCACAGCAAAAATAATTTAAGAACATTTAATAGGA
The DNA here is from genome assembly GCF_048569485.1 of Anomaloglossus baeobatrachus. Classification (NCBI taxonomy): domain Eukaryota; kingdom Metazoa; phylum Chordata; class Amphibia; order Anura; family Aromobatidae; genus Anomaloglossus; species Anomaloglossus baeobatrachus. Next base: position 251,239,155 of record NC_134357.1, read on the forward strand.
AAAGTTAGTATTATTCCAAGATCTATTGATTAAAATTACATTTAAAATTAACTTTGTTACTTGAAAAACCCCTTTAAGACAAAATTGAACTCTGTCCTCTCTTCCTATTTTAAGTAAGCAGCATGTTTATTTTTCTAAGCTTCCCACATTCATTTCTCCACTATATAATACACAGAACGCTGACCCTATGTGTTCATAAACCTGAAAATCCAGTTTAGTTTATTGTTCTCTACATTGTACCATGAACCACCAAGTAAACTGCTCTGTCATATAAATCGTGTAAATATCTTTCCATATTGCAAGTGTATACAGGGAGTGGCATATAAGGTGAGCTTGAATAGATGTGCCCCTTTGTCTCCTTCCACCAAAGACAGTTTTCACCTTCTTGACCAGGTAAGATTTTTCAAATCTGTTGTGTATCACTTTCGGTGGTAATAACTTTCTAATACCTCTATATATCCCAGTGATTCTGAGAATATTTTTTTCACAACACCTGGTAGTTCATATTGGTGGTAAATTTAGGTACATTTAATTTGTGTTTATTTTTGAAAATATTGACAATTTCATGAAAAATTTGAAAAATTCTTAATTTTTGAACTTGGATATTTTATGCCCCTAAAGGGAGCAGTTCTAGGTGCATGTTGCTAATCCCGGCCTAACCGTCCCTGTATACACTAGCATAGATAAAGAGATCTTTAGAAAAAGTATTTCTAAAGATCTTATATCGTATGCTAATGAGCGAGGGCAGTAGCCCCAAGGGCATTACTTCCCTTGCTAGTCACCCCCATTATCATGTTAGCAGGTCCCTGTGGGCGTGCTAACATGCTAATGAATGGTAGCATCAGAGGATGATCTCACTCACCTCTCCGCCACCATAGCATCCAACGCTAGATTTCGGCTCAGTTCACATGACTCCAGAGTTTGGTCATGCGCACTATGAAGCCGGATGTACGCGTCCTGGCTTGAAACTGAAGTAGTGCGCATGACCGAACCTCCGGGGTCATGCGCACTGAGCTGAAATCCAGCATCAAGCAGCGATGGTGGCGGAGAGGTGAGTATTAGCATATGGTAAAAGATCTTTAGAAATACTTTTTCTAAAGAACTCTTTATCTATGCCAGTGTATACAGGGACGGTTAGGCAGGGATTAGAAATATGCACAAAGAACTGCTCGTGATGCTGGGTGCATATTGCAAACAACATAGGAGGGGTTGGAAGAGAAGAAGCACAATTTCAGTTTTGGTGCCCCATTTTGTATGGAACAGACTGTTGATACCATGTCGCTTTTGTAGAGCCCCCAAGGTGCTAAAGCAACAGAAATCTCCAGCAACAGTTTGGAAACTACACCCTTCAAGGAATTTTCCTGGAATGGTCAGAAACTCAGAAGGGAATGAGTGCCATATTGGATTACATTTTGCTAAAATTATTTCTGGTTGAAATGCAACATTGGCCTTAAAGGGAACCTATACTAGACAGCTTTCCACATTATATGGCTTATTGTTTTACAAATACTTGGATATTCCTGCTATGAATTATATGGCTATATACAGTCATATCTGTCCATTTTTGTACACTTTTTTAAAATAATTCTTATATAGAGTGCCTTGCAAAAGTATTCGGCCCCCTTGAATTTTTCAACCTTTTCCCACATTTCAGGCTTCAAACATAAAGAGAAAAAAAAAATAACTGAAAATTGACAAACTTTACTCAACACTTTTTATGGATATCTTTGAGAAATGGCTTTCTTCTTGCCACTCTTCCATAATAGCCAGATTTGTGTAGTGTATGACTGATTGTTGTCCTATGGACAGACTCCCACCTCAGCTGTAGATCTCTGCAGTTCATCTAGAGTGACCATGTGCCTCTTGGCTGCATCTCTGATCAGTCTTCTCCTTCTTTGAGATGACAGTTTGGATGGACGGCCGGGTCTTGGTAGATTTGCAGTGGTATATTACGCCTTCCATTTCAATATTGCACAGTGCTTCTTGGGATGTTTAAAGTTTTGGAAATCTTTTTGTAACCAGATCTGGCTTTAAACTTCTCCACAACAGTATCATGACCTGCCTGTTGTGTTCCTTGGTCTTCATGATGCTCTGTGTGCTTTAAACAGAACACTCAGACTATCACAGAGCAGGTGCATTTATACGGAGACTTGATTATACACACATGGATTATATTTATCATGATCAGTCATTTAGGACAACATTGGATCATTCAGAGATCCTCAAACCTCTGGAGTGAGTTTGCTGCACTGAAAGTAAAGGGGAGTAATAATATTGCACGCCCCAATTTTCAGTTTTGTTTTTTTTAAAAAGTTTAAAATAAACAATATATTTCCTTCATCTTCACAATTGTGTCCACTTGTTGTTGATTCTTCAATATAACATTAAAATTTTTCTCTTTATGTTTGAAGTCTGAAATGTGGGAAAAGGTTGAAAAACTCAAGGGGGCCGAATACTTTCGCAAGGCACTGTACATCTATGCTTGGGTGTGCATCCTTTTGCTTTTTTTGCACATCCACTGTCTACCAATCTTGATTGTCAATAAAGTGTTTATTTTTTATAATTAGGTGGTTTACAGAATATATGGTTGGTTCTTTTATTTCACATCGGTAGGGTTTTTGTTTTTTTAACCAACTTGTCCAATTGGCATCACTGTCTAGTAATATATATATATATATATATATATATATATATATATACACCGTGTTTATCCAAAAATAAGACACTGTCTTATATTTTTTTTTGCCCTTAAAAAAGCACTAGGGCTTATTTTTGGAGGAGGTCTTATTCTTGGAGAAACACAGTTGGGGGTAAGTTTACCCCTCAAAAAAGCAGACCCCCCCACTTCCCAAGAGACTCATACTCACCAGACCCGGACGTCTGCGTGGCTCCCAGGTCCTCCCTGTGATCTCCGGTCGGTGATCACACACACACAACACACACACACACACAGCAGATAGCAGACACACACAGCCGATCACAGGCACACACAGCCGATCACAGGCACACACAGCCGATCACAGATACACACAGCCAATCACAGATACACACAGCAGATAACAGACACACACAGCAGATAGCAGACACACACAGCCAATCACAGATACACACATCCGAACGCAGACACACACAGCCGATCGCAGAAAAACACAGCCGATCGCAGACACACACAGCAGATCACACACACACACACATCAGATCTCAGACACACAGCCAATCACACACATCACATCCATCCGGCCGCAGGGAATGATGAGAGCAAGTCATGTGTCCAGCCGCAGGTCCTGTTCGTTGCGCTTCACTGCACTGCCTCTCAGGATTCTGCCGGCGAGAAGAGATCGGTGTCACTGGATGAGGTGAGTGTGTATGCGATCCGATGTGTATGCGATGTTTGTGTGTGTGATTTGATGTTTGCATGTGATCCGATGTTTGTGTGTGCGATCTGATTATGTGTGCGATCTGACTGTGTGCGCGATCCGATGTTTGTGTGTGAGATCTGATGTGTGTGTGTGTGTGTGTGTGTGTGAGATCTGATTGTGTATGTGTGTGTGAGATCTGATTGTGTGTGTGTGTGTGAGATCTGATTGTGTGTGTGTGTGAGATCTGATTGTGTGTGTGATATCTGATGAGTGGATGAATGCGGGTGTGTGATCACTGTAGGTCCTGCCGCTCAGCATCGGGTGAGTGTAATTGCCGGGTGCCGCTGTCTATAATGAAGTGTCCTGCAGTATTTGCAACCTTTTCTAGCTGCACGGACACTTCATACCTTATATTTAAGCCTTGCTCCGAAAATGCTGAAAATCCCTGCTAGGGCTTATTTATTCTGTATATATATGGTATATATATATATATATATATATATATATATATATATATATATATAATTGCTTTATACAACCAGGTAAACATGCAGGAGGCGAAATAAGTATTGAACACATGATCAATTTTCTAAGTAATAATTATATTTCTAAATGTGCCATTAACATGAATTTCTCCCCAGATGTCGGTGTAACAACCCATCCAATTGACACCGGCAAAAAAAAAATAAAACCATAGATGTCTATAATTTTTGTGTAATAATGACAAATTACACAGGAAAAATATTGAACACATGAAAAAAGAGAGGTGCAAAATGCTATGGAAAGTCATTACACCAGCTGAAATCTATCAGTAATTAAAGAGCCAATAAGTAAAAGATAATATCTGCTGGTTCAACTGATGACCTATAAAAAGGTGTCTCTTTACTAAGGTGCTACACAACAAAAATTTTATGATAGGTACAATCAGTGTGCTGTCTCAAAACCTTATTGGTGCAAAACTTACTGATGCCATTGGTTACATAAGAATTTTTAAACTAATGAAGGTTCCAGTGAGTACTGCTGGGGTCATAATCCAGAAGCGATAACAACATAATTTCACCCTATACCTGCCACAACCAGGTGATTCCCACAAGATAGAGGAGTGAAAATTATTATCACAAGAGCTTTCCTAGAGCTAGGAACCACTTGTGGAGAGCAACAGAAAGACCTAGAATCAGTAGGTACAATTGATTCAAAGATGCACGTTCACCATGCAAGACTTCATGGCTGAACAAAAAGCATGTTCAAGCACATTTAAACTTTTCTCAACAACATTTAGACAAGGCTGTGAAATACTGGGAGAATATAGTTTTGTCTAATGAGACCACAATTGAACTCTTTGGTTGCCATGATACACAACATGTTTGGAGGTCAAAAGACACTGCATATTACCCACAAAACACCATACCAACAGTGACATTTGCAAGTAACAACATTATTCTATTGGGATATTTTTCAGCATACGGTACTGGCAAACTTCATGTCTAGTAGGAAAGATGAATACACAAATGTACTAAGACATTCTTGATAACATTTTGCTGCCATCTACCAGGCTGATGAAGATGAAAAGAGGGTGGACATTTCAGCAAGACAATGATCCCAAACATACAGTCATTCAAACTCTCAATTGGTTTCAAAGAAGTAAAATAAAGCTGCTAGAATGGCCCAGCCAATCACCTGACCTGAATCCAATAGAAAAATATGGAAGTAACTAAAGCTCAGAGTTCATAGAAGGAGCTCACTGAAACTTCAGGACTTGAAGAGTGTTGGTGTAGAAGAATGGGCTAACATCATACCTCAGCCATGCTTTCGATTATTTTCTCCATAAAGGAGGTGTCTTGAAACTGTTATCACCAACAAAGGCTTTTGCATGAAGTATGAAAATAAATTTAAGTAAGTGTGTTCAATAATTTTTTCTTGTTTCATTTTGTATTATTACACATCAGTAAATGTAAGGACATCTATAGTTTGAAATCTTTGCCTTTGTGGATTGGATAGGTTGTTATGTTACTGACATCTGGTGAGAAATTTATGTCAATAGATCCTTTAGATTATTATGTAACAAATTGATAATTATTTCACCTGCTGTATATCATTTTTTCTTGTGTTTTCCGTTTATAAAGAAAAAATTAGATTTCTCTGGAATAACACATCGGATCACAGATATTAAGTTATCATTTTATTTTGTGCATATGTTAAGTATGTGGTGCAGACAGTTCTGCGTTTCTTTGCAGGAAAAACGCTGCTTGAAATGCATTTTTGACATGTTTTTGATGCATTTTTTGACACAGATTTTTCCCTATTCAATAGTATGAGTGAAATCTGCAGCAAACACACCATAAGAATTGACAAACTGTAAATTTAAATCAGCAAAAAATCTGCAAGTCAAAAATAAGCAACATGTGCATAAGACTTTAGGATTCTCATTCACTTTGCTGTTAACAGGAAATCCTTCAGGTTTTGTGGCAAATCTCCAAAAAGAAAACGTGACACATCTGCAATGTGTAAACAGGCACGAAGGAGTTTTCCCGGTATCAGCTAAATTTTTACAGTTACCCTATTGAACTACAGATTGCCAAATACTGACAATGTGGAATAAGCACAATATCAGGATTCCCCTCTATTCAGGATTCCTCTCTATTCCCAGCTCAAGCATCAGATGGCCAAGCCTCATTCTTAATCTCTATAGGCTAACTTGTAAAAACTATTTCCTACTGGAAACCAGGAAGGAGGGAGATCAATGAATATGTTATTGAACTTCAACTACATTAGACACACATTTACACAGAAAAAAAATAAAGAAGAAAATTATATGAACATATACACTGCTGTAACTAAATAGAAGCATCATGCATATAAATGAACATAGGGTACTTAGTAAACACTATTTTTGATCAAAAAGCAGAAAGCCATCCCACCGCGACAAGGTGTACCCAATCCTGTTTCTCCAATATAAAATCCCCCAATAGGACATATAGTGAGCAGGATTAAGTACACCAAATTGGAAGAGGAACATGCAACAATGTCCCAGGAATCTTAAAGTCCTTCTGTGTGTTAGGGATCTGTATCCGGCCTTAGGTCTGTTCCTCTTCCAATGTGGTGTACATAATCCTGTGCACAATATGTCCTATTGGGGGGGTTTATTTTGGAGAAACAGGACAGAGACTAAGAGCATGGATGAGGGTTCACCGTCACACAATTACAGACAAAAACAACCATTTACCTGTGACCAAACACTTCTGTGCTTCAGGACACAACATAAACCACATGAAAGTTGTCATAAGAAAAGGCAACTTTAGATCACAGAGCCATCGCAGGGTCTGGAAATACAAATTCATTACAATGTTTGACTTTGTCTATGCAGGACTGAATCTGTTGGGAGATTTATGACCCACTACAAAATCTGAGGAGTCTGCTCCAGAGACAGTGAGGGTGTGACGCCCTGGACCCCAGGGGTCACAGTACAGTAACAACACCACACACACAACCTCCCCTGGTTAGGTACACCAGTCAAACAAAATCCTTGTTGCCTCCCTCCAGGCTTGATGTCCACACCAGGTGGGGCGGAGCCAGGCGGTTGACCCCACCCACCGAGGAGTTCACAGGCCTGGAGGCAGGAAAAAGCCAGTTAGTTGAAGTAGAAGTTGAAGTGGAGAGGTGGAAGTGAGAGGAGCAAAGACTGTGTGTGTCTGGGTCGGAGCCCAGGCACAATCAGCAAGGTCGGCAGACAGTGGTGGCCGTCTGCAGGAGTTGGTGGAGGTCAGCGGAACCGTAGGACTGGGGTCGGGCGGTGGCCCACCGGTACCGAACGGGGAGCAGATTGAAGCCAAGCACCAAGGCAGGGTACTCAGACCCCGACCAGGCTAGGAGCCGCCGTAAAGATCAAATTCTCTAATTGCGGTCTGGACCTCAGGGGTTCATTCCCAACCAAGTCCCGTCAAAAGGCAACAGCCCAACCCGTCCGGATAAGAGCCACCGCCAAGGGCCAGAGATCCAAGGGCCACCGCCTGCAAGAAAAACGGGCTCTCCCGACACGTACATGCCGGGGTGCGGACTACCCATGGGAAGCCATAGGAGTCAAACACACATACAGGTGCAGGAAACAACAGCCACCATTAACCCGTCCGGGGAGAGTGAGAACACCGCAGCCGGCTGCGGGTCCCGTCCATCCAGCCGTTTGGTTTACCAGAGACTCTGTCCTTCTGTGTCTGAGTGAGTACAACAGTGCCATCCGGCACCGCGCTGCACCGCAACGTTGCACCCGCGCCCACGCTGCCTCCCCGCATCAGCATCTGCACCTATACCTCCTCCCTGCTCCCCAACCGGGGCTCCGGGACCAACAGCCCCTACCCACGGAGGGGTCAACACCTTAGCTGCTTTTCGCCATCGCTCCTGGGATCCCCCGTCACCAGCAGCGGTGGTGCCCACCATCACCACAACCCGTGGGTGGCGTCACGACCGACATCCCACCACAAACCTCCCCTTTTTACTCGTGGGCGAGGAGGCGCTGCTCGAGCCCCGGGTCCGGCCCCGTGCTCGAGCCACTGAGGAGCAGAAGCACCGGACCCGAGCGCCAGCAAACCCCCAGGCGAGCGGCGTTCCCGACCCCTCCGCCCGCGACAACTGCACCAAGACTTTGATCTTACATGGCTATTGGGAAAATAAAAATTTCACACCACTAATTAAGGATTCACCAGCTTTGTATTCTCAGCTGGTAGTAAACCCTAAATTCATGGTGTCACGCCAAATTAGACATGGCCACCATGAATTTCTAGTAAACAGTAAAGAAGCACAAGACATAGACAATTTTTTATTAGAAATAAAACCAAAAAAATTTAGAGACTCCATCTTTATTATAAAAAAATCCTTAGTCCGATGTAATCCACAGGTAGAGAAATGTCAGCACTGCTTCATTGCTCTGTAAAGACAAGTATCTCTACAGAGCGAGAAGCAGGGTGAGCCATGTCAGCTTTGCTTCATCGCTCTGTAAAGACAAGCGTCTCTATAAAGAGAGAAGCAGGGAGAGTCATGTCAGCTCTGCTTCATCGCTCTGTACAGAGCGAGAAGCAGGCTCACACTGAGGGTATGATTCCACTTGAGTATTACTCGTGTGAGTCTTGCATTGCATCACCCTGCACGGCCTGACACTCTCCTGTCAGGAGTGCCTCAGCTGCATGGAAATAAATGCATCTGACCCGCTCCTGTTGGGAGAGTGTGCGCCGTGCCGGGTGATGCGATGCAAGACTCGCACAGTGACAGTCAAAGTTCAATCGAGTCCATGAGCTATGGACTCTGGTGAACCCTGACGTCACCACAAACATGGCCGAAAACAGCCGAAGACTGCCGAGTGACGAACAGTGCAATAAATACCCCCGGAAATTAACAGGACCTTCCATGATGTCATAGCCATGTGAACAGTCTGTAAGCCAATGTCTGTACAACATTCACACCAGACTGGTCACATGGTTATGACATCATGGAAGGTCCTTTAGTCAGTGGTGGTTACCTGGGGGCACAGCAATGATCGAAGCAGAAGCGGCAGGGAGACAGAGTCTGCAGGACGCATCGCGGGACCTGTAAGTATAATCATAATGTTTTTTAATAATGTGTTTGTTTTTTTTATAACCCATGGACCCGAACTAAACCTGAACTGTAACACAAGCTTCCCAGAAAAGCTCATGTTCAGGATCGTGTGCACGAACACTATGTGTTTGTACAGACCCTGAACTTTACGGTTCGGCTTCGTCCATTACTACTCTCTAAGCTCAGTGTTTGTTTATTTAAATGTTCATTTATTATACCGCCTCTGCTCTGTTTGTGTATATATTTGTATTTCTTCAGATATTTTGTTGCATATGACATGCACGAGTCTCACATCGGCATCACCTGGCACGGCTGCACACTCTCTGGGCACGAACGTCTCATCTGCATAGAAATACATGCAGCCGACCTGCACCTGCCAGGAGAGTGTGCGGCCGTGATGCGAGACTCACACGTGTCAGTGGAACTCAGGCCTTAGCCATTAAAGGTTATCAGAACTATAAGATTATACATTTGTTTCTCTCATTGAGAGCAAACAATCATTTTTCAACTGGCTAACACAGTACCAAAACCTTTTTTTTTTAAATCTAAAAATGAGGAGTTTATTGCTCAGCAGTTCCAATGATATTGACTCAGCAGGAAGGGTTGGCATCTGTGTTGCATGGCAATAGCGGCTCAATCAGTGAGCCATAGGCTGCATTGCCGAATGTAGAAGAATACTCTCTACTTAAATGTGACTGATATTCTTCATTATAGTCACAGTGTAATGGTACAAAGCACTACTTCTCAATGTCATGGTTTGCCTCCCCGTCCACATGGCTAGGGGGCGGAGCCTTCTCCCGGGCCTCACTTCCGGAGCCTGGATGCCTTAAAAGCTGATATTTCCAGTGAACCAGTGCCGGCTATAAGCTTAGCATTGCTTTGTCTGTGATTGTTGGTCCAGTGAGTGATATCCTGATCCGTCTGTTCCTGTGCCCCCATGCCCTTTTCTGTGTTCCGTCCCCTGGTCGTCCCTCCAGTCCTCTGTCCCCTCTCCTACCTCCCCACTCGGTTGCTTCCTCTGGTACTGACCTCGGCCTGACCTTGACTCCGCTTCTGCTCTTTTCTCCAGTTCTCCTTCTGCCCATACTGTGTTTAACCTGGCTCGCCTGACTATTCCTCGCACGCCCCGCAGCTCTGCTCCCCAGCTGTTCTGTGATGCAGTGTACGAGAACCCTGTGTATTTACTTCCTGATTCTCATTGCTCCGTTTTGTGTCTTCTGCTGCAGAGCTCCGACTCCCCCTGGTGGCAGCTTGACACTCAATATACCTTTGGATTTCTATATACCTGCATTCTACAGGGAAAATAAAGTCAGACAATTATTAGATTCTATTCCTATAAAATTACTAAAAAACAATGACTTTGTTAATGCAATAAAAATAAATAAATATCATAAACCAGCAAATAAATATTTGGTATTGCTGTAATTTTGTCAAGTTATTATGCAGATTAGTACATGGAGTAAAAAATAGAGTGGTTGTTTTTTTTCTCCATTAAACTCATAAAAATATATTACAAATGCAATTGTTTTTCTGTTGCTTTTAATCTGCACATTTTATGCAGGTGTCTACATCACACTGTAAATAATCTTTAATTTTGCTGTTTTGCTGCATTTATTTGATTCCTTTCCCCTTCTATTTGATGTGCTGTTGGGGCAGATTGAATCAGCATTTTTATTCTACAGAAAAGCTTTTATTCTGAACTTAAAGATGCAATTGTGTTTTTAATATGCATTTTTTTCAGACTCCTCATAGAAACATATAGAGGAAAAGTACACTAATAAACCGAAAGTTCAACAGCATCATTAGATGCGCAGGAGGATGGAGTTTTCAAGGAATCACATTGCCTGGACAGTTAAATGCATTAGATTTTCTGCACAAAAAACACAAACAAATTTGCACTACCTGTGAACACAGCCTTATAGTTGTGTTTGGCAAAATAGCCCTTAAAAAATTCAGCAAGACTGCATACAAATTAAAAAGTTATGGTTGCCACAGCTGTATATAAATGAAAACAAAAATTAATCCATAGGTCCCAACTGCATGTCTCCCAACTTTGTATAATTAACCAACAACCACCAATACATGGTATATTTACAGTATCTAAACACTTAGAATAAATGTGTAAAATATCTCAATAATAGAAAAATTCAACCCACCGTATAGGATAGGACTAAGGGGCAAATCGCACAATTAACTGAACAAGGAAGGAGGAAAAAACCGATCAAACGCCCATAATTTGCAATTATTTATTATTTTTATTTTTTATTTTCCAAATCATGACAACAAAACATGAAAAGGGTGAAGCAATTAGTGCAGGACAATATCGACCCCTAAGGTCTTGGACCCCTCCATATGAAAATCCAAAGATATCAAAATTAGTGACAGCACAGTATACATACATATATAATACATTAGATGTCACTATGTATTCATTATACTTTTCCTTATGTGCAACTAACAAATTCTGCTTGCCAAAAGAATATACACATATACATATGTATATACAATATAACTGATTATAGGAAAAGCAGAATTAGAACTTGCATAAATACAAGGAAAATCTGATAACAGATGTCAGCAGAAGGAACTCTGCAGACCACATCCCAGAACTATCAAATTGATGACAACTCAATTCACATATGGTCCACTAGGTGTCACTATATATTCATCATACCTTACCCCTATATGCAACTGACAACTCTGCTGCCAAAAATACATACATGCATGCATATGTGCAACATAGCTAATTATAGGCACAGCAGAGTTGCAACTTACATAGATGCAGGAGAATCCAATGAGGGATGTCAGCAGGAGGGACTCCGCAGACCACCCGACGGCCATTTCGGTAACACTAGGTTACCTTCGTCAGGGGGCGTAAAAAAATTCAGTAAGACTGCATACAGATTAAAAAGTTATGGTTGCCACAGCTGTATATAAATGAAAAAAAAAATTAATCCATAGGTCCCAACTGCATGTCTCCCAACTTTGGAAGAGCAGAAGAGGGAGAAATTATGCAGCTTGCGCAGTGCGCCACAGCAATTTTTGACCACACCCCTAGCTACACCCATTTTCCATTTCTTTCTACCGTGGAAGGAGGAAATGTCAGGCGGTGGCGACAATGAGGAGAAGCAGTTAACAAGTTAGAGAAGGAGAAGATAACTATTTTACTTACTGTGTGCATCGATATTACGACCGTGCTCCCAAAGAAGAGGTGCTACTCAGCTGGTGAGAGGAAATTGGTACAAAAGCCCTAACTACCAGGAGAGTGGGACAGGGCACTCAAATTGCAACAGTCCTGCTGAATTCAGGATGGTTGGGAGTTATGCCTAACTCTCCCATATACAACTGGACAGTCCCTCTTTAAGTCTATCCTCCACTGCCTCGTGTTGTCTGCTGAATGTTCTCCTCTGCCACCATGCACCCTCAGACATTTCCTCCTGTCATGGCAGAAAGACATGGTAAATAGGTGTGGGAAAAGGGAATTTGACAGCTACTCTCTGCTACTTCATCTGAGAACAGCATGATGTAGACCAAGAGGCTCTGAATCCAATGATTTATCACTTAATTTACTGGGTGCAGTAGTTCTGACACAATCAGAGTTTTTAATTTGGCCATGCAGCAGACCTGAAAAAACGACCTTCACCCACATCAGGCTTTCACTGTACAATGTTTATACATAGTGAGCTGCTAATCAGAAATAAGGGAGGACTTGGACCACATAACAGGAGCCAGCTAGCCACAGCACAGATAACGTCCAGGTGACAATACATTCAGTGTAGGTAAACAGCAGCACAAGAGCTTGATATGTGACACATGGTTGAATTCTGTGTTTTAACTCTCAAAACCCTGCTGACAGACTCCTTTTGAGGTGGTGTACAAAAATGTTGCTGTAGCACTTGCCCCTTTTTCTGTTATGTGAAAGTTGTGAGGTAGTGATAACTGTTCAGCTTCTACCGTGTACTGGGAAGTGACCATTTCTAATAAAGTTAGAGGCAGATAATACAGGATCACACCATAGACAAAGGGTGATGGGACAAACTGAACAGTGAGTATGTGTACCGCCCCGCTCTCAGCAGCCGAGCTGTTCGGATCCGGACCTTCTGTGGGTGGCTCGAGGGTCTCCGGACCCGGGGGTCTCACGGTCACTTCAATCAAAAAGGGGGTTATAGTGGTGGATGTAGGACATATATGTACAGGCTGAGCCGTGTTAAGTTCGTGACGCCACCCACGGTGTGTGGTGAGGTTGGACACCACCGCTGCAGTTACGGGGGCACCCGGGGGAGATGTCGTGCAGCAAGTTGTTAACCCCTCCGTGGGCAGGGATAGTGGCCCCGGGACCCATTGGGCTTTTGGTGCAGGGAGATGGGCAACCGCAGGGTGCTGGTGTACTCACTATTGAAGGAAACACACGAGTCTCTGGTAAACTAAGGTGATGGTGGTCGGTGCCCGCAGCCGGCTGTGTTCTGGTCCCCCACCCGACTGGTGGTCTCTGTCTTTCTCCTGCACCTTTTTAGAATGGTGGACTGCCTGTGCTTGCAACTTCAGGAGTCTGCTTCCGGCTGGATGTGGCCTAAGGAACCCTTGCCCGCAGACGCTGGCCCGTGGGATCTCTGAGCCCTGGCGGTGGCCTTTTATCCCCCTCGGTGGGCTGTTGTCTTCTAATAGGGACTTTGGGTGGGACAGGACCTCTAGTCCTGGCCTCAATCGGTTAATTAACCAGTTCCAGTAGCTTCTGGACTTGGCTTCAGGGTCCGAGTACCCCCCTGTGTGCTCCAGTTTACGAGTTGGTTCCCCGGGTCGGTACCAGCAGGCCACTACCCTGTCCCGGTCCACCTCGGTTCCACAGAGCCATCTTCCCGACTCCTGCAGACAGAGTCTGCCTCCTAGTCAGTGGCACCAGGGCTCCTTTCAGGCCTGACACACAGGCCTGACCTCCACTACTGCACTCTGAAACTGAACAGACTGTTTTCCCACCCTGAGCTGTCTAGACTCCTTGGTGGGCATCTTCCAACCCCCTGGTTCTGCCCCCTGGTGTGTCTACCCAGCCCCAAGGGGGGGTGACTAGGGTTTTAAAGGTTGGCTGATGTCACCTGTGAGGGAAGGTGTTGTGTAGGGGCCTATTTTTGACTACCTGGCCCGGCCTGGGTATCACACTCCCCCTTGGTTAAACACAGACCGTCCGCGGGCTGTCCGACCACCACCAGTTTATTTTGTAACTGCAAAAAGGGGATAAAAAGGGATAACATATTTACAAGCATAATAACATATGGATACTTTGGTTTCTTCCCTTAATGGGAGGCATTTTACTTTAACGTTGCATAAATCATTTTTATTAACCGGGACGGGACCATGTTTTTTTCTCCTTAGCCCACCCAAACAAACCTCGCCCTGATGCTGCCTCTAAAAACCAGGTCAGCACCCCTTTTCCCCAGTCCAGGAAACGGGTTCGAGTCTGGGTGGTGCCCACATGGGCCGGGTAATAAGTTCCTTACCCGGCAGTCTCTCTCAGGGGCCCAACGTCCAGGGGACCCCGACCCGGAGGGTAGTCACCGGTTACCATGGTGACGGGACCTTGGCCTACTCTGCCGCAGGTCCTTCCTCCAACCAGCCTCTCCGGAGACTGCGGCATGATGAAAAGGGTGGCCTGGGGCTATTTACAAGACCCACTAGTTTATGGGTTGACCTGCAAGTTCTCAGCCGTGTCTCTTTATAAGTAAATTTAAACGGGAAACATCAAAGGGTCCCAATGGGGAACTTAACTGTGGGTAGCTGGGAACCACTACCTCTTTAATACTCTAAATCTGGTGAGAATCTCGGTTAATTGGCATTCATTCATACATCTATTTACACGATCAACATGCAACAGCCATAGATTGTGGTCTCCCTGTATCTGAGTGGGGGCTGACCGAAGTAAGGGTGTGTGGACCTTCTGGGCCCAATACTCTCGTGTGGGGCTAGTGGAGGAGAGGGGACGACAAGTAACTCTTCTCAAGTGTCAGGTATGGCGGGCAGAGACCGGCGGGGGCGTGGTGTAGGTGCATCCCTGGGCGCTCGTTCTGGTGGCTCGCTGACGGACCTCTCTGGCTATATCTCTTCCACGGGTTGTGGGAACATTATAACAGGAACAATCACCGCACCATTCTGCATAGACCAATCAGCCGGAAAATCACCCATCACTGTGTGGATCACCTCTTTCTTCTTTTCCATGCTCGGTGTAGGAGTGGGAGCTTCTTCTACCAACTTCAGGGGCTCTGGGCACTTCTTCAGGTGGTCCCTGGAAACAGTGGCCGTGGTCTTCCCCTGGTCACGACTGATCATGGATGACATAGGGGGTCCTTTCTCACTGATCATCGACTTGTGCGTCCTCCTTTTGCTCTTCAGCACCACATCTCCGGGTCCAAAAGGGGCAGCCTGAGCCTGTTTGTTGAAGCATTGCTCTTGTCTCTCCCAGCTCTGGTGCAGGTTCCTTTCCACATACTCCTGGATCTGCCGGTACTGTTTCTGTCGCTTGATGTCCCACTGGGCAGTTGGGGGAAGATTTTCAAGTACCTCGACGTCCAGTTCTAGAGCCACCGGCAACCTTCCAGGCCGGGCTTTCATTAGGTACGCAGGTGTGCACTTAGTGGAGCTGCAGGGAATTTTATTGTACATGTCCACCAAGTCGGGCAGCTTCTCGGGCCACAAGTTCCGTTCCTCCAGGGGCAGGGTCTTGGGGAGGTTAAGAACCAGGTAGTTCATTTTCTCACACATCCCGTTAGTCTGGACATGGTAGGCCGTGGTCCGGATCTTCTTGCACCCGTACAGGTTGCAGAACTCCTGATACACCTTTGCCTCGAAGGCCAGGCCCTGGTCCGTGAGCACCTTCTCCGGGTAGCCATGAGGCCGGCAGAAGTATGCCTGAAAGACTCTGGCTGCAGTGCGGCCTGTTAAATCCTTGAAGGGGACCACCACCATGAATCTTGAGTAGTGGTCTACGATGGTCAGGGCATATGTATATCCATTTCAGCTAGGCGTGAGCTTGACATGGTCCAGAGCGACCAACTCCAACGGCTGGCGGGTGACAATCGGCTGCAGCGGGGCCTTCTGACTGGTTTCATCCCGTCTTCTCAGTGTACAGGGTCCACACTCCCTGCTCCAGGCCTCTACGGATTCTCGCATCCCACTCTAGTAGAAGCGCTTTTTCAGCAGCATCTCTAACATCTTCCAGCCGAAGTGTCCGGCTCTGTCATGGTAAGCCTGCAGGACCTTGGGTACGAACGCCTATGGCACCACCAGCTGGCGGACAGTCTAGACTCCTCGGTGGGCGTCTTCCAACCACCTGGTTCCGCCCCCTGGTGTGTCTACCTAGCCCCAAGGGGGGGTGACTAGGGTTTTAAAGGTTGGCTGATGTCAACTGTGAGGGAAGGTGTTGTGTAGGGGCCTATTTGTGACTACCTGGCCCGGTCAGGGCGTCACATATGCTCACTACACTAGGTTGTATAGGAGCAGAGTTTACCCATGCCCAGAAGACTTCTCTAAAGAAAATCTCCACAGTTGCTTTTGCAAAAATCCATACTAAAGATGGCCACCCACAAATCATTTACATAAAATATAATAAGTCCATAAAAAAGTACAATAACATTTTGTGTGTATTTTTAAATTGTAAATGTCATATATTCATTTTAAGAGGTTTTAACATGATAATTACCAGCAGCTAAGTTATAACATATATCATTACTAAGTTCACTTTACATTTTTACTTTTAGTGCCAGCAACAACAATGTCTGCAACAAACAATGAAAATGTTCCTCATACATATGAGACCATACAGAACCAAGCTTCCCCGGGTATCCCTGGCTGGAATACATCAGTTCCAACACTTCAGCAAAATGTCTATCCACCAGTCCATGCATATAGTGCCTCCCCTTCTGCACAGGTGTGGGCAGCTCCCAATGTGGCCCCGCAATGGACTGTGGCCAATGTAATGGCACCAAATTCACATCCTTCATCTCCTTTTTACCTAACATTTCTGAAAGGCAAACCAAAAGCCTTGGGGGTAAGTAACCAATAAATAGTGAACACCTATTGTATATTTATACTATTTAGATTTTAATTTGTCATGTTATTTAAAAGGGTTTTCCAAGTCAATAAAGATTGAAAAAACTCATCTAGAAGTTTTGAATACTCATCGGATGATGCATCCATAGAATAATAATAATAATAATAATTATACATAAGAGGGTCTGCTGATAAGTCTTTGGCTTTACCCAGAAAGAAACGAGATAGGATGATGAAACAATTACATTTATTCCACATACTCTCCACTGATGTTATCATACTTCTTACGTTTTTCAAGTTCTGTAAGCCTAGCAAAAAAAAGGATTTTGGTTGTGCCTCAAACCAAGCATCCATAGCAGCCATGGCATCAGAAATGGTGTGAAATTTGGTACCCTTGAGGTGTCTGTTCAAATTTGGAAACAGATAATAGTCAGAGGGAGCTAGATCTAGTGAATAAGGTGGGTGGTCAACCAGCTGGAAGCCCAGCTCTGACAGTTTTGCCATGGTCGCTTATACAGTGTGAGCGGAAGTGTTGTCTTGCAGGAACAAGATTCCTTTGGACAGCTTGCCACGCCTTTTGGCCTTCAGAGCCAATTGGTCCAAAAGTTTTATGTAATATCTTGCATTGATGGTGGAACCTTTTGAAGGTAGTCCACTAGCAGCACGCCCTCCTTATCCCAGAACACAGACGCCATCATCTTAGTGGCTGATTTTTGCACCCTGAACTTCTTGGACGAGAAGAACCACTGTCCCTCCACTCTTTTGACTGCTCTGTGTTTTCAGGATCATACAAATAAATCCAGGTCTCAGCCATAGTGACAAGTCGATCCAGGAAGTTCTTTTCTGTCTGGAAAAGCTGACCAATGGCCCGGGAAGTTTTCACTCGTATGCTTCAAACGGAAGAAGGAGGATCGCAAGGATTCCAGTGGCTCCTGTGAAGCTTTAGTGAACTCCATGCCCAAGAGAGTTAAGACAGCGCTTGAAAATAATGGTGGCCACAAAAAATATTGACACTTTGGGCACAATTTTTCAATTTTCACTTAGAGGTGTGCTCACTTTTCTTGCCAGCAGTATAATGACCCAAAAGGAGCCATTACAAAAGTTTCTGCATTCATAGGAGTCTGTAGAATGGTTTAATGTATTGCCTGGTGTCATTCTAGCAAATGTACTGTAAGTTGTTGCTCTGTAATACCATTGGAGACCAGCAGGTGGTGGTATGTGTTCACAAGGAACTCTATTCCCTGGTCATTATGGTAACCAGGGAGAGCTGACAGTTGGCAGTGGAAAAAAACAGGGCTGGAGGTGATGAGCGGGGTGACAAGGGCTGCTAATATCCTGTAACTTGCCAGTTTTTTTTTGGAGCCCATCATAGTAGGGCCCATTAACAGTTATATATTTTCTATATCAGAGCACTAGTCCAGTTATCAAACAACTAAAAGCCTGTGTGTATGTGTGGCACCCCTGAAGCTATCATCACCACAGAGATACTGCACCTCAGCCAGAGGTGTGGTGCCCCATCCTGGGTAAGAAAGAGGCCATCTACCTGGGCTGGCTCCAGGTTTTTGTGGGTGCCGGGCGAAAGAGTCTCAGTGGGCCCCATCCAAACGTAGACACCCACATACACAGATACATACAAATATACAAATACAGGCATACATATACATACATATTTAAAGACAAATTCACAAAAAATACATACAGACAGACATAAACCTATACAGTCATATACACTGACATACATAGATACACATCTTGGAAAATCTCCAATTCTGAAGACAGTCCTCACCAATCACACATTAACTGCTAGTCGTCATTTTGCCAGCCCGAAAAAAGCTGAATGCACCGTTTTTTGGGTTATCAAAATGACGAGCCTCAGAATCGTCAGCCATATGCGTATATCTAATATATAAAGCTGAGTGAATGTGTGTCTGTGTGTGTATTATGTATGTCTATGTGTGTATGTGTGTGTATGTGTGTGTCTGTGTGTATATGTGTATGTCTGTGTGTGTATGTGTCTATATGTGTCTATGTGTGTCTATGTGTGTGTGTGTCTATGTGTGTCTGTGTGTATGTGTGTGTCTATGTGTGTATATGTGTGTGTGTGTCTGTGTGTGTGTTTATGTGTGTATATGTGTGTGTGTCTGTGTATGTCTCTATGTGTGTGTGTATGTGTCTTTGTGTGTTTGTGTGTGTGTGTGTGTGTGTGTGTGTGTGTCCGCTAAAGGAATCCGTATCGTCTCATTTACAATCACGATAATTTGTACAGTAGCCTCATGTGACTCAGGGAACGTCATAGACTATGTTTTGAGAGGAAAATTTAACCCCGCACTTTACAGTTATTCGCCAAAAACCTCCTTACATTAAAGTCAATGGAGCTGTGAGCTGCAGGTTATTAATAGGAGCTGTGATTGGTTGCTATAGGCAACAAAGGACATTCTTAGTGTAAGAAGCTTATGTGTGAGGTAATATGATATCAGTGGAGAGACAGAGAGACAGGGAATGAGACAGACAGGGAATGAGAAAGAGAGAGAGAGGAAATGAGAGGAGAGAGAGACAGGGAATGAGAGAGAGAGAAAGAGAGAGACAGGGAATGAGGGACACAGGGAGTGCGGGAGACATGGAATGAGGGAGACAGGGAGATAGGGAATGAGGGAGACAGGGAATGAGAGAGAGACAGGGAATGAGGGAGACAAGGAATGAGGGAGACAGGGAATGAGAGAGACAGAGAATGAGAGGGAGACAGCGAATGAGGGAGACAGCGAACGAGGGAGATAGCGAATGAGGGACACAGGGAATGAGGGAGACAGGGAATGAGGAAGACAGGGAGACAGGGAATTAAGAGACAAGGAATGAGAGAGACAGGGAATGAGACAGACAGGGAGACAGGGAATGAGAGAGAGAGAGAGACAGGGAATGAGAGAGAGACAGGAAATGAGAGAGTGAGACAGACAGGGAGTGAGACAGACAGGGAATGAGAGGGACAGGGAGACAGGGAATGAGAGAGAGACAGGGAATGAGAGAGATTGAGAGAGAGACAGGGAATGAGAGAGAGACAGGGAATGAGAGAGAGAGACAGGGAATGAGAGGGACAGACAGGGAATGAGGGAGAGACAGGGAATGAGGGAGAGACAGGGAATGAGGGAGAGACAGGGAATGAGAGAGAGACAGGGAATGAGAAAGACAGGGAATGAGGGAGACAGGGAATGAGGGAGACAGGGAATGAGGTAGACAGGGAATGAGGCAGACAGGGAATGAGGCAGACAGGAAATGAGGCAGACAGGGAATGAGGGAGACAGGGAATGAGGGAGACAGGGAATGAGGGAGACAGGGAATGAGACTGACAGGGAGACAGGAGTGAGAGAGAGACAGGGAATGAGAGAGAGACAGGGAATGAGAGAGTGAGAGTGAGAGAGACAGGGAATGAGACAGACAGGGAATGAGAGGGACAGGGAGATAGGGAATGAGAGAGAGACAGGGAATGAGAGACAGAGAGAGAGTGAGAGACAGGGAATTAGAGAGGCAGGGAATGAGAGAGACAAACAGGGAATGAAACAGACAGGGAATTAGGGAGACAGAGAATTAGGGAAACAGGGAATTAGGGAGACAGGGAATTAGGGAGACAGAGAATGAGGGAGATAGGGAATGAGAAAGACAGGGAATATGGAGAGACAGGGAATGAGAGAGAGTGAGAGAGACAGAGAATGAGACAGACACGGAATAAGGGAGACAGGGAATAAGGGAGACAGGGAATGAGGGAGACAGGGAATGAGGGAGATAGGGAGTGAGGGAGACAGGGAATGAGAGAGATAGGGAATCAGAGAGACAGGGAATCAGAGAGACAGGGAATCAGAGAGACAGGGAATCAGAGAGACAGGGAATGAGGGAGACAAGGAATGTGTAACGCCTGCCTGGATCCACAGACTCAGACAGGCTGTAATGGACAGGCTAGAGAGAAGCCACTCGCCAAGCAGGACCCCAAGAAACCCTGAAACCCTTTAACACCTATACAGGGATTTGGAATTACACAGGGCCCTGGAGATCACAACCTGTGGAAGGCTGCAGTCTGACAAAGTAGTCGCCAGGCAGGGTCAAACCAGGAATTGCGGAACAGGGACAGAATCGGCAGGCAAAGACGTAATTAGAAACAAGCAGAGGTCAAAACCGGATCGGGCAGTGAGGTACAAAACAGCAGGCAGGAGGGTAGTCAGGAAACAAGCGGTAATCAGCACACAAAATCACAGGACGAACCAGGAGCCAGAATTCTCAGAACTATCTCTGGCAGAGGTCAGCAGACAGGAGGGGAATTAAAAAGGGTGTGGTGTCTTCCCATAGGCTGTAGCTGAATGATGGTACTTCAGCTGGGAGATACCCGCCACCTACAGTCAGCCAGTGGCACTGCAGATCCCCAGGAAACCCAGACCAGTGGATGAACGGAGCCTACACCCACCGGCGCCGCTGGCATCGACTGCTCTCCCATCACCAGCACCATCCACGGCAGGAATACGGCGTCGCCTGGCGATCGGAGCACAAGTCGATGGAGCGGACTCCGGTGGCGACATAACAGAATGAGAGAGAGACAGGGAATGAGAGAGACAGGGAAACAGAGAATGAGAGAGACAGACTACATGCACAGTTACACGCACTATACATTACCTCATCTTGCAGTTCCTGATCGTTGGAGAGCAGGAGAGAAGTCACTAGGAGCTGCACAGGGGCTGCAGAAGCTAAATAGCAGGACCTGCCAGTTCTCCAGTCATGTGATCAGGCAAGGCCCTTCAGGTTCTGGTCAGTACATTTCCTTTCCTGCTCTGCCGATCACATAGATCAGTGCAGGAAGAGAGAGGGCAGCTCTCTGTGAGTGACCTGGGCCCCCTCATTGCCCTGATGGTGGCCCCGACCCCTGGGGCCCAGTGAGCTGAGAGATGAAAGGGGAGGGGCCTGGGCTGTCAGCGGCCCCATCCCCTCCTGGCTTCTGCTCCTGAGTGCGGCTGCCAGCCCAAGCACTGCAGTTGCCAAAACTCAGCCTGGGGCCTGCAGGACTGAAGACGGCGAGAGGCCCCCCCCAGCTGTCCAGGGCCACAGCATTTGCCCGTGTTTGCCAAGTGCTGACGCCAGCCCTGCATCAAAAGCCTGCAGACACCCAATTATTAGCTCACACATTAGATTAGAGCCGGGGCAGGTCCCATTAATGCTTAGCGCCCAGTAGTCTGATTATGGCACTTAAACCCCGTGCACTGTCTCTAGAACCACCCAGGGGGTGGAGCTTGGTGGGTAAGCTGTCTGAGGTAAAATGGACGGAGCTAAGTTTGAAAGTTGACAGTTGACCATCAGGAGCGGGGAGGAGACCGAGTAGGGGTCCGGACCCTGGGGAGTCTTCCTCAACCCTGGTGATCTTAGAAAGAGAATCCTAGAGAATTAGGGGAGGGGTGTCAGACTCCCCTAAAGTTTTGTTCCACAAGCAACATCTCCCGGTGGAGGGATTTGGTCGCAAATGGGGTCCCGGTCCCTAGGCTAGGAAGAAACTTCAGGACTTTCTTGCTGGAGTAGTAGTAGTCTTTTGGCCTGAGCAATATACAGCTGCAATTCCATCTTGCTGTAAGTAATGATACTTTCTAGTAATACCGGAGGCCAGGCTGGCTGTAAGCACCTTTGGGCTACAAACAGCACACAAATCCGCTGGAAGGGGGTCACAGAAGATCAGGGGCCAAACAGGCAGAATTCCCTTTGAGGGTCCGCGACCCCTGGCTCATGGCACTGTGTGTGTAAGCTCAGGAGCGGCAGGAGAGAGTCACCATAGATGAGACTGTGGCGCCCTGGCCTAGCCAGGTCATCACAGGTAAAACTCAAACACCCCCACCCCCACTAGACAGTAACATTAGCCAAACACAAAACCCTTGTTGCCTCCCTCCAGGGTCTGATGTCCACACCAGGTGGGGCGGAGCCAAGTGGTTGGCCCCACCCACCGAGGAGTTCACAGGCCTGGAGGCGGAAAAAGTGTCAGTTAGAGTTTGGAGTTTGAAGTGTGAGGAGTGAACACTTGGGTGTCTGGGTTTGTGGCCCAGGCACTGACAGCAAGGTTGGCAGACGGTGGTGGCCGTCTGCAGGAGTGGTGAAGCAACGTGGAACCGTAGGACCGGGGTCGGGCGTTGGCCCGCCGGTACTGACCGGGGAGCGAAGTGAAGCCAGCACACACAGGCAGGGCCATCGGACCCTGACCAGGCTTGGAGCCGCCGACAACAGTCAAATCCGAGTGTCACCGGAACCCCAGGGGTTTCCTAACAGCCAAAGACCCGATAGAAGGCAACCTGCGGACAAACGGGCTCCTCCGGCATCCATACACCGGGGAGCGGACTACCATTGGGGATCCATCGTAGTCAAACAAGTACATCAAGGTGCAGGGAAAGACAGCTGCCATCACCTGTCCGGGGAGAGACACTGCAGCCGGCTGCGGGACCCGTCCATCCAGCCGTTTGGTTTACCGAGGACTTTGTGCATCTCTTGCTGAGTGAGTACACCCGTGCCATCCGGCACCGCGCCGCACTGTCCCTGCAACCCTGCACCTCACCAACCCTGCCTCCCCTTCACACCACCAGGCCCCGGGACCACCGACACCTACCCATGGAGGGGGAAAACAACATCCCAGCTGCTCCCTACCATCGCTCCCGGGATCCCCGTCAACAGCAGCGGTGGTGCCCATCTTCACCACAACCCGTGGGTGGCGTCACGGACTAAATCCCCCAAACCAACCACCCTTTTCACTCACGGGCGAGGAGCGCCGCTCGAGTCCCCGGATCCAGCCCACTGCTCGAGCCACCGAGCAACAGCAGCCGCAGCAGCGCCGGACCCAAGCGTTAGCGAGCGCGCGGCATCGGCGTCCTCCCCGCCCGCGACAAGACAACCAGGAAAGGCAAACAAAGGAGAACCGGTACTGGCCTCAGATTTACTCGGGTTCAACGGATGCCCATCACTGGGGATCCCAACATATCGTGGTGGACTAATCTGGCTGTTAACTGACAACCAGTACAGTGAGTAAAAGACTGTTATTGCAAAGCTATGGTGGCGTCCCCATTCCTCCTGCGTCACAGCCTGCCCTCATAGACTTTTTATATTTCCAACGGTCGCCCCGGGGTCCGCTCCACCTGTGGGAAGCAAGATTACCTCAGCTGTGCCATCATCACCTGTCCCGGGAAACACGCAGCGCAGTGGCAGCCCACATAGCCGCAAAACCACAGGAAGCGTCACGAACTTTAAAAATCTCTTAAAATACATCTCCCATCAACATCCCCTTTATTATTTAAAAGATACTGCCAGGGTCACGGAGCCGGACCCCGCCACCGCTGAGGCCCCCGGCCCTCGAGTTGGGCATGTCATATATGTCCCCATCCTGACATATATGTCTCCATCATGGGTCCCATCTTGGTATATATGATCCCCATCCTGAGTCCATCCTGGTATATATGTCGTTATCCTTGGCCCCTTCCGAGTATTTATGTGCTGCCCCCGTGGAAGCAGCCGAGCTGCTCGGATCCGGGTTCGCTGTGGCTCGAGGGTCTCCGGACCTGGGGGTCGTGCAGCCACTCAAATGTAAGGGGGGTATTTACAGGGGAGTTGATATGTAGTTCGTGACACCACCCGTGGTGTACGGTAAATTGGGGAGTACCGCCGCTGCCACTGGGAGTACCCAGGGTGTTGGAGTGAGGCAGCAAGGTGTTGTAACCCTCCTTGGGTAGGGGGATGCCCCAGGACTCGGTAAGGGGTGCCGTGGGATGCAGGGGTCACTCTCGTACTCACCTAGTTCATAAGCAGACACTGACAACCGGGTAAACCAAGTCTCTGGGTACCACTGCAGCCCCGTCATGCCTTCGGTCCTAGACCGGCGATAGTGCTAGGCTGCTGGCTGTCCTCCTCGACAGGTCCCAGCACCTCGCCACAGTCCCCTACGACCGGGGGTCCGACTCCTCTAGGCCCAGACCACCGTCTGCAACCTAGACAGTTCCTTCAGGAGTCACCGCTCCCGACTTCCTCTGAGCTCCTCACAGCTCGAGGGCTTCTTCCCAACCTCTCTCCTTCAACTCTCAGACTCGACTCTCTACACTCCTCACTTCCCCTCCCTGACCCTCCAGGTGGGCAATTCTATTCCACTCAAGCCATCCACTGGTGTGTCTGGTAGGTGTGGTGCAGGGTGTATCTAGGATTTGATTTTCTATTGGAGGCAACACCATATACTTAGAGACCCAGAACCAAGTGGGAGGCGGAATACTGCACAGAAGGGCAGCTTGTGCAGTACCCTGTGACAACCTGATAGTCCAGGGGCGTCACATATACAGTCACTATTCTGTCTCTAAAGCATAAAAAAAAACCTCTACTCACCTCCCTCTGCTGTCACATTGCAAATCATCTTCTGTAGCCAGCACACAGTGGCTGGCAACTGACATAGGAGTGCATGCCATGGCACGTGACGTCACTGTCATAGGGCCCCAGTCACAGTATCGCCAACGTCGAGCTGCCCGCCAGCAGTTTGTGATGCATTGCAGGGACCTGAAAAGTTTATGTGCTGCACTGCATTTCAGCTGGATGTGTGCCCTCAGGCTAACATCCAGCTGACGCACTAGGTGGGGCTACCCAGCTGCGAGACTCTGTACTCCCAGGATGTGTTGTTGTCACGACCTCTGAGACCACAATCATTACGCTAGCGAGCTTACCCGCCCCCGTCATTTGTGCGTCATGGGCAAATCGCTGCCCGTGGCACACAATATCGTTAGGAGCCGTCACACGGACTTGCCTGCCTAGCGACGTCGCTGTGGCCGGCGAACCGCCTTTTTTCTAAGGGGGCGTTTTGTGCGGCGTCACAGTGGCATCACTAAGCGGCCGCGCAATAGAAGTGGAGGGGCGGAGATGAGTGTCCGTAACATCCCGCCAACCTCCTTCCTTGCTCATTGCCGGCGGCCACAGGTAAGCTGTAGTTCGTCGTTTCCGGGGTGGCACACATAGCGATGAGTGCTGCCTCGGGAGCGACGAACAACCTGCGTCCTCAACAATCAACGTTTTTTTAAAAATGAGCGATGTGTCAATGATGGACGATTTGGTGAGTATTTACCACCGTTATCGGCTGCTCGTTGGTGTCACACGCAACGACGTCGCTAACGATGCTGGATGTGCATCACGGAATCCGTGTCCCTGGCAATATATATCGTTAGATATATCGTTGCGTGTAACGGGGCCTTTAGCTTGTTTGTTCTGGCTCGGCAACCCTGAGCCCTTTCCCCAAAAGTCGGCGATCTTCTCTATTGTTTGTTTTTTCCCCCGAACACTGTCTCCATTTCCAAAAATGCTTTTGTAATAACATTTTCTGCTTTTGTATAGGATGGTGGTGCTGTCTGATGAATGGGGGATGTATAAAATCAGTGGAGGAGGTGGGGATTTGGGAGAAGCCTATTTTTTCGTACTTAATTTCCAGATGTTCCTGCACCAAATCACGGTCAGCAAACATAATAATAATAATAATAATCTTTATTTCTATAGCGCCAACATATTCCGCAGCGCTTTACAATTCAGGAGGATTATATACAAACAAGTAACAGTTATAGAAAATACAATATTTAGAGGGAAAAAAAGACAACCCTGCTCGTTAGAGCTTACAATCTACAATGAGATGTGGGAGGGGGGCAAGGTACAAGTGCTTATTTACAATGACAATCCACCCATCTAAAGGAAATGGGGCATAGATAATGGCTTTCTGGATCAATTGGCCTGAACCTTGAGATGCATTTGGGTGGCATGGAGTTTGACGTGGGGTTATGTTGTGAGAAGTTGTAGAGGGACTGTGTGAATTGGATTTGATTAGGGAGTGTGATAGGCTGACCTAAAAAGATGCATTTTTAGGGAGCGTCTGAAGCCGAGTAAGTTATGATTCGTCCTAACTTCTTGGGTAGAGCGTTACAGAGGATTGGTGCAGCTCGGAAGAAGTCTTGGATCCGGGAGTGGGAGGTTCGAATTAGTGTGGATGTTAGTCGAAAGTCATTTGCAGAGCGTAGAGAACGGGTGGGGTGAAAGACAGAGAGGAGGGTGGAGATGTAGGGGGGTGCCGCACTGTGGAGAGCTTTGTGGGTGAGAACAACAAGTTTGAATTGGATCCTGTAATATATGGGCAGCCAGTGCAATGACTGGCAAAGAGCAGAGGCATCTGAGTAGCGGTTAGCCAGATAGGTGACCCTGACTGCTGCATTAAGGATGGACTGTAGAGGAGAGAGTCTAAATAGGGGGAGACCAATTAATAGAGAGTTACAGTAGTCAAGGAGGGAGTGGATCAGGGCCATGGTGAGGGTTTTTGTCGTTTCCATTGTGAGAAAGGGGTGGATTCTAGAGAAAGATCAGTGTCAAGTATAACACCCAGACAGCAGGCTTGTTGCCTAGGACTTATTGTTGTGCCACACACAGAGAGGCAGATGTCAGGTTTAGGAAGGTTGGAAGATGGAGGGAAAAGAAGAAGTTCAGTTTTGGAAAGGTTAAGTTTCAGATAGAGAGCAGACATGATATTGCAAACTGCAGTCAGGCAGTCACTAGTGTTCTGTAGTACAGCGGGGGTGAGCTCAGGGGATGAGGTGTATAGCTGTGTGTCATCAGCATAAAGATGGTACTGAGAGCCAAATCTGCTGATGGTCATTCCAATTGGGGCAGTGTAAAGGGAGAAAAGAAGAGGACCAAGGACTGAACCTTGAGGGACCACAACAGTGAGAGGAAGAGGAGAAGATGTGGAGCCATCAAATGATACACTGAATGAACAGCCAGAAAGATAGGAAGAGAACCAGGAGAGCACAGTGTCCTTTAGGCCAACAGAATGGAGCATAGAGAGAAAGAGATGGTGGTCAACAGTGTCGAAGGCGGCAGAGAGGTCAAGAAGGATAAGCAGAGAGTGGTCACCGTTACGTTTTGCTGTCAACAGGTCATTGGTCACTTTGACAAGGGAAATTTCTGTTGAGTGTAAAGGGCGGAAGCCAGACTGTAAAGGATCTAGAAGAGAGTGAAAGGAGAGGTAGCGGGTGAGATGAGAGTAGACCAGGTGCTCCAAGAGTTTGGAGATGAAGGGGAGATTGGAGACTGGTCTGTAGTTGATTGTGCAGGATGGATCAACATCCACAAGGTTCAGACACTAGGACTTCTCTGATTGGTTGCCTAAGTCACATGTGCAAGTGCATATAAATTGCGGACATGCGGCATCAGTGCCATTTTGTTAATGTTAATTGTTAAGGAAGGTGCTACCGCTGGTGCTTCCGCCTGTGCTGCTACACAGTGAGCTTAGCTAGGGGTTTAATGCTAGGTAGTTGAGATAGATAGGAGAGCGATAGTGTAGAATAGGGACATGCAGTGTAGGAAAGGTGTGTGCGTGCCACCTGAATCAGCTGTTCTGTTACCTGCCATTCATTCTGAACCTGTACCTATATCCCTCTGCCTGTGATCCTACCCCAGCCATGCCTGTTACCCTGAACCACGTACCTGCATTCCTGACTCCTGGGGTCAGTTGCTGCTGATTTCGGGAATGCCCTGGAGTAGCACCTGGTGACTACCTGCAGCACACACCTAACCACACCATCAGTGGCTGTAGTGAAGACCAACCAAGGAGTTGCTTAGTCACGCCCCTCCAAGGTAAGCCAGGTACCGTGGTACAATGGGTCCACACCCGCGTGCGTGACACTCCTGCTCTATGACCTGCGTGAAACCTGGTAACCCTGAAAACAAGTTTCTGTTTTGGTGCAACAACTCATGGCACTGCTGCTTTTGGAAGCACAACAATGTCCTACATCAGTGAGGCTAGCCACATCGGTAATACATACCCCCCATCCATGACCTTGCTTTGATGTGGAAATCCTGCTGATAAATTCCTTTACTAATGAGCTTGTAGATGTTATCCAGAATACCATATGCCTATTTGCAGATGAGAAACAAATAGCAGAGCTTGAAAAAATTCAAAACAGAAAACCAAAGTAATAAATTAAATAGATGAAATAGCTGAGTTGCAGTGGAATGAAAGATTAGCAAATTCTGGTAAATTATTTTTTAATAAGATAGGTTAGGAATAGAATTGAGCGGACCAATGGAAGTTCAGTTTGACGGGATTAATCTGACTTTAGATAAAGTTTGGTTTTGGACCTGGACTTGATCTGAACCCCAAAGAAAGTCACTGATTGGCATCTCGGGTCTCTGCCCATGTCGCGGGCGGAGGAGGGGACGCCGCGCTCTCCCACTGCTCGGGTCCGGCTGCTGCGGCTGCTGCGGCCTGCTGCTGCTCGGTGGCTCGAGCGATGGGCCGGATCCCGGGGACTCGAGCGGCGCTCCTCGCCCGTGAGTGAAAAGGGATTGGTTTTTGGGATTGTTTATTGTCCGTGATGCCACCCACGGTTGTGGTGATTGTGTGGACACCACCGCTGCTCTGTATGGGGATCCCGGGAGCGGTGGCAGGGAGCAGCAAAGTTGTTGGTTCTCCCCTCCGTGGGTAGGGGGTGGTTGTCCCGGGGCCCAGTGATGAGGTGGGTGATGAGGGATGGCGGGGCCGATGCAGGGCTTGGTGGGGTGCAGGGATGCGGGGGCAGCGCTGTGCCTCACGGCACTGTGGTACTCACTCAGCCTGAGACGATGACACAGTTCTCGGTAAAACACACGGCTGGGAAGACGGTTCCTACGGACGGCTGCACTTGCTTTTCCCCAGTAGTTGACGGTGACGGTCCCTTTTCCTGCACCTAAGATGATGATGGTAGCGATGGGTTCCCACCGGTAACCCGCTCCCCGGCTTTGATATGGGCCGGAGGAGCCCCTCTTTGCCCGCAGGCGCTGGCCCTGAGAAACTGGTGCCCTGGCGGTGTCTCTCTCTAACGGTCGGACTGTTGCCTTCAATCGGGACTTGGTTGTTGGGTGACCCAGAGGTCCCCTTCACTGACGGATTTGGCAAATTCACGGCGACTCCTAGCCTTGCCGGGATCCGAAAGGCCCCTGCCAATGGTGCTGACTTCACTTTGTATACCGCTCCGGTACCGCCGGGCCACCACCCGTCCACGGTCCTTTCGGCAACCTCCGATCAGCCGCTCCTGCAGACAGTCACCGCCGTCTGCTGACCTTGCTTTTCTCAGTCCGGGGCACACACCCGGACCAACTTCAGGCTTTCAACTGTCACTTTTTCCTGTCACTACCCTCACTGTCCTCCTTCTCCTTCCTCTCACTTTGAACTCTCAACTTAATCTTCCACTGCTTCCACTTCCTCCTCCAAACTCTATCTGCCTGGTTTCCTGCCTCCAGGGCTGTGAACTCCTTGGTGGGCGGAGCCAACCACCTGGCCCACCCCCTGGTGTGGACATCAGCCCCTGGAACAAGGCAACAAGGATTTTTGGTTAGCTTTGGTGTACCTATCTGGGGTGTAGGGTGTGGTGGTGTTATGACCTGTGACCCCTGGCTTGCCCAGGGCGTCACATTTCCCCTTAGCAAAATGCAGACCGTCCGCGGGCTGCCCGTCCAACACCGGTTTTATTTTTCTGAAAAGATATAAAACATGAACATGTAGAAAAACATCATCCCACATCGGGAGGTTCATTTCTTAAACGTTGCAAAACGGTTTTAAACGGTTGCTACTGCCGCTCTCTCCCACACAAGCAACCTGGCCCTGATGCTGCCCCCAAAACCCAGGCAGCACCCCTTGACCCCAGTCCTGAACCAGTTACCCGAGCGGGATCTGTCCTTCCCCTCCAGAGGGTAGCCACCGGTTCCTGTGGTGGCTGGGCCCCAGCCTGCTCCACTGCGGGCCCTCCCTCCAACCTGCCTCTCCGGAGGCGGTAACGGTTAGCTGCAACAACAGATTTATTTACAAGCCACTAATGTTTGTGGTTGCCCTGCAAGTTCTCGGGCTTGTCCATAGATGTTTCTATGCAGCTAGATGGTCCCCACGGGGACAACAATGCCGGCAACGGCCGGTTCCAAATCACGGTTCAATCAGGTCAATCTTCGGTTATTATTTTCATCTTCACAACTTTTCAAACTCAAAACACACTGGTGGTCCCTACCGGGACGGTGCAATGGTGCTCCGCTGCCATTACTCAGAGTCCTCGACATCACCTGAGGGAGGGGGCGCAGCGCTCACACGGGACTCCTGGCTGCCCCTCAACTTAGCATCCAGCGCGAACCACCCCCTCTCCCCACAGTGCCGGGTGTATTGGACTATGTCGCCCGGCATCAGGTTACGACCGGGGTGCTCCTCTGGTAGGTGAGCATTCACATCCCGCCGGGCTATAAACACTTCGGCCTCCAGGCCCGGTTCATAAATAAATCCATAGCCCCGGCGGACATCAAACCGCCTCACTTGCCCTTCATACAGCGGGCCCCGGACCCGGAAGGTAGCTTGTCTCAGGCTCTCCTTCTCCCGGATCGTACGGGCCACCATCTCCGCCTTCTTTCTCTCTCGTTCACCGATTTCCAGGCCCAACGGTACCGGCTCCCTGTCCCAGTACGGCACTGCTGCGAGCTCCGGCGCACGGGTCGGGCCCCGCGAGACCTGTTGGACATTGCCCACTGCTGGTACTCTGGGCGTCAGGTCCCGCGGTGACTTGGCCTTAGACGCTGCCTTGCATCGGCAACCCGGCGCAACCTCAGCCGAGGTGTGGGGGATGGGCACAGGGGCTTTCCGCTGCTGGGCCTTCGGCACGGAGTGGGCTGTCGGCTCCGGCTCGGGGGACTTCTCGGGGGACGCCTCCGGTTCGGTTTTCGGGGCTTTCCATGGCAGCACCTCCGGTCGACTACGGGCTCCGGCTACAAGTCGGCCCGCTTGGGCGGGCATGCTGGGTATCGCTACCAATTGCGGTGGTAGCGGGCCTAGTGGCGGGGTCCCAGCTTCCAGGACGGGTGGCGAGGGAGGCAGCAGGGTGAGAGGGTTTGGACCGGGTCCCGCAGCCGCGATGACCGGCCCTACCAGGGCATCGGGGCGTGGGTCACTCACCCTCTCTTCCGCAGCTTCCTCCTCGCGTCTCCGCACGGTCGCTATAACCTCCGCCATGTCGGTCTCCCACTCCTCCATGAGGAGCTGCATCTTGACCTGCAGCCTTTGGTAGAGCTGCGCGGTCCGGATCTCCACCCACGCCGCGGTTCCAGGTGCGGGGGCCACGGTGCTTCGGCACGGCATGAACATGTTGCTGGCGGCCTCCCCCAGGAACAAGATGGCTGCAGGGTCCTGGCGTCCCTGCTTTTATTGCCGCGCTCACATGCGGCTAGCCGCCATTCCATCTCCTTCAGCCTCTTTCCGGCCCCTCCTTTATCGGGGCGGGGTTTTGGCCTTCGCGCCTCTACTACTCGAGAAGACGCTCGAGCGGGAACTTTTCACGCCAAAGATGGCGACTTCTGAAAATTTCTGGCCGGACACCTCCGACGGTCACAAGGCGCACCTCTACCCAACGGCAGAGCGGTAAGATCCTGTTCGTGACGCCAAGTTGTCGCGGGCGGAGGAGGGGACGCCGCGCTCTCCCACTGCTCGGGTCCGGCTGCCGCGGCTGCTGCGGCCTGCTGCTGCTCGGTGGCTCGAGTGATGGGCCGGATCCCGGGGACTCGAGCGGCGCTCCTCACCCGTGAGTGAAAAGGGATTGGTTTTTGGGATTGTTTATTGTCCGTGATGCCACCCACGGTTGTGGTGATTGTGTGGACACCACCGCTGCTCTGTATGGGGATCCCGGGAGCGGTGACAGGGAGCAGCAAAGTTGTTGGTTCTCCCCTCCGTGGGTTTGGGGTGGTTGTCCCGGGGCCCAGTGATGAGGTGGGTGATGAGGGATGGCAGGGCCGATGCAGGGCTTGGTGGGGTGCAGGGACGCGGGGGCAGCGCTGTGCCTCACGGCACTGTGGTACTCACTCAGCCTGAGACGATGACACAGTTCTCGGTAAAACACACGGCTGGGAAGACGGTTCCCACGGACGGCTGCACTTGCTTTTCCCCAGTAGTTGACGGTGACGGTCCCTTTTCCTGCACCTAAGATGATGATGGTAGCGATGGGTTCCCACCGGTAACCTGCTCCCCGGCTTGGATATGGGCCGGAGTAGTACCTCTTTGCCCGCAGGCGCTGGCCCTGAGAAACTGGTGCCCTGGCGGTGGCGGTGTCTCTCTCTAACGGTCGGACTGTTGCCTTCAATCGGGACTTGGTTGTTGGGAGACCCAGAGGTCCCCTTCACTGACGGATTTGGCAAATTCACGGCGACTCCTAGCCTTGCCGGGATCTGAAAGGCCCCTGCCAATGGTGCTGGCTTCACTTTGTATACCGCTCCGGTACCGCCGGGCCACCACCCGTCCACGGTCCTTTCGGCAACCTCCGATCAGCCGCTCCTGCAGACAGTCACCGCCGTCTGCTGACCTTGCTGTTCTCAGTCCGGGGCACACACCCGGACTAACTTCAGGCTTTCAACTGTCACTTTTTCCTGTCACTACCCTCACTGTCCTCCTTCTCCTTCCTCTCACTTTGAACTCTCAACTTAATCTTCCACTGCTTCCACTTCCTCCTCCAAACTCTATCTGCCTGGTTTCCTGCCTCCAGGGCTGTGAACTCCTCGGTGGGCGGAGCCAACCGCCTGGCCCACCCCCTGGTGTGGACATCAGCCCCTGGAGGAAGGCAACAAGGATTTTTGGTTAGCTTTGGTGTACCTATCTGGGGTGTAGGGTGTGGTGGTGTTATCACCTGTGACCCCTGGCTTGCCCAGGGCGTCACACCCACATGCAGCCTGACATAAATAGAACATTTCTAGAGGAGGGTGGGTGTGGTTTTCCATTCTTTTTTTTTTTACACTACATCTGCTCATGCTGTTGTTACCCCCAGTGTGAGCCGTTCAAACACTGCAAGTGGCTCGCACTGGGCTGAGCACTGAGAGTACCTGAGCACAGTAATGCTCTCACGAGTAGTTTGCCCTTGTAAAGCGCCTGAACTCCGAACCCAAACTTTATTATTTTTTTTGCAAACTCTGGGTTTGGTACAAACACCAAGCACTGAATCTTGGGTTTGCGCATCTCTGGATAGGAATTAGAGATGAGTGAACCTGAAGAAGGTAAGATCAGTGTTGGAACCGAACATGGACTTTAGCAAAAAATTCAGTGTTTAAGTTCAGAGGTATGTGTGCTCACCACTTGAGCAAGCATCGCTGTGCTGACCTAGTGCGAGCTGCTTGCAGTGTTTGAATGGCTCGCACTGGGGGTCACAAAAGCAATATTGGATGTAGTGTGTGTGGTGCCCCTGCGGCTCCAGAGAATTGCACCTCAGTTAAGGTGCAGTGTTTGCCTTGGGTAAGGAGGGGGTTAATCACCGGTATTCCACATTCACACTTTACATACAGTCATGTGCCTTCCCACTGGGGGGATGGCCCAGGGTAGATAGGGGGGTGGCCATCAAGAAGCATGGGACTTTCCCGGTCACTGAAGCCAGCCACCTGGAGGGGGCGGGTCCCACTTTGGGTAGAAGTAGGAGCAACTCACACAATCTTCAGTCAGTCTACCGGGACATCAGTTGTTGTGACAAGACACCCCCATCTTCTCTCATCTTTCTCTTTCAGGGGGCCTAGGCTTGGAGCGGAACGCTCAGCCTGGGTTCCTCACTGCTGGAGGGGCAACACTTACAAAACACCTTTTCCAAACACCGGTGGCTTCTTCCAACTTATCCGAGGTCAATGGGGCTCATCACAGCGGTGACCAGTGCTACTGCGGCATTGATCGGGTTACTTAAAGTACTGTGAGTAAAGACACCTATAACCGCAGCAGCCGACTCAGACTTTTACTACCGGTGTCCTCGCCCCGCGCCTTGGTGCCAACGGCTACCGCCACTACTGCCCTCATCATCATCCCCAGGGCCCGCTCCACCTGTGGGGAGTGATACCATCTTTTCTGCTGCTACCATCAGTCCCGGAGGACGGTGACAGCAGCGGCGGCTAATCCCTGGCCGCGTACTGCAGGTGGCGTCACGTCATACATCCACCTCTTAATCCCCTTTTATTGTGGACACCTCGGGGCACGAAGCCAGGCAGGGCCACCTGTGATATACCCAGAACCAACACCACCGGCCCGGCGATGGGTAAGGTTAACCCCCTGCCGCCTGGGTGCCACATGTGCACAAAAAAAAAATGTAAGACCCCCGCCCTCCTCAGGAGTGTTGGCTGGCAGCATTTCGGGAAGGACCCGAACTGACCAACTACCGACTTCCATTGGGGTTCATGTCAAGTTCAGGTGTCAAACCGAACATTATCTAAAGTCCGGCTTAACTCGCTGAAATAAATTTCCACCGGTCTGCTCATCTCTATTAGAAATGTCTTAATTATAAGGCTGTAATTACTTTGAGGGAGAATTCACTACAGTTAAAGAAAAAACGGTGTCACAGAGAATGATTAGTCTACATGGTTGGTATCAGGTGGCATCAGCAACATTGAATCTCTGACAGCATTATCTAAATAGATTCATGCCGATTTTGATATAAAAATTAAAGTCACTCCCATTTTATCCTATTAAATACAAAGGAAAAATAAAATATAAATACATAATTGGTGCAGCTGCGCTTGTAAAAGTCCGCTCTTTTAAAATCTAAAATTAAGAAACCCAATTGATAAACATACCATAAAGAGAAAAAAAATTATACTGCCTGAATTCCATTGTTTAGTAACCGCACCTCCTCCAAAAATGTTATCATAAATCATCAAAGCATTAGTTTGGCATCCATATACACGTCAGCTTACTGTACACGAACAAGCCCTAACTCAGCCCCATAAAAAAAAAAAAAATGGTATATATCTCTGAAAATGGCAATACAAAAAAAACAAAAAATATTTTTTACAATATTCTGAATTTTTTCCATCAATTAAAGCATTTTTGGAAATGCCGTTATCGGACTGACCTGGATAATAATTTTTCCAGGCACAAATGCTATAAAAACAAAACCCCACAAAACAATGGCAAAACTGCATTTATTTCAATATTTAATCCCTTTTGGAATTTTTCACCTGTTTTTCACTATAGCTATTAATATGAATGGTGCCATTCAAAGCTACTCATCCTGCAAAAAAGAAAGCCATCATTCAGCTATGTCGATAGACAAATAAAAAATCTGTTGCTTCTAAGATGGTAAGGAAAAAACAAAAGTACTAAAATGAAAAATTCCCTGTAAAGGGTAAAGGGTAAAATAAATAAATAGCCCAAGGTGCCAAGTATAGTACTGTGGCATGATATCTCCAGACTACAGAGGAGCCAAAAGTAAGGAGATTGCCACTTGTTGGGGAACACTGATCTATATGACTAAAAATGGGTGGAAGTGGGGATAATCTACAGACAGTTATTTCAGTCGCCTACAAAAATATGTAAATTCGCCCTAAAATGTAAAATGTTTTACATCTTTGTGTCTACTTTTTTTCAGATTGTATTGATTGTTTTGGCCATCCTGGAGATTGGTTTGGGAATTGCTCTTTGTTTCACCAGATTCTCCATAACTTTACCAAGTGGAATTCCTTTTTGGGGGTCAATTTTTGTAAGTACCATTATACTGAAATATAGCTACTGTATAACTGTAACACACCTACATCTGACATGGAGAACCACTAATAATAACAAAAAATGATCAAATCTGTAGATTTTAGGGTTCGCCAGGTTCAGCCGAACTCTAGTTAAAAGTTCGGTTTATTAGCAGAACTTGACCCAAACTTGACACCGGATGCTGAACTCCATAAAAATCAATGGGAACAGAAACATTGGTGCTGTAAAATCACTGTAAAATGGTCACAGGAAGGGCTAGAGGACTGCAAAAGGAAGCAAAAAGGGATAAAAGCAGGACAATTACCCTACAAACAAATGTCACCATGGGAATGATGGTTAAATCTATATATATAATTGCCTTATTCTGTCTGTCTGTCTGTCTGTCTGCCTTGCTCCAAAATTGTGTCCTTACGGTGACACAAAGCGGATTGGCCGCTGGCCTCGCCATGGCCCCGCCCCCCCGCACGGATTGGTCGCTCGCCCTGGCTCCCCCCCACACGGATTGGCCGGCCGCTCGCACAGGCTCCGCCCCCCACACGGATTGGCCTCTCGCCCCGGCACCCTGCACGTATTGGCAACTCGGCCACGCCCCGCCCCCCTCACGCAATGCACGTTCGCTCTGGCCCCGCCCCTTGCACGCACCCCCCGAACTGACACGGAGACACGACTCCCAGGTGAGTACTGTACCCCCGGGAGCCCACACCAGCATACGCTGCCAACTCAGCCGACACAAACCCTCGCATTGCTGGGGTTTGCCGCCGTATGCTGGTGTGGGCTCCCGTGCAATTGGGGGACGGGATGCGCTGGTAACCATGGTAGCATAGTTACCAGCACATCAAGGTCCTGCAGCGGCGGAACATCCACACGCACACACATAACAACAGACACACACACACACACACACATCAGATCACACTCACTCTCACACACACCTCACACACACATTAGATCGCATCCACACACTCACAGCATCCGGAGATATCGCTTGCTTCTCGGCGGCGATACTGTGCTGTGAGCTTCCAGGACCTGCCGGAGGATCACATGGCCAGAAGCATGTGGTATCTCCGGATGTTGTGAGTGTGAGCGCGTATGTGCAATATCGTCAGTGTGTGTGTGTGTGAGTGTATGCGATCGGATGTGTGTGAGTGTATGCGATCGGGTGTGTGTGAGTGTATGCGATCGGGTGTGTGTGAGTGTATGTGATCGGGTGTGTGTGAGTGTATGCGATCGGGTGTGTGTGAGTGTATGCGATCGGGTGTGTGTGAGTATGCGATCGGGTGGGTGTGAGTGTATGCGATCGGGTGGGTGTGTGTGTGTGTGAGTGTATGCGATCGGATCTGTGAGTGTCGGCAGAGGAGCACGGCGTGCTGGAGGAGGCTGGGAGGAGAGAGGCTGATCCTGGGGAAGGCTGGGAGGGGGAGGCTGATGCTGGGGGAGGCTGATGTTGGGGGAGGCTGGGAGGGTGTAGGCTGATGCTGGGGGAGGCTGATGCTGGGGGAGGCTGGGAGGAGAGAGGCTGATGCTGGGGCAGGCTGATGCTGGGGGTGGCTGGGATGAGAGAGGCTGATGCTGGGGGAGGCTGATGCTAGGGGAGGCTGATGTTGGGGGAGGCTGGGAGGGTGTATGCTGATGCTGGGGGAGGCTGATGCTGGGGGAGGCTGGGAGGAGAGAGGCTGATGCTGGGGGTGGCTGGGATGAGAGAGGCTGATGCTGGGGTAGGCTGATGCTGGGGGAGGCTGGAAGGAGAGAGGCTGATGCTGGGGGAGGCTGATGTTGGGGGAGGCTGGGAGGGTGTAGGCTGATGCTGGGGGAGGCTGGGAGGAGAGAGGCTGATGCTGGGGGAGGCTGATGCTGGGGGTGGCTGGGATGAGAGAGGCTGATGCTGGGGGAGGCTGATGCTGGGGGAGGCTGGAAGGAGAGAGGCTGATGCTGGGGGAGGCTGATGCTGGGGGAGGCTGGGAGGGGGAGGCTGATGCTGGGGGAGGCTGGGAGGAGAGAGGCTGATGCTGGGGGAGGCTGATGCTGGGGGAGGCTGGAAGGAGAGAGGCTGATGCTGGGGGAGGCTGATGCTGGGGGAGGCTGGGAGGGGGAGGCTGATGCTAGGGAAGGCTGGGAGGAGAGAGGCTGATGCTGGAGGAGGCTGGGAGAGAGAGGCTGATGCTGGGGGAGGCTGGGAGGCGGAGGCTGATGCTGGGGGAGGCTGGGAGGCGGAGGCTGATGCTGGGGGAGGCTGATGCTGGGGGAGGCTGGAAGGAGAGAGGCTGATGCTGGGGGAGGCTGATGCTGGGGGAGGCTGGGAGGAGGGAGGCTGGGAGGAGAGAGGCTGATGCTGGGGGAGGCTGATGCTGGAAGGAGAGAGGCTGATGCTGGGGGAGGCTGATGCTGGGGGAGGCTGGAAGGAGAGAGGCTGATGCTGGGGGAGGCTGATGCTGAGGGAGGCTGGGAGGTGGAGGCTGATGCTGGGGAAGGCTGGGAAGAGGGAGGCTGGGAGGAGAGAGGCTGATCCTGGGGAAGGCTGGGAGGAGGGAGGCTGGGAGGAGAGAGGCTGATGCTGGGGGAGGCTGATGCTGGGGGAGGCTGGAAGGAGAGAGGCTGATGCTGGGGGAGGCTGATGCTGGGGGAGGCTGGGAGGGGGAGGCTGGGAGGAGAGAGGCTGATGCTGGGGGAGGCTGGGAGGAGGGAGGCTGGGAGGGGGGAGGCTGAGAGAAGAGAGGCTGATGCTGGGGGAGGCTGAGGCTGGGAGGAGAGAGGCTGATGCTGGGGACAGAGAGGCTGATGCTGGGAGGAGAGAGGCTGATGCTGGGAGGAGAGAGGCTGATGCTGGGAGGAGAGAGGCTGATGCTGCGGGTAGAGAGGCTGATGCTGGTGCAGCATGGGGGATGGAGCACGAGGGGGGGGTGCGCAGCATGGGGGATGGAGCACGTTTGGGAGTGCGCAGCATGGCGGATGGAGCACGTTTGGGACTGCGCAGTATGGCGGATGGACCACGTTTGGGAGTTCGCAGCATGGCGGATGGAGCACGTTTGGGAGTGCGCAGCATGGCGGATGGAGCACGTTTGGGAGTGCGCAGCATGGCGGATGGAGCACGTTTGGGAGTGCGCAGCATGGCGGATGGAGCACGTTTGGGAGTGTGCAGCATGGCGGATGGAGCACGTTTGGGAGTGCGCAGCATGGCGGATGGAGCACGTTTGGGAGTGCGCAGCATGGCAGATGGAGCACGATGGGGGGTGCGCAGCATGGGGGATGGAACACACACACACACACAACACACCACACACACACTGGGAACCACAAACACCGCCCTACACAGACACCCACACACACAGACAACGCTGCACACACACAACACCCAACACACAAACACCGCGGCATACATAAATATACGCACATACCGCACAACACACACATTGCACAAAACATACCTCCCCCCAAAACACACCACACCCACACAAACCGCGCAACACACACACACACACAACGCTACAGACACACAGCGCTCCACAAACAACGCAACATACGCAACACACAAACAACACCGCTCTCACCCCCCCGCCACACCCAGACAACACCCAGAACATGTACAGCGCCCTACACAAACACTTGGTAACTACACACAACAACATCTATATATATATATATATATAGATATATATATATATATCTATATATATATATATATATATATATATATGTATATATATAACAAAAATCATACATTAACTACACAATACGTAAATTATAAAATACCCGATGCGTAGAATCGGGCCACCTTCTAGTATTAAATAAATGAATAAAAAAATTTAAGAGTTCCCCAACCGAGATTGTCAAAGTTCCCCCACAAATCCAGAATTTTAAGAGTGCCCCCACAGAGGCGGTTTTCAGAGCTCCCCCACAGAGCCAAAGTTTCAAGGGTGATACCACAGATAATGTTTTCAAAGTTCTCCATAGAGCAAACATTTTAAGAGTGCACCCACAGAGACTGTTGTCAGAGTTCCTCACAGAGCCAAAATTTTAGCAGGGCCTCCACAAAGACTTTTGTCAGAGTTCCCACCCAGAGTGAAAATTTGAAGCGTGCTGCCAAAGAGCCTGTTTTAAGAGTCCACCCAAAGAGCACATATAACTCGTCTAAAATAACATAGAGTAATAATATGGAACAAGGAAGCAAAGGTCTAAGTGGAGGAGGAATATGAGGAGGAGGTGGAGGGTGACGTGCCGGTGTAGGTGGAAGAGGCGGAGGAGGAGGTAGCCAACATTGTTTTTTTATTTTTATTTTTTTATTGTTATTCATTTCAGAGTTCCCTACAGAGCCTACATTGTAAGAGTGCAGCCACAGAGCCTGCTTTCAGAGTTCCCAACAAAGCTAACATTTTAAGAGTAGAGATGAGCGAACCTGATGTTCAGTGTTTGGAGTTTGTACCAAACACCAACTTTTCCAAGGAACAGAGTTCGGATTCAAAGTTCGGGTGTTTTACGTGTGCAAACCACCCACTTGAGTAATGCTGGGCTTGGCGCAAGGCGTACCACTTGTAGTGTCTGAACAGCTTGCAGCGTAACAACGTAATTGGATGTAGTGTGCACAAAAAAAAAATGGAAAAACCATAGCTCATGTGCGACAGGCTGCCCAGAGGCAATGACAAGCTATCATCAGTGGGAGTTGTATCACTTGTGACTCGCCCACCCCAGGGCTGTGGGACACCCGGTGCCGGGCCGGACTAGTCCGGTGGTAGTCAGTGGTGGCTGGGCCCGGCTCCGTGGCCCTGGTGGGTGTCAGTTGAATATGTGGCTTGAATTAAAGTTTGTGTTCGTGACGCCACCTGTGGTATGCGGCTATTAAGCCGCCGCTGCTGTGTGAGGCCTCCGGGATGGTGTTATGGCAGCAATGGTAGTACTGCTCCCCACAGGTGGAGCAATGCCCGGGGCACAGTTGGTGCTTGTGAGTGTCTATGCAGATGAAATAACAGAGGCAACTCCAAGGGTGCAGTTCAAGTTCTTTACTCACAGTTCTTGTCACAGCTGTAGGGACCCTTGGACTGCTGGGACCACTGTCAGGGACCTCCGCCGTTTCTGGGTGATTCTGAGAGTGAAAGCCGGTGCCCTTCTCTTGGTGTCTCTTTCTTCTGCTGTCTCCCTTAGCCTTGCCTTTGTTAGGGTGGACCTGGCTTGGCCTCCACTACAGCCTCCAGGCTGGGGGGTCACCTGTCGGCTGATTACCCCTTTTCTGAAGGTCTGCTATGGGTTCTGGCCCTGGGAGTTTACAACGTTCCCTGGGCCTCGGTTTTTACTGTTTGGAGATTGTCTTTGCACTCCTCCAGTCTCTAGGGACCGTCCCCTGTCGCAGCTTAATCACTCCACCGATGTTAATGTGGAACAGGCCACCGCAGCCTGCAACTACCCGTGGCGCCTCTAGGCCCTCTCTTCGGTACCTAACAAGGACTGCTCGTGGTACCTCCAGGACTACCCGTGGCCCTGCGACTCCTTCTGTCTCTGCGTGGTGTCACCTGGACCTCTGGGTCCCAGGTTCTTCACCAGGAAGCGTCTCCTTCAGTTCCTCTGCTCCTGACTGACTTGGAGCCTTTCTTTCCTTCTTTCTTTCTTTCCTCTTCTCCTCCTTGCCTGCCTCCAGCAGGCCTCCTCCTCCCTCCTTTCTCTCGTTCTTCTACTCCAACTACATGCTGGCTCCTCACTCTTTCACTCCCTGAGGTAAACTGAAACTAACTTGACCTTCCTTTCTCTATCTGCTCTCTGGTGGCTCCTCCCACCTCCCCAGTTGCTAAGCTACCACCCTATGGGAGCAGGGATGGGTCTTACAGCCCCTCTCAGCATGCAGCATGGGAGGGTTGCCTGCCACTTTCCCTGGTCCTGTGTGTCCCTAGCAATGGGTGTAGTGTGGATTTACCAGGGAACCGGAGTTCACTCTCTTCCTCTCCCAGAATGGGGCATCACACCGCTGATGGGGTGCAATGACCTGTGGCGACGGAAGCCTCAGGGGCGCCACACTTGCATCCTCTGTATCCCCTTAGTGATGTCTGTGAGCTGCTTTGGGTGACACCCTGCTGTGCACATGGTTCCTCCTCATCCTCCAAAACTGTCTCCTGGCTGGACAGCTTTGTACCTGGATAATGTTGATACAGAAATCCACCCTCCCAACCATGTTTGGATGACTGGTCTGATTATTGAGTGACTGGTCCGCCTTTTCTTCCTCCTGTGCCACCACCTCATCCATCATTGCCTTGAAGCGATTTTTCAGGGCAGCATAGAAGTAGGATAGTAACACTGATGATGGAGTCATCAGCAGTGGCTATGTTCGTAGACTACTCAAAACAGCGCAACACGGCACACATGTCCAGCATGGAGGCCTTCTCGTTGGTTGTGAAGTGATGTTGTTCCACAGAATGACTCATCCATGTGTGCTGCTGCTGAAACTCCACTATCACCTGTTGCTGCTGCTCGCACAGTCTCTCCAGCATATGTAAGGTGGAGTTCCAACTAGTGGGTACATTGCATGTGAGGTGGTGTGAGGGAAGACAGAAGTG
Source organism: Anomaloglossus baeobatrachus (assembly GCF_048569485.1). Taxonomy (NCBI): domain Eukaryota; kingdom Metazoa; phylum Chordata; class Amphibia; order Anura; family Aromobatidae; genus Anomaloglossus; species Anomaloglossus baeobatrachus. Next base: position 251,282,183 of record NC_134357.1, read on the forward strand.
ATGAGCAGCAGCAGGGTGAGAAGAACGCCTAAAGAGAACCCGCACTTTTTGCAGCAGCTCTGACGTCTCGGAGTAATTTTTCAGGAACCTCTGCACCACCAAATTCAGCATATGTGCCAGGCAAGCGATGTGCATCTGTGCCGCCCCCGTGTCAGCAGCCGAGCTGCTCGGATCCGGATCTGCGGTGGCTCGAGGGACGTCCAGACCCGGGGAGGGGGTCTCGCGGCCACTCGAATGAAGGGGGGGGGGTATTTACAGAGATTATATTTAGAGTTCGTGATGCCACCCGTGGTATTTGGTAAGGTGGAGTACCACCGCTGCAGCTGGGAGTACCCGGTGGTGATGGAGTGGGCAGCCAAGTATTTAACCCCTCCACAGGTGGGGGGAATGCTCCAGGACTCGGTGATGGTGACGGAGATGTGCCGTTGGGGAGGTAAAGGTCACTTGCGTACTCGCTCAGTCCAATAACGCTGACACGGACAACTTTAGTAAACTAAAGTTCTGGACACCGCTGCCGCTGAAGGGAGCACGTTTGGGTCCCGTTTCTGTTGGTGTTGCCTGTTGATCTGTGACATTTCCCTTGGCACCTGGTTTCCTTCTAGTTGGTCCCTGTAGCTTGAAACTAGTCGGGTCCTGCTCCCCAGTGTGGCTAACTGAGGGAGCTTGCTCTCAGGGTTCACGCTTGGGATTTCTTGGACCATATGTGTGGAAAGTCCTATCCCTCTCGTTTCGCTAGTACCCCGATTTTGGAGCAGGTGGAGAGCGGATCTTGAAGGCTTCGTTCTCGTCGGGCGAATTGTCAGGTTGCCTTAACCCCTTAACGACCCATGACGTACTAGATACGTCATGGATCGTGTGCCGGTAAGCCCCGCCCCCTGCCGCCGGTCGGCGGCGGCGAGACGCGCACATATCAGCTGTTATCAACAGCTGATATGTGTGCCTGCTAGCCGCGGGTGGAAGCGATTCCACCCGCGGCCATTAACCCCTTACATTTCGCTGCCAAAGTCTTGGCAGCGATATGTATATGGGTGCCGCCATGACAGTGACTTACCCCGCCCCCGCCGGAAGTCACGTGACATGATCACGTGACTTTCGGTGGTTGCCATGGTAGCACAGGGTCATGTGATGACACCTGTGGCTAACATGAGTCACTTCCTCTCAATGCCGGAATACAGCCGGCATTGAAAGTGAAGCAGCAAATCTGCAGTTCTCAGCTCTGTAGCTGAGATCTGCAGATAGTGCAGAGCGATCGGATTGCTGATCGCAATAGCCCCCTAGGGGGACTAGTAAAATAAAAAAAAAAAGTAAAAAAAAAGTTTTAAAAAATTAAAAAAAAATAAAAAAAACCTAAAAGTTCAAATCACCCCCCTTTCACCCCATTGAAAATTAAAGGGTTAAAAAAATAAAAAATACACACATATTTGGTATCGCCACGTTCAGAAATGCCCGATCTATCAAAATATAAAATCAATGAATCTGATCAGTAAACGGCGTAGCGGCAAAAAAATTCCAAACGCCAAAATTCCGTTTTATGGTCGCCGCAAATTTTGCGCAAAATGCAATAACAGGCGATCAAAACGTAGCATCTGCGCAAAAATGGTACCGTTAAGAACGTCAGGTCGAGACGCAAAAAATAAGCCATCACTGAGCCTCAGATCCTGAAAAATGAGAACGCTACGGGTTTTGGAAAATGGCGCAAAACGTGCGCCACTTTTTTCGGACAAGCTTGTGAATTTTTTTTAACCCCTTAGATACAAGTAAACCTATACATGTTTGGTGTCTATAAACTCGCACCGACCTGAGGCATCATACCCACACATCAGTTTTACCATATAGTGAACACGGTGAATAAAATATCCCAAAAACTATTGTACAATCCCACTTTTTTTGAAATTTTTCCGCACTTGGAATTTTTTTGCCGTTTTCCAGTACACTATATGGTAAAACTTATGGTTTCATTTAAAAGTACAACTCGTCCCGCAAAAAACAAGCCCTCATATGGCAAGATTGATGGAAAAATAAAAAAGTTACGGCTCTCGGAAGAAGGGGAGCAAAAAACAAAAACGCAAAAACGGAAAGTGCCCGGGGGCTGAAGGGGTTAAGCTACTCCATGACCTAGGGTCCATGTACCCCGTCGTGCCCTGGTCCCAGCCCGGTGATGGTACAAGGCCACCGGCTGTCCTCCGCGACAATACCGTGCCCCTTGTTACGATCCCCTGCGACCGGGGGTCCAGCTCCTACCAGGCCCAGACCAACGTCTGCTACCTAGTAGTTCCAAGGAGCCCAGCTCCTGATCTCCTCTCTGTAACTCCTGCGTGGATCCACAGACTCAGATGGGCTGTAATGGGGAGGCTGGAGGGAAGCCACTCACCAAGCAGGACCCCCAGAACCCTGAAACCCTTTAACCCCTATACATGGATTTGGAATTACACAGGGCCCTGGTGATCACTACCTGTGAAAGGCTGGTCCGATGAGAGTAGTAGTCAGGCAGTTTCAAACCAGGAATTGCGGAACAGGGACAGAATCGGCAGGCAATGACGTAGCCAGCAAACGTAGCAGAGGTCAAATCCGGATCGGGCAGCGAGGTACAAAAACAGTAGGCAGGAGGGTAGTCAGAAAACACGCATAAGTCAGCACACAGGAATCACCAAACAGAATAGGAGAATAGGACGTAACAGGAGCCAGGAAAATCAGAACTATCTCTGGTAGAGGTCAGCAGACAGGAGGGGAACTAAAAAGGGTGCGGTGTCTTCCCATTGGCTGCAGCTGAATGCTGGCAAATGCAGCTGGAAGACACTCGCCACCTACAGTCAGCCAGTGGTACTGCAGACCCCAAGATAACCCAGCCCAGTGGACGATCGAAGCCTGTGCCCACTTCTGCCACTGGCATCGACTCCTCTCCCATCACCAGCACCATCCACGGCAGGAACACGGCGTCGCCTGGCGATCGGAGCAGAAGTCGCTGGAGCAGACTCCGGTGGCGACGTAACACTCTCACCTCCAACACTACACTCTCCCTTTCTCTGACTGACTCCTGACACTCCTGACCTCCCCTTAACCAACCCCCAAAGTGGGCGACCCTATTCCACTCAGGCCGTCCACTGGTGTGTCAGGTGGGTGTGGTGCAGAGTATTCCTAGGATTTTGATTAGTTGGTTTTGGCAACACCAATGGTTAGGGACCAGTAACCAAGGAAGGAGGTGGATATTGCACAGAAGGGCAGATTGCGCAATACCCTGTGACAACCTGATAGGTCAAGGCGTCACACATCAAGCCGGCTAGGTCCAAAGGTCCTGTGAGATTTCATCCATTATCGCACCCCACCAGGCTGGTATTGAGGTTCAACTACACCAAACACTCATTGGTCTATTGTTCTATCCCCGTCCACCACTCCCATTATATGTGGAATTTTTTCCCCCAAACAGATGTTTTTCAGGACAGCCTGCCGTTATTTCCCCCTTGATTGTGGAGGTGTTACACTGTCTGGATGAGGAGTAGGTGGAGGAAGCAAAGTAGGAGAAAGTGGCAGCAGAGGCAGAAACCTCCAGGAATATTCAACAGTGGTAGGACATGCACCAAAATGCTTTCTGCCTCATGCCCAGTAACCACTACATTTATCCAGTGTGCAGTGAGAAAGATACTGTATGGAAAAATTTGTTCAGTACAGACCAGATGCTGGGGGTAATAAGAGAAGAACCTACACAGGGAGGAAAGAAAACTAACAGGAGTGTCCTGAGTGAGATGCAGCAATTTCCTGAAGATGAAAGGTTTTGAACATTTCTAGGACTTGCTTGGATCAAGGGCATGGTACATTACATATATTTAGTTGTTGTATCGTTTTCAGTTTTGGGCATGAAGGATAGGTCCAGTTAGGAATTTCTTCAAGTTGTAGAAGTCACAATAACGTGTATTTGAAGACAGTGTTATATGACAATGTCACCTGTTAATCTTACAGATTTTGTAATGTATAAAAATATTTATTATATTTACAGTACATCATTGCAGGAGCTCTGACAATTGCTGCTCATCCTAAACCCAGCGTCTGCTTGGTGAGTGACCTATTAAAGATATTGTTTTTTCTTAAAGGGAACCTGTCACATGCAATATGCACCCAAAGCCACGAGCAGTTCTTTGTGCATATTTCTAATCCCTGCCTAACCGTCCCTGTATACACTAGCATAGATAAAGAGAGCTTTAGAAAAAGGATTTCTAAAGATCTTTAATCTCATGCTAATGAGTGCAGGGACTAGTCCCAAGGGTATTATATCCCCCGACTAGTCCGCCCTCTTAGCATGTTAGTACACCCATAGGGGTGTACTAACGTGCTATTCTCTGCAGCGTCACCAGTGGTGCAGCGTGTACCTATGATCGCTGTGAATGCTCTTCTGAATGCCGGGCACTTCCCGTCATATATATACCGTATATGTATATATATCCCACATGAAGGATCAAACACAACATGTAATTATATTTTACAAGGTGTGTAATAAATTGCATTTGACATTTCTTTCCACAGATCAGAGGATCCCTCTCCTTAAACATCATCAGTTCCATATTCAGCACTGTTGCTTTAATCATAAATATTGCGGATCTCGCAACCATGTCAATGTTTTATAGTTGCTATTACTATAATGGCTCTTACTATAATCAGGAGTTCTATGAAAGGTGCAAGAATCAGCTGGTAAGTTTTATTCATCTTTATACAGACTACACCAAACAATTGATAGTTTTAGGGTACTTTCACACTTGCGTTTATTTCCTTCCGTTACAATCCGCCCTTTTGGAAAACAGCGGAATCCGTTAACAGATTCCGCTGTTTTCCATAGACTTGTATGGGTGACGGATTGTACCAAAAGGACCTGCGTTGCTTCCGCTGGGCGACGCTCCGTTGCTTCCGCCCAGCGGGAGGAACGCAGCATGTAACGTTATTTTGAGCAGCGGAATCCTCTGGATTTCACTGCGCATTCTCTTTTTTTTTTTTTTTTTTTTAAAATCAAACTTTATTTTGGCTTGCGCTGGCTGAATGTTCAGCTGAGCGCCCGGCCGTCGGCAAGCGACAGCGCTCAGCTGAGCGACCGGCCGCCAGCATGCCCGGCCGCCGGCAAGTCACAGCGCTCAGCTGAGCGCCCACCCGCCGGCATGCCCGGGCGCCGGCAAGCGACAGCGCTCAGCTGAGCGACCGGCCGCCAGCATGCCCGGCCGCCGGCAAGTCACAGCGCTCAGCTGAGCGCCCACCCGCCGGCATGCCCGGGCGCCGGCAAGCGACAGCGCTCAGCTGAGCGACCGGCCGCCAGCATGCCCGGCCGCCAGCAAGTCACAGCGCTCAGCTGAGCGCCCGCCCGCCGGCATGCCCGGGCGCCGGCAAGCGACAGCGCTCAGCTGAGCGACCGGCCGCCAGCATGCCCGGCCGCCAGCAAGTCACAGCGCTCAGCTGAGCGCCCGCCGGCATGCCCGGGCGCCGGCAAGTGACAGCGCTCAGCTGATCACCCGGCGGCTGGCTACTGGGAGCGATCAGCTGATCACCCGGCGGCCGGCTGCAGGGAGCGATCAGCTGATCACCCGGCGGCCGGCTACTGGGAGCGATCAGATGATCGTTCACAATAGTCTGCCGCTGGTAAAACTGTAAAAAAAACAAAAAAAAAAAAACGAATTGCGTTGTTTTGCAGCATCCGTTGCATCCGTTACACAACGCAATGCAACGGATACCGTTCAACGCAAGTGTGAAAGTACCCTTATCTGTCTTTCGAGAGACCTGACAATGACAAGTGCTGGACTGTTAGACAACTTGATATCATTTTCAGTGGTGGAAATCTTCTAAGATGTTTAACCATAGACTATTCTTCCGAATCTTCATGTGCCGTCTTGAATACCTACTATTAGTTTCTTTCTGTCCATTTGCCTACAGTTTCATCATTTCTACATGCTATGTTAAAACACTGTGTGCATAATTATTAGGCAAATGAGTATTTTGATCATATGATACTTTTATACATGTTCTCCTACTCCAAGCTGTATAAACTACCAATTAAGTAAATCAGGTGATGTGCATCTCTGTAATGAGGAGGGCTGTGGGTGTAATGACTAGAGATGAGCGAACCGGCCGCAGTTCGGCTCGAGCTCGGTTCGCCGAACGGAGGTCTGGTTCGAGTTCGGTTCGGCGAACCGATTTGGCGAACCACTTGAACCCCATAGAAAACAATGGGAGGCAATCACAAACACATAAAAACGCATTATAAATGTACAATGCCATTACACTTACCTGTCCCCGGGATGTGTCCTGCACTCTGTCTCCCACAGCTTTTCCATCGGTAATCGCTGCGTCCTCCGGGAACACCAGCAGTGATGCAGGACCTATCGTGACTTCAAAATAGCCATGTGACCAGTCACGTGTCTATTATCTCATTGGCTACAGACTGGTCACATGACTATGACGCGTCATGCTAGGACCTGTCATTGCATCTCTCTGTTACACGGTGCACGTTTGTGTATCCTAGTGTACCGGCGACATGCTCTAGCACACGGTCGACTCCCCGCTCTGCTTCCCCGTTCCCTTAAGGTACCGTCACACTAAGCGACGCTCCAGCGATCCCACCAGCAACCTGACCTGGCAGGAATCGCTGGAGCGTCACTACACGGGTTGTTGGTGAGCTGTCAAACAGGCAGATCTCACCAGCAACCAGTGACCATCCCCCAGCCAGCAGCGACGTGTGGAAGCGATGCTGTGCCTGGTAACTAAGGTAAATATCGGGTAACCAACCCAATATTTACCTTTGTTACCAGCGCACACCGCTTAGCGCTGGCTCTCTCCACTCCTAGCCAGAGTACACATCGGGTTAATTTTACCCGATGTGTAGTCTGGCTATGTGTGCAGGGAGCAGGGAGCCGGCTGCGTGAGAGCGGGGGACGCTGGTAACGAAGGTAATTATCGGGTAACCAAGGAAAGGGCTTCTTGGTTACCCGATGTTTACCGTAGTTACCAGCGTCCGCAGAAGCCGGCTCCTGACCGGCTGACACAGCCGGTCAATAACGGAGATCACTGTTGCATAGCAACGCGCTTGGTAGCGGTGACATCCCGCTACCAGCACGCAGCGGCACCGGAATCACGTGATCGGAGCAACGTTGCTATGGCAACCTGTGCCACCGCTTACAGCCGGAGCCTGTGGTCACTCTCACAGAGTGATTTCTGCACGGAGCACAGCGTCCTTTCTCCCATGCAGCTGTGCTGTCTGATGTAGCAGAGCTGCATGTGTTGAAGGAGAAAGAAGACAGAAGAGCAGGATCGTGGAGGGGTGACAGGGGGTAATAAAGATGGAGTCTCTAATGTGTCTGTGTATTTATTTCTATTAAAGTATTTTTTCTCTGTGTGGTGTTTTTTTTAACCCTTTACTGGAGATTCTTAATGGCCGGGTCAAACGTGCCTGACATTAAGAATCTCTGACTTAATACTAGCTAGCAAAACAAAGCTAGTATTAACTCATTATTACCCAGCAAGCCACCCGGCTTTAGGGCTGCTGGAAGAGTTGGATACAGCGCCAGATGATGGCGCTTCTATGAGAGCACCATTTTCTGGGGCAGCTGCGGACTACAATTCGCAGCAGAGGGGCCAAGAAACCTCAGGCTAACCTGTGCTGCAGATCCAAACTCCAGCTGCCTAGCTGTACCCGGCTGGACTCAAAAATGGGGCGAAGCTCACGTCATTTTTTTTTTTTTAATTATTTCATAAAATTCATGAATTAAGTAAAAAAAGGGCTTCCCTACATTTGTAGTTCCCAGCCAGGTACAAATAGGCAGCTGGGGGTTGGGGGCAGCCATACCTGCCTGCTGTACCTGGCTAGCATACAAAAATATGGTGAAGCGCACATCATTTTTTTTGTAGTTTTTTGGCAAAAAAAAATAAAAAATGCTTCCCTGGATTTTCCATTGCCAGTGAAGGTAACATCAAGCAGTGGAGGTTAGCAGCCAGTAGCTGCTTGGATTACCCTTAGCTAGCAATACAAAAAATGCAGTAGGAACCAATATATATTTTTTTTTAATTATTCATTTAAATAACGAAAAACAAAAAGAGCTTCCCTGTATTTTGATTGCTGGACATCACAGTGCTGTAAAAATTATTCTTTAAAAAAAATGAAGAAGCGCTCCGCAGTATTTTTGATTCTCAGCGCAGATAAAGCAGACAGCTATGGGTTGCCACCCCCATCTGCCTGGCGTTACCTTGGCTGGCAATCAAAATACAGGGAAGCCCATTCATTTTTTTTATTTAAAAAAATAGTTAAAAAGAAAAATGACGTTGGGTCCCCCCATTTTTTTATAGCCAGCTAGGGTAAAGCAGACGGCTGTAGCCTGAAAACCACAGCTGGCAGCTTTACCGCGGTTGGGGATCCAATGTGGAGGTCACCCTAGGCTCTTTTTTTATAATTATTTTATAAATATTAATAATTACAAAAATAAAGTAGGGTCCCCCCCAAATTGGATCACCAGCCAAGGTAAAGCGGACAGCCGTGGTCTGGTATTCTCAGGGTGGGAAGGTCCATAGTTATTGGTCCTTCGCAGCCTTAAAATAGCAGGCCGCAGGCACCCCAGAATTGGCGCATCCACTAGATGCACCAATCCTGGTGCTTCACCCCAGCTCATCCCGTGCCCTGGTGCGGTTTCAAACGGGGTAATAAATGGGGTTGATACTAGCTGTAAGGTCACCTGACATCAAGCCCAGCAGTTTGTGATGTTATGGCGTCTATCAGATACCCGACATCACAAACTGTCAGCACTAACAAAACAAATAGACGAAAAAAAAATGTATTTGAAAAAACACTCCCCAAAACATTCCCTCTTTCACCAATTTATTGTAAGGAAAAAAAATAAGGGGGTCCCACGATGACTCTGGACTGTCTAGAATATGGGGGGACACGCTCAGGGAATGTATCCCCCATTTTCTAGGAGTGCAGACCCTCCATGTGAGGAGTGTGCGTGCAATGAATTTGCACCCACTCTCCCGGGTCCACAGCAGCAGAGTCCATGTCGTAACTGTTGCTACCAAAGCTGCAATGTCCTGCTCATGAGGTAAGGGCATGCCTAATCAGGAGAACTATTCTACATTTCCAAATATTGGTATTTGCTGATATTATTGCTATTCCACCTACTATATATTGGGGATAGGATCATGGAGATGGAATACCCCTTTAAGTCCAGTTATCCAGCTGAATGAATACTAAACAGAGCTCGCTAATTAGACATGTTTTCTTGTGGTGTATAACGGACTCTCATGTTTGGTAGTCGTTCAGCACGGCAACAGAAATAGCAAATCCCTCCATTTGTAAATGTAGTATAGCTCTCCTGATCAACTATGTTCCATACCTCATGAGCAGGGCATTGCAGTAGCTTACAGATGCATGGTTACCGCCACTCACTGTGTCTGAACACAGGAAGCTAAACTGACAGCCGCTCTGTGCATGCGGCAACGTCTATTGTGAAGGAGGGGGCCGCAGGGGATCAACGCTGCACAGGTACCGTGGGACACCGGGGAACACCGGTGGGGTTATAGGGGGTGACCTGGCAGGGCCTGGGGAGGAGTTTTCTGTCGCATGTGCCATGACACATGCGACAGAAATCAGAGGAGTAGGGTGAATGCGGCCGGCGCGCTGCTGTGCGGGTGGCCATCTTGGATTTTCGGGAGGGGGTCGGTGGGGAGGCACTTTGGCGACACCGGGGGACCGGAGGGGACCAGGGAGGAGATTTATCTCCCATCTGACATGTTTGTTCATGCCAGATGGGAGATAAATATTTTTTTACCGGCGCTGTCATTTACTGTAACATGATCACTGGTATACGGTGTATACTGGTGATCACGTGAGCGGGGACCGGAAAAACCGACCTGAATCATGATCTCCAGGGTCTCAGCTACCCCTAAAACCCCGGAGATTTTCTGACGCTGGGGAGCGCTATTCACTTATTTCTGTTTGCTGTTTATAAACGGCAGATTAGAATAAGGCTACATTCACACGACCGATCCGTTTTTACGGTCCGCAAAAAACGGTCTGTTTTTTTCACGGGTGCATCCGTGTGGCATCCGTTTCCATTCCGTATTGTTAGGTCCGGGTGGTGGATCCACTGGGCCATGCACCCCACCGGAGGCCTGGGTGCACGTTAGCCGGAGCACTAGCGTGGCAGGGACTGCGTCCCACAGGGGACAGGTAGAACTGTCACTGGGGCTTCAGAGTTCCTGGAGACAGTGCAGGAATCTGGCACAGGTGCCGGGTAGGAATGTCAGGCAATAGTATTGATCACAGGACACGGCAGCAGGGGACCCGAGCACCAAGCTTTCAAGACAAGGCTTACAAGACACGTTGATCAGGCCCCGCCCACATGGCAAGGCCAGTCTTATATACCCAGCACAGCCTCATGTCATATCCTGCTGCAGCAGTGCTGGGCCCATAAGACCAGGTGAGTGGGCATGGCCCGACCGTATACAGAAGCATGAGTCAGACACATGAGACTGGGGACAGGACATAGGAGAGCACGAGCGGGAGCAGCAGCCGTGACCGGTGGACACATGGACCGGATCAGTGGGTAAGGAGCGGTGCCGTGCAGGTGCGACCGGATCAGTGGGTAAGGAGCGGTGCAGAGGCATCGGGAGCGTGACACGTATATGGTCCGTATGTCATCCGTTTGTCATCCGTGTGCTTTCCGTTTTTTTGCGTAGTGCCAAAAAACTGAAGGAGGGGAAATACATAAATTTACCCAGGATCCATAGCTTCATCCTACATGAGGCGGTCACATGTTCACTCCAGTGCCATTTTCTACTGCTTTTCACAGCGTAGAGCGCTCTGGTGATTTTCTTATGCTTGTACACTTCATATCAGTCTTTTCTGTCATTATAATGGCAGAAAGACACATAATGTCCCACTCTCCTGCATTTTGTAACTTTGCACCCTTTGGTGCATTTCATGTGGCACTAAGGGGTGCTTAGCCTTGTATTTACCAAAATAAATAAATAAATTAAAAAAAAAATGATGTGGGGTTCCCCCTATTTTTGTAGCCAGCTAGGGTAAAGCAGACGGCTACAGCCTGCAGACCACAGCTGGCAGCTTCACCTTGGCTGGTAATCCAAAACTGAGGGCACCCCACGCTGTTATTTTTAATTAAATAAATAATTAAAAAAAAAAACAACACATAGGGGTCCCCCCAAAATTGGGCCACCAGCCAAGGTAAAGCAGACAGCTGGGGTCTGATATTCTCAGACTAGGGAGGTCCATGGTTATTGGACTCTCCCCAGCCTAAAAATAGCAGGCCGCAGCCGTCCCAGAAGTGGCACATCCATTAGATGTGCCAATCCTGGTGCTTCGCCCCAGCTCATCCCGTGCCCTAGTGCGGTGGCAAACGGGGTAATATATGGGGTTAATACCAGATGTGTAATGTCACCTGGCATCAAGCCCTGGGGTTGGTGAGGTCAGGCGTCTATCAGATACCTGACATCACCAACCCAGTCAGTAATAAAAAAATAGACAAACACATTTATATTTGAAAAAACACTGCCCAATAGATTCCCTCTTTCACCAATTTATTAGAAAGAAAAACAAATCCAGGTCTGCTCTAATCCAAGCGGTTACCATAGCGATCCATACCATAGTCACTGTCCCAGCCAATGAAGAACAGAATGTTCCCCATTGGCTGGGAAAGCAATGCAGTGATCTGAGCTAACATCAGTAGGTAAGCTCAGGTCACTGCAGGGCATGACAAGTGCTGCTGTCAGGAGCGAGGTACATTACCTGCGGTGACGATCTCCTGCACTGCGGACCGCAGACCTGTCACTGAGTTCAATGACCTTTATAGCTAAGTATTGCGAGAGCCTGTGACGTCACCGCTAGTCACAGTCTCGGGCTGCAGTGAGAGATGTGAAGCGGTGGCCATGGAAGACAGTGTCAGCGCTGAGGTCGGGAGGGCGGGACTTCATCACCGCAGGTAAGACGAGCGGGGCCATGCGTGTGGAGTGCGAGGTGGGCGGAGCCTAGCGGGGTAATGTGTGCAGAGTGCCAGGTGGGCGGAGCCTAGTGGGGCCATGTGTGCAGAGTGCCAGGTGGGCGGAGCCTAGCGGGGTAATGTGTGCAGAGTGCCAGGTGGGCGGAGCCTAGCGGGGTAATGTGTACAGAGTGCCAGGTGGGCAGAGCCTAGCGGGGCCATGTGTGCAGAGTGCTAGGTGGGCGGAGCCTAGCGGGGCCATGTGTGCAGAGTGCCAGGTGGGCGGAGCCTAGCGGGGCCATGTGTGCAGAGTGCCAGGTGGGCGGAGCCTAGCGGGGTAATGTGTGCAGAGTACCCGGTGGGCGGAGCCTAGCGGTGCCATGTGTGCAGAGTGCCAAGTGGGCGGAGCCTAGCGGGACCATGTGTGCAGAGTGCCAGGTGGGTGGAGCCTAGCGGGGCAATGTGTGCAGGGTGCCAGGTGGGCGGAGCCTAGCGGGGCCATGTGTGCAGAGTGCTAGGTGGGCAGAGCCTAACGGGGCCATGTGTGCGAGCGGCGGAGTTGAAAAAGCCACGCTTTTGCTGATAGAACGTAACTCGAACTTTCGAGCTTTTAGCAAAAAGCTCGAGTTCGAGCTCTAGTAATGACATCAACACCCTACAGTGCCTACAAGTAGTATTCAACCCCCTGCAGATTTAGCAGGTTTGATAAGATGCAAATAAGTTAGAGCCTGCAAACTTCAAACAAGAGCAGGATTTATTAACAGATGCATAAATCTTACAAACCAACAAGTTATGTTGCTCAGTTAAATTTTAATAAATTTTCAACATAAAAGTGTGGGTCAATTATTATTCAACCCCTAGGTTTAATATTTTGTGGAATAACCCTTGTTTGCAATTACAGCTAATAATCATCTTTTAAAAGACCTGATCAGGCCGGCACAGGTCTCTGGAGTTATCTTGGCCCACTCCTCCATGCAGATCTTCTCCAAGTTATCTAGGTTCTTTGGGTGTCTCATGTGGACTTTAATCTTGAGCTCCTTCCACAAGTTTTCAATTGGGTTAAGGTCACGAGACTGACTAGGCCACTGCAACACCTTGATTTTTTCACTCTTGAACCAGGCCTTGGTTTTCTTGGCTGTGTGCTTTGGGTCGTTGTCTTGTTGGAAGATGAAATGACGACCCATCTTAAGATCCTTGATGTAGGAGTGGAGGTTCTTGGCCAAAATCTCCAGGTAGGCCGTGCTATCCATCTTCCCATGGATGCGGACCAGATGGCCAGGCCCCTTGGCTGAGAAACAGCCCCACAGCATGATGCTGCCACCACCATGCTTGACTGTAGGGATGGTATTCTTGGGGTCGTATGCAGTGCCATCCAGTCTCCAAAAGTCACGTGTGTGGTTGGCACCAAAGATTTCGATCTTGGTCTCATCAGACCAGAGAACCTTGAACCAGTCTGCCTCAGAGTCATCCAAGTGATCATGAGCAAACTGTAGACGAGCCTTGACATGACGCTTTGAAAGTAAAGGTACCTTACGGGCTCGTCTGGAACGGAGACCATTGCGGTGGAGTACGTTACTTATGGTATTGACTGAAACCAATGTCCCCACTGCCATGAGATCTTCCCGGAGCTCCTTCCTTGTTGTCCTTGGGTTAGCCTTGACTCTTCGGACAAGCCTGGCCTCGGCACGGGTGGAAACTTTCAAAGGCTGTCCAGGCCGTGGAAGGCTAACAGTAGTTCCATAAGCCTTCCACTTCCGGATGATGCTCCCAACAGTGGAGACAGGTAGGCCCAACTCCTTGGAAAGGGTTTTGTACCCCATGCCAGCCTTGTGACCCTCCACGATCTTGTCTCTGATGGCCTTGGAATGCTCCTTTGTCTTTCCCATGTTGACCAAGTATGAGTGCTGTTCACAAGTTTGGGGAGGGTCTTAATTAGTCAGAAAAGGCTGGAAAAAGAGATAATTAATCCAAACATGTGAAGCTCATTGTTCTTTGTGCCTGAAATACTTCTTAATACTTTAGGGGAACCAAACAGAATTCTGGTGGATTGAGGGGTTGAATAATAAATGACACTCTGAATAAACTTTTCACAATTTAAAAAAAAAAAAAAAAAAAAGAAATAACATTCTTTTTTGCTGCAGTGCATTTCACAATTCCAGGCTGATCTACAGTCCAAATGTCACAATGCCAAGTTAATTCCGAATGTGTAAACCTGCTAAATCTGCAGGGGGTTGAATACTACTTGTAGGCACTGTATATAAGCTGTGCTTAATTATTACGCAACTTCCTTTCCTTTGGCAAAATGGGTCAGAAGACATATTTGACTGGCTCTGAAAAGTCCAAAATTGTGAGATGTCTTGCAGAGGGATGCAGCAGTCTTGAAATTGACAAACTTTTGAAGCGTGATCACCAAACAATCAAGCGTTTCATGGCAAATAGCTAACAGGGTTGCAAGAAGCGTGTTGGGCAAAAAAGGCGCAAAATAACTGCCCATGAATTGAGGAAAATCAAGCGTGAAGCTGGTAAGATGCCATTTGCCACCAGTTTGGCCATATTTCAGAGCTGCAACGTTACTGAAGTATCAAAAAGCACAAGGTGTGCCATACTCAGGGACATGGCCAAGGTAAGGAAGGCTGAAAAACTACCACCTTTGAACAAGGAACATAAGATAAACCGTCAAGACTGGGTCAAGAAATATCTTAAGAAAGATTTTTCAAAGGTTTTATGGACTGATGACATGAGAGTGACTCTTGATGGGCCAGATGGATGGGCCAGAGGCTGGATCAGAAAAGGGCAGAGAGCTCCACTCCGTCTCAGATGCCCGCAAGGTGGAGGTGGGGTACTGGTATGGGCTGGTATCATCAAAGATGAACTTGTGGGACCTTTTTGGGTTGAGGATGGAGTGAAGCTTAACTCCCAGACCAACTGCCAGTTTCTGGAGTACAACTTCTTCAAGCAGTGGTACAGGAAGAAGTCGGTATTGTTCAAGAAAAACATGATTTTCATGCAGGACAATGCTCCATCACATGCATCTAACTACTCCACAGCGTGGCTGGCCAGTAAAGGTCTAAAAAATTAAAAAATAATGACATGGCCCCCTTGTTCACCTGATCTGAACACCATAGAGAACCTGTGGTCCCTCATAAAATGTAAGATCTACAGGGAGGGAAAACAGTCCACCTCTCAGAACAGTGTCTGGGAGTCTGTGGTGGCTGCTGCACGTAATGTTGATCGTAAACAGATCAAGCAACTGACAGAATCTATGGATGGTAGGCTGTTGAGTGTCATCATAAAGAGAGGTGACTATATTGGTCACTAATTTTTGGGGGTTCTGTTTTTGCATGTCAGAAATGTTTATTTCTAAATTTTGTCCAGTTATATTGGTTTACCTGGTGAAAATAAATAAGTGAGATCGGAATATATTTGGTTTTTATTAAGTTGCCTAATAATTCTCCACAGTAATAGTTACCTGCACAAATAGATATCCTCCTAAGATCTCCAAATCTAAAAAAAAACCACTCCAACTTCCAAAAATATTAAGCTTTGATATTTATTAGTCTTTTGGGTTGATTGAGAACATAGTTGTTGATCAATGATAAAAAAAATCCTCTAAAATACAACTTGCCTAATAATTCTGCACACAGTGTAGCGTAAATCCTGCTGAAATGTACAGGTGACTGATACTTCAAAGCTCAAAACTCCAGTTCTCACAAGGTCTGATTGTGTCTCCATTTGGCTCTCTGTCTGCTAACATAATTTTGCTGCCCGGGGTATTTATTTAGTACATTGGCATTCTGGCTCATTTTGGTGATCTAGCTCACTTAATTCTGTTCATCAAATAGAGACGGCTCTTTTGGATTCTAAATGGCTCCCACACACAGCGAGATCACTAATGAGGTCACTGGTGCATCACAAAAACCGTGACTCAGCAGCGAACTCGCTAGCGATGTCGCTTAGTGCGCAACTGTCATGTTGTGAATACAGACACATGCCAGTCCGAGCATGCCACATGTACACATTTAGTATTTGGTCAGTTTTTCTTATCCAGTATTTGTAAGCAGACCAAAAAGCAGACCTGGCACACAAACCTCACCAGCTCACATTCTATATCACCCCATCAGTGAATTTTGTTTTTATATGGTCATGCCGAACAACATGTGCTACATCACAGGTTGCAGCTGACGTCATTATATCATTATATATATATATATATTTTTTTTACAGCTTTTGATATGCATAGCATGTAATATATTAGATAGATGATAGATAGAGATAGAGTTGATGGATGGATAGATAGATAGACAGATAGATCATGCATGTGGAGTAATAAATAATGATATGTCCCATACATTACACACCATAGAATATATATATATATATATATATATATATATATATATATATATACATACAAACACAAATATGCATATTATTTATATGCCTACACAGTATAGTGCAGACCAGGGCAAGGGGCGGCCCGCGGGCCACATCCGGCCCGCCTACTCTCTGTGACAGGCCCGCCTGGCTCATCGCGTCCTTGCTGGCCGGTCAGTGATGAGGACAATCTGACCTGTTGTCCAGAGCTCCAGTCTCCGGGAGACCCGTGGTCAGATTGCCCTCATCACATGCTGCGTGCCTGGCAGGCAACAGAGGACAGATCCTGCAGAGCTGAACAGTCAGTGTAGGCAGCGGAACGCAGGAATCTCTCCTCTGTTCCCTGCCCGACACCTTTCTCTGTGACACACGCGCGCCCTGATATCGTCAGTACGGTGCGCGTGTGTCTTTTGAAAAGTTCCCGCCCGGCAGGAGAAGAAGCTGCAGCGGTGGGGCCTGTACGGAGAGAAGCAGCGGCGGGGGCTCCTAGGAATACAGCGTCGGCGCAGCCTGGGCATGTGAAAGAGAAGCCGCTCAGCGGGGGGCTCGTACGGAGGTGCCTGAGGAGGGGACAATAAGAAGAGAAAGGTGAGTGATTACTAGTAACCTGCGGGGACAATAGGGGGTGGGCGGGGGGGAGGTGGGGTAACTGTTGACAAATATTTGGGGTGTAGTGGTTTAGTATATGGGAATGTAGTTTTACAGGTGTGGTATATGGGGGGGTATAGTGGTGTAGTATAGAGTGGTGTAGTATAATAGGGGTGTAGTGGTGTAGTATAATACAGGTGTATATAGGGGTGTAGTATAATACTACACCCTATATACACCTGTATTAGACTACACCCCTATATACACCTGTATTATACTACACCACTACAGCCCTATATACACCTGTATTATACTACACCCCTATATACACCTGTATTATACTACACCTCTATATACACCTGTATTATACTACACCCCTATATACACCTGTATTATACTACACCCCTATATACACCTGTATTATACTACACCCCTATATGCACCTGTATTATACTACACCCCTATATACACCTGGATTATACTACACCCGTATATACACCTGTATTATACTACACCACTATATACTACACCTGTATTATACTACACCACTACACCCCTATATACACCTGTATTATACTACACCCCTATATACACCTGTATAATACAGGTGCATATAGGGGTGTAGTGGTGTAGTATAATACAGGTGTAGTATATAGTGGTGTAGTATAATACAGGTGTATATACGGGTGTAGTATAATCCAGGTGTATATACGGGTGTAGTGGTGTAGTATAATACAGGTGTATATAGGGATATAGTGGTGTAGTATAATACAGGTGTATATAGGGGTGTAGTGGTGTAGTATAATACAGGTGTATATAGGGGTGTAGTCTAATACAGGTGTATATAGGGGTGTAGTCTGATACAGGTGTATATAGGGGTGTAGTGCTGTAGTATAATACAGGTGTAGTATATAGGAGTGTAGTATAATACAGGTGTATATAGGGGTGTAGTGCTGTAGTATAATACAGGTGTATATAGGGGTGTAGTGGTGTAGTATAATACAAGTGTAGTATAATACAAGTGTAGTATATAGGGGTGTAGTGATGTAGGTTATCACAAGTGTAGTATATAGTGATGTAGTGGTGCAGTTTATTACAGGTGTAGTATATAGTGATGTAGTATATTACAGGTGTATATAGGGGTGTAGTGATGTAGTATATAGTGGTGTAGTGATGTAGTATATAGTGGTATAGTATATAGAGGGGTAGTTTATTACAGGTGTAGAGTATAGGGATGTATATTACAGGTGTAGTATGTGGCGGGTGTAGTGATATAGTATATGGGGATTGTGTGTGTATGTATGTATACATTGTGTGTATGTGTATATATATTATATACACACAATATATATATACGTGTGTGTATATATATATATATGTAGAACCGAGTTATTTATATTAGTCCGGCCCTCTAAAACCATCCCAACTTCTCATGCGGCCCCATGGGAAAATTAATTGCCCACCCCTGGTATAGTGTGTGTAATGTGCAGGCTGTATTTTTATATACTACTCTCCAACCCTGACATATGTGCTCATCTGTGTGAAGGTCTTCAGGAGTTCTGCAAACTGTTCTCACCAATCAAACATTAAAGTCCGCTTTACACGCTACAACATCGCTAATCCGATGTTGTTGGGGTCACGGAATTTGTGACGCACATCCGGCCGCATTAGCGATGTCGTTGTGTGTGAAACCTATGAGCGATTTTGAATCGTCGCAAAAACGTTCAAAATCGCTCATCGGTGACATGGGGGTCCCTTCTCAATTATCGTTGCTGCTTAAGGCACGATGTAGTTCGTCATTCATGCGGCACCACACATCGCTATGTGTGACACTGCTGGAACGAGGAACCTCTCCTTACCTGCGTCCCGCCTGCAATGAGGAAGGAAGGAGGTGGGCGGGATGTTCGTCCCACATATCTCCACCCCTCCGCTTTGATTGGGCGGCCGGTTAGTGACGTCGCTGTGACACCGAACGAACCGCCCCCCTTAGAAAGGAGGCGGTTCACCGGTCACAGCGATGTCGCTAGGTAGTTAAGCACGTGTGACGGGTCCGGGAGATGCTATGTGCCACGGGCAGCGATTTGCCCGTGTCGCACAACCGATGGGGGCGGATACGCACGCTAGCGATATCGGTAACGATATCGCAGCGTGTAAAGCGGCCTTAACAGCAATGGAGCTCAGCTATGCAGTAGAGATGAGCGAGCCTCTAGAGGCTCGAGTTCGGTTCGTCGAACAGAGGCCGCGTTTGAGTTTGGTTCGGCGAGCCTTTCGAGGAACCTCTCGAACCCCATTGAAAACAATGGGAGGCAATCACAAACATATAAAAACACATAGAAAACACGTTCAAAGGTGTCCAAAAGGTGACAAACAACTCACAACAGATCACAAACACATGGGAAAGTGACAAGGTCATATACTCATGCGAAAACAAAACCGCAGGACGAGGAAAAAGAGGAGGAGACACAGATATAGGCATGTCATACCCTTCTAAAATCATGTAAAACACCGCAAGGGGACTCCAAGCAGAGTCTCCCTTTTTTCCAAAAATTGGGCCCCACAGACACCCCTTCAGTGGCAGCACTTGTTGTGCCCCAGTTGTACACTTCACAGGTACATGTGCATCAAGCACATTCCAAAATACGCCAGCCTTAACTGTCCCCTGGATGACACCGGGGTAGGTAGCAAAGTCTTTGCTGAACCAAGACTTGTTCATCTTGGCTCATTTTTAAAAACACAGCAAAAGGAACTCCTAGCAGAGTCTCCCTTTTTTCCAAAAATTGGGCCCCACAGACACCACTTCAGTGGCATCACTTGTGCCCCAGTTGCAAACTGGATGTTTTGATTTGCATGAAGCACATTCAAAAATACGCCAGCCTTAACTGTCCCCTGGATGACACCGGGGTAGGTAGCAAAGTCTTTGCTGAACCAAGACTTGTTCATCTTAGCACAGTTTTAGAAGCACAGCAAGGAGACTCCAAGCAGAGTCTCCCTTTTTTCCAAAAATTGGGCCCCACAGACACCACTTCAGTGGCATCCCTTGTGTCCCAGTTGCAAACTGGATGTTTTGATTTCCATCAAGCACATTCCTAAATACGCCAGCCTTTACTCTCCCCAGGATGACACAGGGGTAGTAAAGTCCTTGCAAATCCATGACTTGTTCATCTTGATGAACGTTAGGCTGTCCACATTGTCACTGGACAGACGCGTGCACTTATCTGTCAGCCCACACCCAGCAGCACTGAAGACACGTTCAGAGACAACGCTGGCTGCGGGACATGACAAGATCTCCAAGGCGTAAGTGGCGAGCTCAGGCCATTTTTCAAGATTTGAAGCCCAAAAGGAGCAAGGCTCCAGTTGCAAAGTCATGGCATCGATGTTCATTTGGAGATACTCCTGTATTATCCGCTCCAGCCGTTGACTATGTGTCAGACTTCTTGTCTCTTGTGGCCTTGCATTGGATGGTCTAAAAAAATTATGAAACGATTCCATAAAATTGCTGTTACCAGCACCAGATACGGTGTTTCTGGTACGGTTTGACTGATGCACCAGGGCTCGGCGGTGCTGCCACAGTCGCTGTAACATGTGGAGAGTCGAATTCCAGCGTGTCGGCACATCGCATTTCAGGCGATGAACCGGCAGGCCAAAAGACATCTGGAGCGATACAAGTTGGTCAGCTGTGGCGGTTGAACGGCGGAAGTGAGCAGAGAGTGACCGTGCCCTGTGCAGAAGACCATCTAGGTCGGGATAGTGGGTTTAAAATTGCTGGACAACAAGGTTCAACACGTGAGCCATACAAGGCATGTGTGTCACCCTTCCCCAGGGTAGGGCCGCACCCAGGTTTGCAGCATTGTTGCACACGGCCTTCCCTGGCTGCAGGCTGAGTGGAGACAACTGTGACGACACAGACTTTTTCAATGTGTGTCGTGGGTTAAATTTCTTACATTAGCCAGACGTATTGTTCTTCTGTGTGTTAACTCATGTTTGCTAAACTATTGTTTCTCCAGACCCTTCTGAGCAATCATTGTAATGTAGTTGTGTATTGCTAATCTAATGTAAATTACCTCAGTGGCCATTGTCTAGTCCATTCCAGACTACATGTAGATATTCTCAGTCTTTCTATCTACATCATTTAAATGAACATTATCCATGCAGCTTGAAATTCATCCAATAAGAGAAGCAACCTTGTACAACCAATCCGCTAAGGGCACAGTATATCCGAAGGGAAGACTATGGCTATAAAAAGGGACTTCTTTAAGTCACCAGTTGTTGATGGATGCTGATTGATCCAGTCTAAGCTCTTAGGAGCTGGCTAGGGGATCATAACCAGGATACCTTGTGGACTCAGTCTAGGGACTTTGGCTCCGACTAGAGGATCACTTGGCTACATGGCTTAAACATACGGACTCCGATTCCGATTGGAGACCATAACCACAGTCTAGGAATTTCGACTCCGGCTGCCAGGATTATATCATCATACCAGAGACTCTTGCTACATGCTTACCCATCTAGGACCTGCGGATCCGATTGGCAAGCCATAACCTGGATTATAACACTATATGGACTGCAGCATTAAATGCAAGGATTCGGCTGTGATACCAAACACTACATAAGGAAGGAATCCAGCTTGGGACAACCCAGTCATCTGACTACAGACGTTGCAGTCCTCAGCCAGCTTCCTAAATCTGGCGTTATTCCTTTCTCGGTGGGTGCCCACTGAAAGCGGGGTGCTGCTGGATTGGAGTAAGTAGCCCTGAAAGCTCTGAGGCACGGACATTCTAATCCCTGGTGAGCCAGTGGAAGGGTGAGACTCTGTTGCCTGTTACATTTGTGTGTTTTGCTGGTTATGTGTTATGTGCCGTTAATTGTTTAGGGATCCAATAAAGTCTTAATATTGTGATTCCCTCACCCTGTGTTGTCTGAGTAGTGTTCTGCCCATGGTTAAGGAGGTCGTGCGTTCAGTTGGGATGAGCCCTAAGCCACGCTGTCTTTCTAAAGGCGGCTGGGCCAGCGGACATGAGCACCCACTGAGCCCTGTGTCTCCACAATTGGTGGCAGCAGTGGGATGCTACTCAGCCTGGTTTATTTAGGGGAGCTGCAGAGGACTGGTGTTCGCGGACTCTGTCCAGGGCTCAACAACCAGGGAGGCACATAAGCATACCCAGCAGGCCATAGGGGAGGCATTCAGGTTTCGTACGATGCCATGTCCAACTCCACCAGCTCAGCCACGGGACAAGGACCAGAGAGGAGTTACGACCGCAGCAGTAAATGGATGCTACAGGATCTGTGCTAGATGCAAAAGATTGACTACAGATACGCTGACACTCGGTCAGACTTGATCCAGAAATTAGTCAGTTGGGATGTCCAGAATGATGCAGAGGACAAGGAGGATCCCGCCGATATTGACCCAGAGGATTTAAACTATGTGCCACATCATGGATCTAATGACAATCGGGAATCAACTTGGTCCAAAATGGCCCATGACACAGCATTGTTGGCTGCATTGGGGCCTAAATCCTCAAGAAAAGAGAGGGCTTGGGTTCTGGAATATGTTTATGGGGTTCCAGCTGCCGTACTGCTAACACCAGCCGCTCGAGAAGGATGGTCCCGCTACCCAGCAGAAGCTGCAGCAAAACAAAGGTCTACAAACAAAGCCTGTGACTTGCCCAATCTATGGCGCTGTTATACATGTGGGTGTCATGGACATATGGATAAAGATTGTCTCCAAAACCGAGGCCCCAGACTTGGAGGCCATCTGCCAGCTCAGCCGGTCAAGGTCTGTGACATACAGAGCCAGGGACTACGAGACATTGGTTCCTCCATTACCCTGGTAAGCTCAGTTATTGTTTCCCCAGAAGACCATTTACCAGATTCCCAATTATCCATCTCCCTGGCTGAAGGCTAGTGCTCGGACATCCCTCCGGCATGTGTGCAGTTGGACCTAAGGACCGACCAGGGAGAGGTCGAGGTGGAGCTCGTGGACAGCCTCCCCACACCTGGTATTTTGGGGACTAACCAGGAAGCGATCAATGTGGGGCTTGTGAACAGCCTCTCCATACCTGTCATTGTGGAGACTGACCAGAGCAAGGCTAATGTGGAGCTTATGAACAGCATCCCCACACCTGTTATTTCGGGGACTAACCAGGAGGAAATTGAAGTGGGCTTCATGGATGGCCCCACCAAGCCTGTTGTTTCGGATACCACCCAGAGGGAAGTGGAAGTAGGGCTTGTGGATTACCTGCTCAACCAGTCATTTTGAAGAATGACCTAGGACAAGGACTATCCAGCCAGTATGTTACCGCCATCACCTGCAGCCAAGCCAAACACCATCCTTGTGCAGGTGTTTCTACCAACCCATCCGAGGGGAACCCTCCTCCTCAATCTTCAGCCTCCTCCTCAGATGCAACGAATGTGAGTACCTCAGACCCAACTGTGGCCATTAACTGGGGGGAGATAGATCGTAAGGAATTCAGGGAAGCCCAACTCACGGACCCCACCTTAGTGCTTGTCTGCAATATGGCTGCTCAATCTGGGGGAGGTAATCAGGGGGAGGTGTATAGATGTGAGCCTCTGTTGCTGACCTCACCATTAAAAAGGACAATGCCGTCAAGAGGAGAAGGGTGATAAGAGGCCTACCACGTCTAGCCATCCCATCAACAACAAACCTCGTCAAGATTCAGCCATTTTCCCATCTGGCTAATTAAGAAGGGGGAGGAATGTGACAACACAGACTTTTTCAATGTGTGTCGTGGGTTAAATTTCTTAAATTAGCCAGACGTATTGTTCTTCTGTGTGTTAACTCATGTTTGCTAAACTATTGTTTCTCCAGACCCTTCCGAGCAATCATTGTAATGTAGTTGTGTATTGCTAATCTAATGTAAATTACATCAGTGGCCATTGTCTAGTCTGTGCATTCCAGACTACATGTAGATATTCTCAGTCTTTCTATCCACATCATTTAAATGAACATTATCCATGCAGCTTGAAATTCATCCAATAAGAGAAGCAACCTTGAACAACCAATCCGCTAAGGGCACAGTATATCCGAAGGGAAGACTATGGCTATAAAAAGGGACTTCTTTAAGTCACCAGTTGTTGATGGATGCTGATTGATCCAGTCTAAGCTCTTAGGAGCTGGCTAGGGGATTATAACCAGGATACCTTGCGGACTCAGTCTATGGACTTTGGCTCCGACTAGAGGATCACTTGGCTACATGGCTTCAACCTACAGACTCCGATTCCGATTGGAGACCATAACCACAGTCTAGGAATTTCGACTCCGACTGCCAGGATTATATCAACATACTAGAGACTCTTGCTACATGCTTACCCATCTAGGACCTGCGGATCCGATTGGCAAGCCATAACCTGGATTATAACACTATATGGACTTCAGCATTAAATTCAAGGATTCGGCTGTGATACCAAGGACTACATAAGGAAGGAATCCAGCTTGGGACAACCCAGTCATCTGACTACAGACGTTGCAGTCCTCAGCCAGCTTCCTAAATCTGGCGTTATTCATTTCTCGGTGGGTGCCCGCTGAAAGCGGGGTGCTGCTGGATTGGAGTAAGTAGCCCTGGAAGCTCTGAGGCACGGACATTCTAATCCCTGGTGAGCCAGCGGAAGGGTGAGACTCTGTTGCCTGTTACATTTGTGTGTTTTGCTGGTTATGTGTTATGTGCCATTAATTGTTTAGGGATCCAATAAAGTCTTAATATTGTGATTCCCTCACCTTGTGTTGTCTGAGTAGTGTTCCGCCCACGGTTAAGGAGGTCGTGCGTTCAGTTGGGATGAGCCCTAAGCCACGCTGTCTTTCTAAAGGCGGCTGGGTCAGCGGACATGAGCACCCACTGAGCCCCGTGTCTCCACAATTGGTGGCAGCAGTGGGATACTACTCAGCCTGGTTTATTTAGGGGAGCTGCAGAGGACTGGTGTTCGCGGACTCTGTCCAGGGCTCAACAACCAGGGAGGCACATAAGCATACCCAGCAGGCCATAGGGGAGGCATACAGGTTTCGTACGCTGCCATGTCTACGGTTAAGGAGGTCGTGTGCTCAGTTGGGATGAGCCCTGAGCCACGCTGTCTTTCTAAAGGCAGCCGGACCAGTGGACAAGAGCACCCACTGAGCCCCGTGTCTCCACAACAACCATTTACTAAACTCGCTCGCAAGAGCTTACCACAACTCCTCCGTTGTGTGACTTTTATTTCCAAGACATTTCAAGGTAAAGACCGCCTGATGCTGTTGAGCTCTGCTGCCAGCATAGTAAGGAGGTGTGCGGGATTCCTTGTGCGCAGTTATAACATGGGTGGCCTGACCAGGCAGGCTTGGGGCGGAGGTTGGGGACCCAGACGAGGTTGTGGAAGCAGAAGCAGTGGAGGAAGTTCGATGTACAGAGGATTGACGCACAAGTCGTGGGGACGGCAAGACTTGTTCAGCAGACCCTTCTCCATCTGTCACCATAGTTACCCAGTGCCCAGTCAGTGACATGTAACGCCCCTGTCCATGCTTACTGGTCCAAGTATCGGTGGTGAAATGCCCCTGTTGAAGATGGGATACAAGGTATTCCCTCGATCTGATCGTTGTTCCGAATTAAAATGTCGTTTGTGCACGGCGAAAAAGAATAATAATTAATTGGAAATCAATTATAACTCTTCCTCTCACGACCAAGGCTGAGGCAAGACTGAAAATCTTTATTCTCGGACAATTAGACCACGAAGTAAAAGGGGTGTAAACAAAAGTTTTAGTCCAATCAAGTATCGTAGGTCAGGGCTTCATGACGTAGAGAGATCTGCATATTCTCCGTGGATTGGTCAGTCCAGGCTTCAGGAATTTCTTTGTCCATCTGTCTTGGGTGTAGAACAGGAAATGGTGGCCATCTTCAAGCTATACATATATATATATATCCTAGTATATACTGAGTCTAAGGAAAATACACTGAATATGCAATATACTTATATAAACGTATTAGTAAAAGAATAAAAGAGAACAAAGACATGCATAGATATGTGTGTTAGTTTACATCTTACTAAACTATATACCTGAGTCTATGAAATGGCTGAATTAAGTATTTTTGGATACTCAATTCTTTATCCTCAACAGTCCCCCCTAAAGACTTATTTCTGCCATTTCTAAATTCTAAGGGTACTGTGTTCCCTTAGGAAGAGAGGTAGAAAGACTTATCGGAAAACCTGCCTAACTGAACATTGAGGCATTGGTGGAGAGGGGAAGTGGTTTTTTTTCACCGGTTTGAGACCAAGGACTCCTAGGCGAGTCCTCACCCTTTGTAGTTGGACTTTCCCATGTCCCAAGGTTCTCTAAGTCCTCTCTTCTAACAGTTTATTCTAGCAGAATCGTTTTGTAACTGGGGGAGAGGGTCGTGTTGGTCTTTATGGGCATGTCGTCTGTCATATCTAGGTCTTCTGTTTCGAGTAAAGGAAAGGTCCCTCCTAATGTGACTTCAGCTGTTTTGGAAAATATTTTCTTCAAACACGGAATTACACAAACCAGAATGGCTAATAATATAACTAATACTATACTTAAGGCGGTCCCTATCTGGATCAACCAGCCTTTAAAAGAACTCGTCCATCCAAAATAATCTCCCCAAGGGTCGGTCACTCCTGAATTTTTCTTTAATTCTTCAGACAGTGTAGTAAGTTTCTTTATAGCTAAGGTGACCTTCCCATCCACTCCAGTGTTATCTGGTATATATGTGCAACAAACATCCCCCACCATTTTACAGACTCCACCTTTCTCTGCGAGGATCATATCCAAAGCCATTCTGTTTTGATAAGCCATGATGGAAGTCGGATCTAGTTGTTCTGCCAGTCCCTGTAAGGCGTCACGTGTATAATTAACAAAACGTTGCTGATTATAGTAGATGTAGTTAATCCAGTCTACATTTTTATTTACAGTAATTATGGGGATAATGGATTCGAACCCCGCCCTGACTTGGTCTCTAGCTTTATATTCGTCAGGGACCCCCCTAGGCACTCCAATAGCATCAATGTAAACATGTGGGTCAAAAGAGCCTTTAGGTGTATTTCTACTGGTATGGTCATCATCTGCACTCCGTCGAGTCCGTAAGTTGATTTTGATGTGTGCTATAAAGTCATTTTCTTTGACAGTGTGGTCAGCGGGGGCTATGTGTATAGGCATAAGTGCCTTAGCTAAAGTGCATTCTCCCGTCCAATTTCCTTCTACTCGTGATCGAATTTTCATATCCCCACAAATCCAAAACACATCTGCCACGGACTGTACCTGGTTAATTAAGTGATCATGGGTGAGATTGCTATAGGACCCACAGAACCCATCTCGAAATCTACCCATATCTCTCCCCTGACCACTCACATTATAACAGGTATAGTTGCCAGGGTATATAGTAATGCCTTTCCCAGGGGAGAAGGCCTTAGCTACTATCGGGTATCTCTTTTTCCATTCTTCACATGCATTACCCTCAGTCATATTTGTAAACAGACTAACAAGACATAATTCAGCTTCGTAATCTAAATTCAGTGGGACAGTTCCTAAATGAGGTCTGGCTCCTGCACATACATAACAGTCTGACCTGTTAGCTTGGTGTACTGTATATTTCATCCATTCTAACCACAGGTTGGTGTCTGTATAACCCTGTTCAACTGCATATACATCTTCCATTGTGGGATTAGCTATGGCTACCATACTGTGAAAGGTCTGAATATGTGTAAGCATTCGAAATACTGGTAGAACTTTTGTCATCTGTAATAACCTAAATTTTCCCAACTGCGTACAACCATTGTGTCCACCCTTTATATGTGTACCCAGAAGGTATATACCTTCATCCTGTGATTGGGAGTGTTCTATGTTGAGAACTAAAGGGTTTCACTGGTTATTCGTAGTACATGTTCTAGTGGCTGGTGCACGGGAGAGTGTCATCCTGGTAAGTAAAGATCTGCCCTTCTCATCCCGTTTATTTAAGGCTACACTTGGTTTGTATCCCCAATTTTCACCAGTATTCCACCCAACAGCCTTCCATGAGCTACATGTGTCTCCATATCCACCTCCTGTAACACACATGTACTGTTGCCCCTGTCTCAAGTGTGCCTGACATCCCATTTGGGGGGCCCGTCCTAGTTGACATTTCATGATATCACAGTAATCAAATGTAAAAGTGACAACTTGTGTCGAACTATTGTACCAAAACGTAACCACATCATTTGTTTTAGTAACAGTGGCCTGAGACCACACAGATTTTGTGCAAAGGATAAGTATTAGCAGGACACTCAGTGCAGCTCTGGTGGAACGGGCCTTCGTATCTGGGCTCCAGACAATTCTTCCTGACGTGTTTTTTAACCACCACCCACTCTCCTGGTTTCAATGTGTGGGTGGCTAGATCTGTGTCAGGATCTGGAAGAGAAGAGAAAACTGCTGCATGTGTTTTAGTTAACTCTCGACTTAGTTCAATAACAAACTGCACAACTGAGTTATGGTGGTCAGACAAATTTTGAGGGAAATAGGACCCTAATCTGGGGACGGAACCAAAAAGTATTTCAAAGGGGGTTAGGCCATGTTTTGCAACAGGGGTGTTTCTGACATGGTACAGGACTATAGGGAGAAGTTCTGTCCAGGGCAGTGCACTGTCTTGTGAGGCCTTGAGCAGTTTGGTTTTCAGAGTTGAGTTCATCCTTTCCACTTTCCCACTGCTCTGGGGATGATAAGGAGTATGCAGTCCGAGACTTGCTCCAAGCATATTCCACAGTTCTTGGTAAATGTTAGCTGTGAAGGCTGGTCCTTGATCGCTTTCGATGACTTCTGGCATTCCAAACCTGCACACGGTTTCCGTGATGAGCCGTTTAGCTGTGACTCTTGCAGTCATGTTGACTACCGGGTAGGCCTCGGGCCAACTGGAAAAGATGTCAACAACTACCAAAACATACTCGTACTTCCCCACTTTGGGTAGTTGGATGTGGTCCACTTGTATCCTTTGAAATGGATAAAGAGGCTTCGCCAGATGTTTTTGTGGTGTCTTCTCTGTTCGTGCAGGATTACATGTTATGCAAGTCTGGCAGCTTCTGGTGTACGCGGATATTGCTGAGGAAATTCCTGGTGCGTAGTAGAACTTCTGGATGAGTGCCAACATTTGATTCTTCCCTCTGTGCGTACAACCATGGGCCCATGCTACTACTGCAGGGAACATTCTTCTTGGTAGACAGACTCGACCCTCAAGCTTCCATAGTTTCCAATCCACTTTGGCTCCCATCTTCTTCCATTCTTGTCTTTCATCATATGGAGCATGGATCTGTTCCGATATGAGTTTATCATATGGAGTCCTCCCCACCTTGTTGCCTGAGTCTTCTGGCTGTGTAGTCTTCCCCGTCCTGGTTATTACCATAAGTAGAATATCCGCCAATTCTTCCGGTTTCTCTCGTGCTGCCGTCTTCGCTAGTTCATCAGCATAATGATTGCCAAGTGCTTCTGGGCTGTCCAGCCGTCCATGCGCTCTGACTTTCATGACAGCTATCTCTCTGGGCATCTGAACTGCCTGCAACAGTCTCTGGACAAGTACCGCATTCTTCACTGGAGTTCCAGTTGAGTTAATGAGTCCTCTGTGCAACCATAGCAGTCCAAAATCGTGTACAACCCCAAAGGCATACCTGCTGTCAGTATAGATGTTGACTCTTTTCCCTTCTGCCGCTTCACATGCCTTGATGAGAGCTACCAATTCTGCTTCTTGTGCTGACATGTGGGATGGTATGGCTCCCGATGTAATTGGCTGATCCAGAGTGGTCACAGCAAATCCCGTGTAGAACTTGCCGCCATCCCTGTACCGAGAACCATCTGTCCACAAAGTAAGATCTGCATCCGGCAAAGGTGTTTCAGATACTTGACAAGGTGTAGTAGTTTCCTTTTCCATCTCCTTTAAGCAATCATGGCTGCAAACAGGGACATCAACCATGTCGCAGGAGCTGCAGTGTTCATGGGCTTCATGCTGACATATGGGGTAGTCCCCCCTAGAAAGCGGAAGAAGAGTGGCGGGATTCAAGGTGGTACATCGCTGTAGAGTAACGTTGTCAGGAAGTAGTAGGGAGCACTGAAGACGAAGGTGACGTTGGGCGGACAGGTGTCTTGGTTGAGTCTGGTCAAGAATCGCCTTCAAATCATGGGGTGCTTGAACCACCGTGGGGTGGCCAAGGGTAATGTCGGCCGTTTTGTCAAGAAGAAGATATGCAGCATGGACCGCACGAAGACAGGTGGGGGAGGCCCTTGCCACAGGGTCAAGTCTGCAAGAGTAGTATCCAACTGGGCGTTTTCTGGAGCCATGGTCTTGTGTTAACACTCCAGAGGCATGGCCATCAATCTCATGAAGAAAAAGAGTAAATGGCAAAGCATAGTTCGGAAGGCCCAATGCTGGGGCTGTTAAGATGGCGTCTTTGAGTTTCTCGAAAGCCCAATTTCGTTTGTCATAATCCTCAGGAGAGTCGTTGTATGTGATATGATTGGTCTTGACAGCATCGTACAACGGTTGCATGATCCTGGAAGCGTCTGGTATCCATTGTCTGCAATAAGTGATGAGGCCTAAGAAGGCTTGCAGTTGTTTGATATTCCTGGGAAAAGATAAAGCATCAATGGCCTCTTTCCTGTCCTCCGTAAGATGCTTACAGCCTGGTGAAATACAATGACCAAGGAATACGACTTTGGGTTGGCACCACTGAACCTTTGCCTTAGAGACCTTACAATTTTGGGCTGCAAGGAACTGGAGCAAAGATACGGAAAAGCCGTAGCAGTCTTGTTCACTCCCAGCACAGAGGAGTAGATCATCCACATACTGTAAAAGAGCCACTTCTGGATGTTCTTGCTGCCATGGTGAGAGAATGATAGACATTGCTTGAGTGAACTTATTGGGACTGTTTTGTGCTCCTTGTGGAATGACTGTCCATGTATACTGGCCTCTTTGGAAGGTGAAAGCGAACAGATATTGACAGTCCGGATGTAGAGGTACACTGAAGAAAGCGTTGGCGAGATCAATGACAGTGAAAACGGTCGCTGAGGGTGGGATCTGTCCAAGAAGAGTATGTGGATTAGGTACCACTGGGGTTTCCAACAGAGTAGCAGCATTGACGGCCCTCAAATCTTGCACTAACCAAAACTTAGGAGCTTCTCCTTTAGATGTCTTCTTTTTGACAGGAAACAACGGCGTATTGCATGGCGAAACACAGCGAATGAGGGCCCCGTTTTCAAGGAGAGCTGATATTTGCAGTTTGAGTGATTCTTCCTGGATGGATTTCAGAGGATATTGCGGCACTCGAGGTAGCTGGGCCCCAGGTTTAAGACGCACCATAACGGGAGGTACTTGCAGACGGCCAACATCTTCGGGACCCGTTGACCATAGAGACTGTGGTATAAGAGCTATAACACTGTCAGGTATTCCATACAAGGGATCGTCTTGATACAAGAGCATCATAGGCAATGCTGAGACAATACACACATCTTCAATTCCCTCCGGTGTATTGGGATTGTAGAAAGATACCGTCATGCCATCGGAGTCGAAATTAATGTTGGCTCGGAAATGGTGTAAGAGGTCGGCACCAAGAAGATTAATGGGGCAGGTAGGCGACACCAGGAGTCTGGTCAAAACTTCAGGGAAAGGACCGATTGGGACCGGCACCAGTAGGGTGACTGCAGAGCAAGGAGAAAAGGCACTTGTGGTAGAAGCCATGGTAGGTTCAGGCGTGCCTGACCATCATTGTGGCTGTTGTTGGGCCTGGTTCTGGACAACTTGTTGAGATTCCAGATATGGTCTCCTTAGTTGTCTTCTATCACCGTTCCGAGAGTAATACCTATTAGGTGGCACTCAACAATCCCGTTTGATATGTCCTTCTCTTCCGCACCTAAAGCAAGGGCCTCTGACTCCTCTCTGGTCAGGGTAGTTTTGAAATTGTGGTGAAGGTTCAGCTGTAGTCTGATGGATGGCAGGAGGGTATACTTGCATAGGAAATGGTGATACATTAGACATAACGTATTGAGGGTTCTCAGAGTCCTCTTCCGCCAGGAGAACCATCGCCTTCTTGGAGGGTTTCATATTCTTCTGGAAGCTTTTTGCAATAATAATAGCATCTGTCATGGTAGCATTTTCAATTTCCGGGCGAGTCTTCATTATATTGTTCCTAAGCTCCTCCCTCAGACCAGCGACAAAGGCTTGTGACAAAAGCTGAGCCTGTGGTTTAATCTGTTGTGAGAATCCAAGGTCTGCGAACATCTGGGTGAGTCTGGAAGCGTATTTTTCAACTGACTCTGCTTGATCTTGAGTCACATCCTTAAGGCTGGTGGCTTGATCAGATAAACGATCTTGTGCCCAGGATTTCAACTGTTCACAAAAAGTGACACCGGATTGCCAGGTTTCTTCAGAAGACAGGCGAGAATCATTCAGGGCCCCTTCCATGACTGGCCAATAAGAGTCTCCTGCTTTAATTTGGGCCAATGACATTAAATCTTGCCATGTAGCTGCGTACATCTTCTGGATCTGTACGATACGGCGGTAAAATGGCATAGGTTGGGCCTCTGGGTCTGGCAGTGTGGAGACTAAGGTAGCTGCCTGTCCAGGAGTAAACTTTATGTACATCAAGGGTTCTGAGTCGTCCTTATCAAGTACGGCTTTCTGTGTCCGGACTGGTACTTGATCATCACTTGCATCTTCAACCATAATAGGTAGGTAGTTTCCTGGAGATGATAGTGGGTTTGGATGGGCGAACATATCCTTGGAGGGCATCCTGGAGTGCCTTAACAGTCGCTTCCAAACTTCCGACTAGACGAATGTCTTGCAAATTCAACATCTGGCCATGGATTAGGGGCATTATGGTTTTAACAATCTCGTTTGCACAAGCTCGGATAGGGAATCCGAAAATTCCAGCCGAAATGGCGGGCAAGGCTATTGACCGTAAAGGCATTTGGGCCTGAGAGGCCTGGGAAGCGTGTAGAATGGCTGCTTCGACTGCCTCTCGGAGGATCCGGCAACTGGTGTCATGTTGATTGGAATCATAAAGTGGGCCAACTGCATGAATGACTAGATTGCAGGGCAAGTTGCCTGGGCCTGTAATAGCAATACGTCCTGGTTGGACAGGGCCTTGTGTATGTACTAGAGCTTCTGAATCACGTTAAATAGATTCGCCTCCAGCCTTGACTATGCGAGCACCTAGGCCACCACTGTGGTGCAGGTGGCCATTGGCAGGATTAACCACGGCTCCTACAGACATGGTAGTGATGGCTCCTTTTCCAACTGAGAGGAGGAGTGTGCCATTGGCACAGGCATAATAACGCTGAAAGACAGGGTCCCACTCCTCGGATATGGTAGAAAATGAATCCTGTGATCCTCCATCTGTATGGGGATTATCATAAGCCACACCGTCCTGTGCATAAGTAACACCCTCCTGTCCGGGTGGATCCAGATCAATAAGCTCATGTGACAGTGCAGAACGGGTAGTATGTGGTAGGGAGTGGGACCTATGAGGTTGCAAAACTGGAGGTGCCACTGAGGATGCTGAAAGATTGGGACAAAGCAAACCGGGTTCAGGCACCGGGCTATAATAGGTGCCGGCTGGGGTGATGACTGGACAAAGTAATTGTGGTTTATGAGGTGTAGCAAGATGGCCACCACAGGAAGTTCCAGGCATCTGACTTCCGGGAGTATTGCCATGTTGGGACACTATGGGTGTACTGGGAGGGGCAGAAGCTACGGGCGGTGCCAGGGGCGTTACTTTTAAGGGCTCTAAACTAGTTTGCATTACAGCATGCAAAGGAGGGGTTTGGTTAATACCGGATACAGCAGCTCCTAGAGAAGGAGAACGATGGGTCACAGTTGAAGTAAGACATGTAGTGACGTCAGAAACAGCAACAGGCAAAGAGGGGTAAAGGGGGGGACTGTAAGCTATAGCAGGCAGTGAATGAGGTCTTTGTCCTCCACAATTATAACAAACACCACAATAATCAGGATTTTGGCAATCACAAACAGGGCATATCCATCCACCTGGACCAACGCCTGAATCGGCCGCGGAGCTATTGTAAGACGGCGGCAATGAGGTTTGTGAATCTATCACTTGAACCTTTGATTTTTCACTTAAAACATAACCATACAATTTAACATCTCCTTGGTCCACTTTAATCTCCTGCCAGCCCTCTTTCTGTAACACCGCAGCTGTCCGAAACCAAGCCCTTGCTGTATCTAACAGATTATTATCTTCAAGTATCCCCTTATTGGCGATCAATATAGACTTCCATACACTGGGCTGCAGCCTGCCACCTGGTGGTAATCCAACAATTTTACACAATTTCTTACAATTTTTCGTATATTTTTTCCCTTCTCGTTTTCCAACTAGAATACTAGCGCTCTCGGCATCCTCCGGAAGAACCGTTTTCCTTCTGAACAAAGTATACATAGTGCTAAATTGGACCGACCGTTCCAACCGAACCCTCTTCCCACTTCCCTACTATGCAATAAGGACACACTTAGACGTCCAACGCGTGAATACAAAAACCGTTCCTTCACGCGTCCCTATTTCCGGCGTCTCACATAGCAGTGCATGAGTTAATACTCAGGGGAATACGCTGGTTCAAAACACTTTTCTCCACCACCGGAATCCCTCCCCCTCTTTCCCGTGTACGAGGACGCACTTTTTCAGCGTCCAACACGTGGATACTAATACCGTTCTCCACGTGTTCCTATTTCCGGCTATAAACACAGAAATCGATGCGTTTTATATAAAAAAAAAACACTGGGGGACACGCCAATTCCCTTATCTCTCTGTTCCAAAAACAAACCAACGATTACAAAATGCTGAAAAACGCATAAACTAGTTAATTTCTCTCAAATCCAAACCAAGATAACACTTGTTTTTCTTTCAAATCATTACAACTTGCTGTACTATACAAAGGCTGCAGCCACCTCCACTGACCCCTCCTCTCTCCAAAGAGCTGCGCTGTTTTAACCCCCGGTGTCTGCCTCTTCCCTCTTCCACCCCCCTTCTCCTCCACAGAACAAAGACAGCGGCTGCGTCTATGTGGGCACTATTAACCCCCCTGCTTTCTAACACACACAAACTTTCCTCTTAGTGAAGAAATGCAGGCAGTGGGTGATTAACTATCAACCCCCCTTCTTCCTTTGTTCACAGCGAAGAAGAAAAAACTACAGGCAATTAACTCTTTGAAAACTAGATCAGAGCGTAGAATCTACAAGCTATCTATGAAGCTAAAAACACCGTTCACAATTAGCAATAAAAAAACAAACGATCAGATCGTATGACCCACGGACCCTATGACGCTATGGGGTCTGGGTCCGTCTCTTTGTTCTTAGACTACCGGCGAAAGATTCAAGCCCGCTAAGGGTCAATAGCGTCAACCACTTCCTCAGTTCAGGGATCATACCTTTCGCCACAAATCTCCGAAATCGCAGGCAGTACTCATATACATTATATATGACACTTAACTGCGATTTTGAGTGATCAGCTCCTGTTTCGGCGGCCTGTGGGTACTAGGAAACGATCCCTCGGATCCGAGATAGAAGTTCAGCCAATCTTTCTTACGGTATCTCAGCAGTGCCTCCAATTTGTTGAAGATGGGATACAAGGTATTCCCTCTATCTGATCGTTGTTCCGAATTAAAATGTCGTTTGTGCACGGCGAAAAAGAATAATAATTAATTGGAAATCAATTATAACTCTTCCTCTCACGACCAAGGCTGAGGCAAGACTGAAAATCTTTATTCTCAGACAATTAGACCACGAAGTAAAAGGGGTGTAAACAAAAGTTTTAGTCCAATCAAGTATCGTAGGTCAGGGCTTCATGACGTAGAGAGATCTGCATATTCTCCGTGGATTGGTCAGTCCAGGCTTCAGGAATTTCTTTGTCCATCTGTCTTGGGTGTAGAACAGGAAATGGTGGCCATCTTCAAGCTATACATATATATATATATATATATCCTAGTATATACTGAGTCTAAGGAAAATACACTGAATATGCAATATACTTATATAAACGTATTAGTAAAAGAATAAAAGAGAACAAAGACATGCATAGATATGTGTGTTAGTTTACATCTTACTAAACTATATACCTGAGTCTATGAAATGGCTGAATTAAGTATTTTTGGATACTCAATTCTTTATCCTCAACACACCCTGTCACACACAGAGTTTCTCAAGGAAGCGGTGATGTTGTGTGCGACATGCTGGTGTAGCGCAGGCACACCTTTCTTGGAGAAGTAGTGGTGACTGGGCATCTGGTACTGGGGCACTGCGACGAACATAAGGTCTCGAAAATCCTCTGTGTCCACCAGGCGGAAAGGCAT
This sequence comes from Anomaloglossus baeobatrachus, assembly GCF_048569485.1. Lineage (NCBI taxonomy): Eukaryota > Metazoa > Chordata > Amphibia > Anura > Aromobatidae > Anomaloglossus > Anomaloglossus baeobatrachus. The sequence continues at coordinate 251,318,408 of NC_134357.1, forward strand.
CATTTCGGTAGCCAAGAGCTTACAGAGGGATAAAGTCAACCTCTTAGCTTTGTCATGGCTCAGAGGAAATGGCCTTTTATTTGTCCAGATCTGAGGGACCGAGATCAGGCTGCTGTGTGGAGATGGTGGTGAGTAGGGTGTCCCTGGAAAACTGCAGGTCTGTGAGGAAAGTGCAGGCGGAGACATGATGTTGCCTTCATCCAAAGTTGGTGCTCTTGATGTCTGAGAGAGCTCTACACCTGCACTTGTTTCCCCTTCCAAACCAAGTGACGACCTTCCAAGCAAACTGCCTGTTGCGGTTAAAGTGGTGGAAAGTCTGCATGAAAAAACCTGTGTGACAGCTGTCCCCACAGTCATAGAAGATGAAGAGCACGCGGATGCACTTGAAGGGGCAGGCGGTGGTTGGCCCGCTCCGCTAGGCCGCATTGTAGCACAGTGAGCTTCCCACTGGGACTTATGCTTGTTATTCATGTGACGATTCATGGAAGAAGTTGTCAAACTAGTGAGGTTTTGGCCTCTACTTATAAATTGCCGACACATTTTACAGATCACATGATTTGGGAGATCCTTTGCAAGGTCAAAAAAGGACCAAGCTAGGCAAGGCTTAGAGTCCATGCGACCTGCAGAGCCACCTCGACTTGTGCTCAGAGGCAGAGTTGTGGCTGAGGATGCAGTTGTTCACGTGCTTCCAGTACTCCGACTCTGTCCAGGAAGGCGCAAGGTAACTTCGTCGTCAGTTGCATCCTCCTCCACCGCCTCTGGTGACCTCCTCGAGTGCATGACTGTGGGTTGACAGTAAGTGGGATCTGGAACTTTATCATCAAGTGTTGGGTTTGCACTCCCCTCGCCCTCAGACCTAACCTCTTCCTGCCCTGACTCAATAGTTAAGTTGTCATCCCAATCTGGTATCTGCATCTCGTCGTCATCAGTATGTTTCTCATTGTCTCAACCAACAGGTGTTACAGTTTGGGAATGAGGGTCTACAGTATGCTCAGAAACTTGGTCATCAGGGCCTGAATCTGACTCACAAAGCTTCTGGGCATCACTGCAAACCATTTCCTGGTCTGTACTCACTGTAGCTTGGGAGCAGAACTCTGATTCCCAGGCTATAGTGTGACTAAACAGCTCTGCAGACTGAGCCATCTCTGTTACACCATACTCTGCAGGGCAGGTAAAGACTTGAGAGCTGGGAGAAAGCAAGTGCGATTGGGATGACAACTCAGATGACTGTTGTTTTTTGAATGTTGAAGTTGAGGTGGAGGAGAGGCCACTTGTTGGAGCACTTGAGATCCATTCAAGCATGTTCTTTTTTTGTGTATCATCTACCTTTGTTACAGTTGTTCGGTTCCGTAAAAAAGGGAGCACATCGGATTGTCCATGGAAAGTAGTAGACATCTTACTTTTGCTGGAAGATGGCCTATCTTCAGCAGATGTTAATGTAGCTTTCCCACCTTCCCCACGGACACAAACTTTTTTTCCTTTTCCAATACGCCTGTTCCCCTTTTCACCAGCATCTGTCCTTTTGCCACTCATTTTGTTAGCGACAAGAATGGACACTTAAAATGTGGTAGCAAAAATTGAAAGGTGGTGTAGATTGCAGAGGTGGTCTAGCTTTATTGACAGCTAAAGAAACAACACTGACTATCCCAGCCAATTTGAGTATGGCCCTTACAGTGGCAGCACAGTTTGCAATTAGAATTGCATAGCAAAAATGGACAGCTGTGTACAATGCAGAGGTGGTCTAGCTTTATTGACAGCTGAAGAACCAACACTGACTATCACAGACAATTTTTGTATGCCCTTAACAGTGGCAGCACAGTTTGCAATTTGAATAGCGTGGCAAAAATGAGCAGGTGTGTACAGTGCCCGGGTGCTGTGGGTACCAGGAAAGGAAAGGAACACTAAGTTAGTATTCCAGACACTTTTAGGATGGCAGAAAAAGTGTCAGCTCTTTGGGCATATAAAATAGCGTGACAAAAATGAGCAGGTGGGTACAGTGCCCGGGTGCTGTGAGTACCAGGACAGGAAAGGAACACTAAGTTAATATTCCAGACACTTTTAGGATGGCAGAAAAAGTGTCAGCTCTTTGGGCAAATAAAATAGCGTGGCAAAAATGAGCAGGTGGGTACAGTGCCCGGGTGCTGTGGGTACCAGGACAGGAAAGGAAGCCTCACTTTCTATCCCTCCTAATGATGTAATGCAGCAAGGAATTTAATGAGCTGAGGTAGCCAGACGCTGTTATCTAAAGCCCTACACAGCGCTTGCACGGACCTGCCTAGCAGTTATGGCTATGAACGGTTGTAAATCAGCCCTGAAAAGGGCTTAAATAACCAGCAGTCCCTAATCCCTACAGCGCTGTGTAGCTTGCACTATGTTTATAGCGCACACAGCAGGATCGGCAGCAGCAGCATGAGCAGTCACTGTCACCCACACGCAGAAGACAGATAATGGCGGCAAAGGGGAAAATGGCCGTATCTTATAAGGCAAGGACATGTGACATGCACAGCCTATGACACATGCCCTTGCTTGTCTGGCAAAAATCCACTTAGCTGTGTGTGTCTGTGATTGGCTGACAGCCTGACCCACCCCACTGTACGCGCGGTTAGGGAAAAAAAAAAATGCGATTGGCATTCTCTCAGCACTCAGCAGCAGCACAGATCTAAACCCCGTCCCCCCCGCACACTATACGCTGAAATTTGATAATAGCGTGATTCACAGTGACTATTACAGTGAAAAGCCAGCTAGTAACTAGCTAGGCTTTTTGGTGCTCGAACCGTTCTCGAACATAACTCGAACTATCGAGCTTTTAGCAAAAAGCTCGCGTTCGAGTTTGATCTCAAGCACCCCCCAAAAGTTTGGACACATCTTCTCATTCAAAGAGTTTTCTTTAGTTTCATGACTCTAAAAATTTTACAAGAAACTAAATAGTTTTCAAAGCCAGCTTACCCGTACACTCCTGTGTGTGGATTCCAGTATCAATCCAGAAGATAGTCTGCACGGAAAACCAGAGCAGGAGCCAGCCACGGGAAATCCAAATGAAAAAACTTTATAACTCCAGCGGACAAATTTGAGGATGCAGATATATATTAAAAAATTTTTTGCATTTGCAAATCTTTATTTTGAAAAACTTCCATAAAATTGGAGTCACATTTCTGGGCGGTGAAGGAAAGAGATTAGGAGTGGTAGCCTGCTTGGACTACGCGTTTCGGCGTACAAGCGCCTTCTACATGGTGTAGAAGGCGCTTGTACGCTGAAACGCGTAGTCCAAGCAGGCTACCACTCCTAATCTCTTTCCTTCACCGCCCAGAAGTGTGGCTCCAATTTTATGGAAGTTTTTCAAAATAAAGATTTGCAAATGCAAAAAATTTTTTAATATATATCTGCATCCTCAAATTTGTCCGCTGGAGTTATAAAGTTTTTTTCATCTAAAAATTTTAGATTCACATTGAAGACATCAAAACTATGAATGAAAACATGTGGATAAAAATACTTAGAGTGTGAAACAACTGAAAATATGTCTTCTATTCTAGGTTCTTCAAAGTAGCCACCTTTTGCTTTGATTACTGCTTTGCACACTCTTGGCATTCTCTTGATGAGTTTCAAGAGGTAGTCACCGGAAATGGTTTTCCAACAGTCTTGAAGGAGTTCCCAAAGATGCTTAGCACTTGTTGGCCCTTTTGCCTTCACTCTGCGGTCCAGCTCCCCCCAAGCCATTTCGATTGGGTTCAGGTCTGGTGACTGTGGAGACCAGGTCATCTGGCGTAACATCCCATCACTCTCCTTCTTAGTCAAATAGCCCTTACACAGCCTGGAGGTGTGTTTGGCGTCATTATCCTGTTGAAAAATAAATGATGGACCAACTAAACGCAAACCGGATGGAATAACATGCCGCTGCAAGATGCTGTGGTAGCCCTGCTGGTTCAGTATGCCTTCAATTTTGAATAAATCCCCAACAGTGTCACCAGCAAAGCACCCCTACACTGAATATATAATATAGAGGCTGCTGTTCTAGCTGTGTGTGTATGTACATATAATATATATATACATATATATATATATATATATATACAGTTAGGTCCAGAAATATTTGGACAGTGACACAAGTTTTGTTATTTTAGCTGTTTACAAAAACATGTTCAGAAATACAATTACATATATAATATGGGCTGAAAGTGCACACTCCCAGCTGCAATATGAGAGTTTTCACATCCAAATCGGAGAAAGGGTTTAGGAATCATAGCTCTGTAATGCATAGCCTCCTCTTTTTCAAGGGACCAAAAGTAATTGGACAAGGGACTCTAAGGACTGCAATTAACTCTGAAGGCGTCTCCCTTGTTAACCTGTAATCAATGAAGTAGTTAAAAGGTCTGGGGTTGATTACAGGTGTGTGGTTTTGCATTTGCAAGCTGTTGCTGTGACCAGACAACATGCGGTCTAAGGAACTCTCAATTGAGGTGAAGCAGAACATCATGAGGCTGAAAAAAAAGAAAAAATCCATCAGAGAGATAGCAGACATGCTTGGAGTAGCAAAATCAACAGTCGGGTACATTCTGAGAAAAAAGGAATTGACTGGTGAGCTTGGGAACTCAAAAAGGCCTGGGCGTCCACGGATGACAACAGTGGTGGATGATCGCCGCATACTTTCTTTGGTGAAGAAGAACCCATTCACAACATCAACTGAAGTCCAGACCACTCTCAGTGAAGAAGGTGTATCTGTCTCTAAGTCAACAGTAAAGAGAAGACTCCATGAAAGTAAATACAAAGGGTTCACATCTAGATGTAAACCATTCATCAATTCCAAAAATAGACAGGCCAGAGTTAAATTTGCTGAAAAACACCTCATGAAGCCAGCTCAGTTCTGGAAAAGTATTCTATGGACAGATGAGACAAAGATCAACCTGTACCAGAATGATGGGAAGAAAAAAGTTTGGAGAAGAAAGGGAATGGCACATGATCCAAGGCACACCACATCCTCTGTAAAACATGGTGGAGGCAACGTGATGGCATGGGCATGCATGGCTTTCAATGGCACTGGGTCACTTGTGTTTATTGATGACATAACAGCAGACAAGAGTAGCCGGATGAATTCTGAAGTGTACCGGGATATACTTTCAGCCCAGATTCAGCCAAATGCCGCAAAGTTGATCGGACGGCGCTTCATAGTACAGATGGACAATGACCCCAAGCATACAGCCAAAGCTACCCAGGAGTTCATGAGTGCAAAAAAGTGGAACATTCTGTAATGGCCAAGTCAATCACCAGATCTTAACCCAATTGAGCATGCATTTCACTTGCTCAAATCCAGACTTAAGACGGAAAGACCCACAAACAAGCAAGACCTGAAGGCTGCGGCTGTAAAGGCCTGGCAAAGCATTAAGAAGGAGGAAACCCAGCGTTTGGTGATGTCCATGGGTTCCAGACTTAAGGCAGTGATTGCCTCCAAAGGATTCGCAACAAAATATTGAAAATAAAAATATTTTGTTTGGGTTTGGTTTATTTGTCCAATTACTTTTGACCTCCTAAAATGTGGAGTGTTTGTAAAGAAATGTGTACAATTCCTACAATTTCTATCAGATATTTTTGTTCAAACCTTCAAATTAAACGTTACAATCTGCACTTGAATTCTGTTGTAGAGATTTCATTTCAAATCCAATATGGTGGCATGCAGAGCCCAACTCGCGAAAATTGTGTCACTGTCCAAATATTTCTGGACCTAACTGTATATATATGTATATTAGCTGTAATACCCGAGTGTTGCCCGGGATAGTAACTATTAGTGATGAGCGAGCATGCTTGTTACTACTCGGTACTCACACGAGTATCACTGTACTCGGGCTACTCGGCGGGGACCGAGTAATCTCGCGATACTCGTGCTGTACTCGTGGTCTTCATTTCTGCATGTTGGCGCTCTTTTGAGAGCCAGCCTTCATGCAGGGATTGGCTGGCAGACCACTGCAATGCCACAGCCCTGTTAGTTGTGGAATTGCAGTGATTGGCCGGCCCGCACAGCGTGACCGAGCCTTTATACCGGCCGGCGCGCTGTGCTCTGCTCACAGCCATCCAGACAGTCAGTGCAGGGAGAGTGTCGCTGCTTCAGGGAAAGGTTTGCGGCCCTTTATAGCTATTTCCGTAGCAGGGCTGCAAACAGTGTGACCAAAAGTCCTTCTCAGGACTATTGTAGTTGTATACAGGCAGGCAGGGTATAGCCAGGTCGGAGTACAGTAGCAGAGTCCTTCTCAGGACTATTGTTGCTGTATACAGGCAGGGTATAGCCAGGTCGGAATACAGGCTAGTGACCAGAAGAGTCCTTGTCAGGACTATTGTAGCAGTATACAGGCAGGCAGGCAGGCAGGCAGGGTATATAGCCATTCCTAGTGGTGACCGTAAACCAGCCTTCATCATATCTGGGGCTGGTGTACACAGTCTAAAACAGTCCAGATAGTGTCAGACTTCTCATTAATTGTCGCTCCTAAAAACCTGTTAGGTTCTTAGTGCGTCCGTGCTTGCATTTAAAAACCGCACGTGTGTGCCTGTCGGTGGCAGCGTACAGGTGCACTTGTGTGCGTTTTTACCAAACTATTATATAACGCACAAGTGTAGTGTATAATACACGTCAGTCAGCAGTGGCTGATAGTGTCAGAGTTCTCATTAATTTTTGCTCCTAAAACCTGTTAGGTTCTTAGTGCGTCCGTGCTTGCATTTAAAAACCGCACGTGTGTGCCTGTCGGTGGCAGCGTACAGGTGCACTTGTGTGCGTTTTTACCAAACTATTATATAACGCACAAGTGTAGTGTATAATACACATCAGTCAGCAGTGGCTGATAGTGTCAGAGTTCTCATTAATTTTTGCTCCTAAAACCTGTTAGATTCTTAGTGCGTCCGTGCTTGCATTTAAAAACCGCACGTGTGTGCCTGTCAGTGGCAGCGTACAGGTGCACTTGTGTGCATTTTTACCAAACTATTATATAACGCACAAGTGTAGTGTATAATACACGTCAGTCAGCAGTGGCTGATAGTGTCAGACTTCTCATTAATTTTTGCTCCTAAAAACCTGTTAGGTTCTTAGTGCGTCCGTGCTTGCATTTAAAAACCGCATGTGTGTGCCTGTCGGTGGCAGCATACAGGTGCACTTGTGTGCGTTTTTACCAAACTATTATATAACGCACAAGTGTAGTGTATAATACACGTCAGTCAGCAGTGGCTGATAGTGTCAGAGTTCTCATTAATTTTTGCTCCTAAAACCTGTTAGGTTCTTAGTGCGTCCGTGCTTGCATTTAAAAACCGCACGTGTGCGCCTGTCGGTGGCAGCGTACAGGTGCACTTGTGTGCGTTTTTACCAAACTATTATATAACGCACAAGTGTAGTGTATAATACACGTCAGTCAGCAGTGGCTGATAGTGTCAGAGTTCTCATTAATTTTTGCTCTTAAAACCTGTTAGGTTCTTAGTGCGTCCGTGCTTGCATTTAAAAACCGCACGTGTGTGCCTGTCAGTGGCAGCGTACAGGTGCACGATTTGCACAAACTTGGATATAACGCCCAAGTCTAGTGAATACACGTCAGCACAGCATTGCAAAATGCGCAAGGGCGTTGGCAAGGAACAAGGAAGTGGACGTGATGGTGGTGCAGGCAGAGGCCGAGGTCGTGGGCAAGCTCTTATTTCGCCACAACAAAGGGCCACATCTAGTCGCTCGCACGTCCTGTCCCAAATTCTTGGGGACCGCAGCAGTACACCGCTCTTGAACCAAGACCAGTGTCAACAGGTTGTTAGTTGGATAGCGGATAATGCTTCCAGTCAGATTGGCACCACCACAAACACTCTGTCTTCCACACGGTCAAGTGTCAGTAGCCGTGATACTGCGCCGCACATTTCAGAACCTGATCCTCCTTCCTACCACAAGGCTGAGTACACGTCCTCGGACATTAATGATCCCACACTTGGACACTCGGAAGAGCTGTTCACGTTTCCATTCGCACATTCTGGCCTCTCGCCAGCTAATGTTGAAGTGGGTCATGAGGAGATCGTATGTACAGATGGCCAAATATTTGAGCAGCCACGTTCTCACGAAGTTGGCAACGTGTCTCAACAAGGGGTGGACGATGATGAGACACAATTGTCAGGAAGTCAGGAGGAGGAGCAGGGTGCGGAAGAGGAAGACGACGTGGTGGATGATCCAGTAACTGACCCAACCTGGCAGGAGGATATGCAGAGCGAGGACAGCAGTGCACAGGGGGAGGGAGGCGTAGCATCCCAACAGGCAGTAAGAAGCAGGGTGGTGGCTCCAGGCAGAAGTCAGGCAACCGTTCCGACGGAACAACAACACGACACAAGGTGCCTGTACAAATGTTAGGTCTTCCCGAGTCTGGCAGTTTTTTAAGTTGGCTCTAGATGATTCTAAAAAGGCCATTTGCAACACCTGCCGTGCCAGCATCAGCAGGGGTACCAAAACTAGCAGCCTGACCACCACCAGCATGATCAGGCACATGTCAGCCAAGCACCCGACTTTGTGGGAAGTACAACAGAGTCGAGGAGCAGTGCTTGCTGATGTCACTGCTACGTCTTCGCTGGTTGTGCATGCGAGCCAATCAGCTGTCCATGCTGCCTGCGAACAAGCCTCCTCCGGTCCTGCACCTGCAGTTGCCTACGCAGAAATAACACCATCATCAAGCACGTCCTTGTCCCAGCGCAGCGTTCAGTTATCCATTCAGCAAACCTTTGAACGCAGGCGCAAATACACTGCCAACACCCCACATGCCACAGTTCTAAATGCTAACATTTCGCGACTGCTTGCGCTGGAAATGTTGCCTTTTAGGCTGGTGGAGACAGAAGCATTCTGCGACCTGATGGCGGCAGCTGTCCCACGTTACTCGGTCCCCAGCCGCCACTATTTCTCCCGGTGTGCCGTCCCCGCGTTGCATAACCACGTGTCACAAAACATCACACGTGCCCTGAACAACGCTGTTTCACCCAAAGTCCACCTAACCACAGACACGTGGACAAGTGCTTGTGGGCAAGGCCGCTACATCTCGTTGACGGCACACTGGGTTAATATTGTGGAAGCTGGGACCCAGTCTGAGCGAGGGACGGAACACGTCCTTCCCACACCAAGGTTTGCAGGCCCTACCTCAGTCAGTGTTTCACCCACACTCTACAGCTCCGGAATGTCATGCTCTTCAGCCTCCTCCTCCTCCTGCGCATCCTCATCCACTGTACCCTCCACACCAGTCCCAAGCTGGAAGCACTGCAGCACTGCCTCGGCGAAGCGGCAACAGGCTGTGCTGAAGCTAATCTGCATAGGTGACAAACCCCACAATGCAGAAGAGGTGTGGACAGCTCTGAAACAGCAGGCAGATCACTGGCTCACACCTCTGAACCTAAAGCCAGGAAAGGTCGTGTGTGACAATGGCCGGAACCTGGTGGCGGCTTTGAGGCGAGGCCAGCTGACACATGTTCCATGCGTGGCCCATGTGCTCAACCTCGTGGTTCAGCGGTTTCTAAAGTCATACCCAGAGCTGTCTGATCTGCTGGTAAAAGTTCGCCGCCTGTCTGCACATTTTCGAAAGTCACCTACTGCTTCAGCCGGCCTTGCCGGCTTTCAGCGCCGTTTGCATCTTCCGGCTCACAGACTGGTGTGTGATGTCCCCACGCGTTGGAATTCAACTCTGCACATGTTGGTCAGGATATGTGAGCAGAAGAGGGCAGTTGTTGAGTACCTGCATCACCTAAGCCGTCGGGAAATGGGTCAAACTCCACACATAACACCTGAGGAGTGGAGATGGATGTCCGACCTATGTACCATCCTCCAAAACTTTGAGGACTCCACCAAGATGGTGAGTGGTGATGACGCCATTATTAGCGTCACCATACCGCTACTCTGCCTTCTAAAACGGTCTCTGCTCAAAACCAAACATGATGCATTGCAGGCGGAGCGCGATGAGTTGCAGCAAGAAACAGTAGTGGGTGTGGGTGATAACACACAGCCCAGCCTCGTCTCATCACAACGTGCAGTGGAGGACTATGACGAGGAGGAGGATGAAGACATGGAGCAAATCTCTGGCCAAATTGAGGATATGACATGCACACCAGTCATATCCTCGGTTCAGCGTGGCTGGCCAGAGGACAGGGTAGATGAGGAGGAGGAGGAGGAGGAGGACAGCATGTTCAGTCATCGTGTTGGTCAGGCTACTGAAGTCCTGGCTGTTAAGAGTCTGGCGCACATGGCTGACTTTATGGTAAGCTGCCTGTCTCGTGACCCTCGCGTTAAGAACATCTTGGCCGACAATCATTACTGGTTGGTAACACTGTTAGACCCATGCTACAAGGAGAACTTTATGTCTCTTATTCCCGAGGCGGAGAGGTCAACCAAAATGCAGCAGTTCCGGAAGGCCATAGTCACGGAAGTAGGCAAAGCATTCCCCTCACAAAACGCTAGCGGCATAGGTCAGGAATCAGTGGACAACCAAGGCGTACAGCCGAGAGAGGCACAAGTCCAATCCGCCAGAGGTAGGGGAACAGTCTTTAAGATGTGGGACAGTTTTCTCAGCCCCTCACGTACCACAGCCCCTGAGGTGCGGGGTAGTGCCACAAGAAATCCTAAGTTTGCCCAGATGCTCAAGGAGTACCTTGCAGATCGAACAACTGTACTCCGACATTCCTCTGTGCCTTACAATTATTGGGTATCCAAGGTGGACACGTGGCATGAATTGGCTCTCTACGCCTTGGAAGTCCTGGCCTGCCCTGCCGCTAGCGTTTTGTCAGAGCGTGTTTTTAGTGCCGCAGGTGGAATCATTACAGATAAACGCACCCGCCTGTCAACTGAAAATGCTGATAGGCTGACTCTGATCAAGATGAACAAGGGTTGGATTGGGCCAGACTTCACCACACCACCAGCAAATGAGAGCGGAATTTAAAGTTTGTAACGGGAATTTGCCATGTACCTCCAGTCACCCATGGGTACACACTTCTGGACTTGGGATAATCGCTGGACTGCTCCTCCTTCTCCTCATGCGCCACCATGATGACCGTTACAAGAGTTAGGCCTTTGTTTCAGGCATACCCCCAGTGGTAAATTTTTTCGCCCATTCTTTGCAGAATGGACATTACAACAACAGGAGACCCGCTCCTTTGCAATGGGAACAATGTTTTGAGGCCCTCATGCATGTCTCTATCCAGGGACAACGTGGAGCCTCCCAATTTTTGGCTGCCCTGCCTAAGGGCTATACTATAATACACCCACTTCCTGACAATGGACACTTAATGTTTTGAGGCCCTCATGCACGTCTCTATCCAGGGACAACGTGGAGCCTCCCAATTTTTGGCTGCCCTGCCTAAGGGCTATACTATAATACACCCACTTCCTGACAATGGACACTTAATGTTTTGAGGCCCTCATGCACGTCTCTATCCAGGGACAACGTGGAGCCTCCCAATTTTTGGCTGCCCTGCCAAAGGGCTATACTATAATACACCCACTTCCTGACAATGGACACTTAATGTTTTGAGGCCCTCATGCACGTCTCTATCCAGGGACAACGTGGAGCCTCCCAATTTTTGGCTGCCCTGCCAAAGGGCTATACTATAATACACCCACTTCCTTCCAATGGGCACTTCAGGTTTACAGGCCCTCATGCATGTCTCTATCCAGGGACAACGTGGAGCCTCCCAATTTTTGGCTGCCCTGCCTAAGGGCTATACTACAATAGACCCACTTCCTTCCAATGGGCACTTCAGGTTTACAGGCCCTCATGCACGTCTCTATCCAGGGACAACGTGGAGCCTCCCAATTTTTGGCTGCCCTGCCTAAGGGCTATACTACAATAGACCCACTTCCTTCCAATGGGCACTTCAGGTTTACAGGCCCTCATGCACGTCTCTATCCAGGGACAACGTGGAGCCTCCCAATTTTTGGCTGCCCTGCCAAAGGGCTATACTACAATAGGCCCACTTCCTTCCAATAGGCACTTCAGGTTTACAGACCCTCATGCACGTCTGTATGCAGGGTCATTGGTGAACCTCAGAATTTTGGACTGCCCTGGCAAAGGAAAATACTACAAAGACTCAGTTCCTCAAAATGGGCACATTAGACTCAGAGGCCTTTATGTACGTCTCTTCTCAGGGACATCGGAGTGCCACACAATGTTTTACGTAAAATCTTTCATGTATTGATCTCAAAAAGTAACATACATTAGCTCTATCTCACTATTGGGTATGTGCCCTTAACATTTCCGCCATGAAAATTCATTTTGGTGTCATTTTGGAAGGTTTTCTGGTGAGTCCGTAAAAA